>NC_058057.1:14340109-14664692 GCF_020085105.1 Siniperca chuatsi
GTTGCTGTTTGACTGAACACTGTAACATATGCAGAGAAAACAAACCCCCTTTGTGATAAAAATCCCATCTGATGTTAGAAATTATGCAAATGAAGCTCCCTCTCTATATTCTCATGTATTGTAAGGATTCATGAGGTGAATAGATGTCATGAAAGATGCCCAGACAGGGCACAAAATTAGCACCAGCTACCATCCAAATGCTGGTAAAATATGCAAGTGGCTGGTAGATTTGCTTCACTCACCAGCCAAAAAAAAAACAATTAATCTATTGAGTGGCTGGTAAAATGTTAATGCCATTTGGCCAATGGAGAAAAAAGACAACTGCTAGTAAAAACAACACACACACTGCTGCATGGGGCTGTCAGCTTTTATAGTCCTAACATGACACAACACATGCATCTGCTACAGTAAGCCACAGCCCAACCACAGTGTGAGGACATCTCCTGTATTTAAACATAATACAAGCAGCACACAACAATCAAAAGTACAATTAGAGATGTTGTCATGTGGATTTCTATGGAAGCAAGTAATGCTTTCTGTAATAATTAGAATCTTATGAGAAACTTCAGACTTAATGATGACATTTAAATACCACTGAATCTTTGAAAACCATCTATCTGAATTTATGTGATTTGAACTCCCTACTTTGTTTACCTAATTTAAACAAAAACTTTAAATTTTAAGTATTCAAGTTTCCATTATTCAAAAAATAATATTCACATATTTAGATTTAATCAAATACTCAAGTTGCTCAAATTGGATTGGTGAAATTCAGGAACCAAAATTCAAGATGAAAAATTCAAACTTGAATGAGGATAGTTCTTCATTGAACGTAACCTGACAGGACTGAGGTCTGATCAATCTTTGGTAGCCTGGATGTTCAAGTTAGAATTGTTCATCTTCATTTTTGGTGTCTACATTTCAACGACCCAATTTGAGCAACCTGTTTTTAAATCTGAACCTGACTAAAAGGACCCCAAAAAGATACTTAAAATCTAAATGACCATCTGGAAATTTCAAAGAGGGGAATTCAAATCACATCAATTTCTCAAATAGGTGTTCAGTTGCTTGTAAAATTAAAATGATTATGATGTGTACAGTCTTGATGAAAGCAAGGCTTCCAAGTCTTCCTAATATCACTTGATCAGACTTACTCAATGACTACAGCGCCTGCTTCTTTGACTAAATACTATACAGTATATTGCATTTTATAATGTCATATAAGGTGTCAGTGACATATTACAAAAGTTCAAGAAAAGAAAAGTTAGCTGATAAAATATGAGGTGTGACATTCAGTGTCACATTTTTGAGCCACTACAAAATAAATAGAAGTCATATCTATATTACTGAAAGGTACAGTGTGACAGAAGGATTGACGACTGGGAAATGTATACAAAAAATGTCTAAAGGTCATGAGACAGATTTAAGTCCCTTTTATGCAGTTTAGCCTTTGAGACCACCACCTTTCTTTTGGCATAATAACTATCCACAATGTTGGTGTGAAATAAAGCTGTTTAAAACATGGAGATGTAGAAAGAACCATGGGAAACCTTCAGATTAGACTTTTTTGCTGTGCTAATGTACCCAATAAACAGCCTGTGGTTCTTTGGATTCACAGCTGAATCATGCAGAAATTAAAGTGTTTATCCTTGATGACTGAGGGAGCAGAGTGGAGAAGATTTGATTTAAAAAGGTGGTCCACACTTAATATTCTCTCAGTGCTCCAAAGTTCTGTAGAGATACTGACTTTTTTAAAGATATTTTTAAACATGAATTAGCATTTTCTCATGTTAGTGTTGTGACTTTTTTGGTAATTACCACTAGAGACATTAAGTGAATGAGTTAATTTTGATAGATGTAACAATTACGCTAATGTCCATAATTTTACTACAGTTTTGCTCGAGAAGGACACTACATGTATAGAAAAAAGGTTACAGACTAGCATACTATTTGCATTTCACTAAAAGGAATAATTTGCCATTTTGGGAAATACGTTTATTCACTTTTTGCAGAGAGTAAGATGAGAAGATTGATACTGCTTTCATATCGGTCCTTTAAATATGAAGCTACAGCTAGCAGCCGGTTATCTTAGCATAGCATAAAGATGGGAAACAGAGGGAAACAACTAAATATTTGTTACCTTTGGACAGAGCCAGTCTAGCTGTTTCCCCGTGTTTCCAGTCTTCATGCAAAGTTAAGCTAACCCGCTGCTAGCTGTAGCATTATATTTACTGCAAAGACATGAGAGTGGTATCAATCTTTTCATCTCACTCTCTGCAAGAAAGTGAATAAGTGGATTTCTCAAAATGTTGGACAACGTCTTTAAGGTGCGTCTTCACCTTCAGAAATTATTCACAGTCACTCATCTTCTCCTCTTCCCAGGTTACCATGTGGCATTGTTGGATGCCCTTCATCCTGGCCTGGGTATCCATGGGAACCCCAACGCTATGCCAAAGTGGAGATTGGGGTTCAGGCTTTGACATCTACTCTGCGATAATGGCCACCAATGACACGTCGCAGGCAATTGGTGATGAGCCTGCACGGATGAGAAACAACCAAGACGGGATCACATCAGCAGTTTCCTCTTCATCACCCTCACCTACACTGCTGTATGAGCCTCAACCGGACAAGTGCTCGGTCCACTTCAGCACTAACGCTGCTTCAGCTCGAAGGCTGAAGGCCCAGAAAGAGGAGCTGGCCTATCTGCAGGCCATCCAGGATGGAAACAAGGTGGTGATGGAGAACATGGAGCAGTTTGTGGGGTCAGAGATGGGAGATCAGAGCTATGAAGATGTGATTAAGGAAAATATCATCGGCATCCAAGAGGACCAGAAGAGTTGCCACGAGGTCGTAGAGAAAGCTGAAGAGGATCTAGAAAAGCAGCTGAAGGGGGAAGTATTGGGTGCCCTCGCTGGGATGCAGAAGTGAGTGCAAATAAATCAGTTTCACAAGAAGTTAAGAAGAATGTGTTTTTGTAGAGCTTCATAAAGGAAAGAAATTAGAAAGAAATAAACGTATGATTCGGTCGTCCCCTTTACACATTTCTTCCCATTACATAACCAGTTTTAACAGTAACCATGTGTATCACCCCACTTATAATGTGTTTAATGTCCTCAGCTCCTCTTTCACTTACTCTGCCTCTCTCCACATCTGTCCCTGTTTCTTCCCTCCTTTCACTCCACCTGGTGACACGGATTGTTTGTCTTCCGGAGCAGAATCAGAGAAGAGTCCTTGGCCTTTGAAGACATGCTCCGTGCTGCAGGGGACATCGCCAACAGGCTGGAGATCTCATCGCAGGCCCTGCATGTTTCATTCACCAAGCAGCTGAAAGACATTGCCAAAATTCATCGCTAAGGAAGTGTGGAAAAGACTTTGCACACTGCTCACGTATCATCCTCTAAAATGATGTCTGGTATCCTGTGTGAGACCCAAAATAAAGGAAATAAACCCTCATGCAATTCTATATTTTTAATTAATTTAACTATATGTGCATTACAGCAATGAGATACAACAATGTGTCAAGGTCAGGCATTACATCAACTGTAGGAATCAACATGGTTCAAAGGTGACAGGAATGTTAGTAATCTCACATCTCACACCTTTCACCGAAAAAATAACCCTGTAACCCATAAAATACTATTTTCCATCGAGGCATTATTTGTGGAATTTGGTCAGGTCAAATGTGGCAACAGTATGTGCTGCAGGTTTAAGCCAAGTTGAGTGTTTATGGATCAAACTAGATTGGCCTTCAGAGACCAAACATAATGGCTCTGTTAGTCTTCTCCAGAGGAAGCTATCAGCCATCTGGTTCCAGGGCGAGGATGGAGGCCAGGATACGCTTAGTGTGTTCCAATGGAGATTTTATTTTTGCGACAAAAAAGGAGAAGAATGCAACTGTTATAACTCATTGCTATAAAGTGTTGTTATCTGTTTGGAGAGAACTATACAATAATCTGTGGATGGGGGACAAGATATTGCATAAACAATTCCTTTGATTAGGAAGAAATAAGCAGCAAACACACAAGAAAACTTGATGAAGCTCTTAAAACAGAGAAACTTTGAATCTGCACATTGTTTAAAGCATTGCTTGCAAGATTTTACACAGAATGTAAACCTTAGGATCAGAAAAGAAAACTATTGTGCGTCTATTTGTGGATTTACCTGTTTAAACATGAGAATCATGTTTTAGTTGTGTCCCTCTCCTTTGTGCTATTCTCTCTTTAACCCTGCCAGGACTCATGAGAGAGAGTGCTTTCATGTTTGCAATGATAAAACGTGCAATAATATAAATTTGCACAATGTATGATATGAAGTATGTTTTATCCAGTAAACAGAAACAAACAAATAAATTAGCCTTTTGATAATTTTTTATTATTTTTTAAAGGTTACATTTGTTTTTTTGTATTTGTTGCCATGCTTTCACATCTACTCAGTATTTTAGGGGACAAAAATTTCACTGAGCATATTAATTCACCTAGTCTGCCCTCTAGCTGTTTTCCACAGAAATATCCCATGGGCGTTTGTTCAGCTGCATATGTCACTTATTTACACATCCTTTAATGCTTTACAAAATAAATAAACGGTCAGTCTTTACTCTTTTAGAGCAAACTGGTTCTAGCTGGAGTTATTGGTTATTGGTTTCCCATAAATGCAAGTTACCACTTTTACGTACGGTGTGTGTGTGTGTGTGTGTGTGTGTGTGTGTGTGTGTGTGTGAGAGAGAGAGAGAGAGAGAGAGAGAGAGAGAGAGAGAGAGAAGGAGGAGGGACTGTTATAGGTACCAGATGAATGACCCGAAGTACTCAGATGTGTCCTGTCCTCTCACAGTGGATGATGCTGTTATGCGGACCTAATCGACCAGAGTGGCCACTAACAATGCTTCCAATCATGGAAAATAACTAATTTAAAATTTCAAAATGGATATTAAAGTCTTAGATTAGGTCACCAAGGACGCGTAAATTTTTGGCACCGTGCGTAAAAACGTGGAATTGTTTGAATAATATACACACATACACACAACAACTAACCGGACTATATTACCGTGAATGAATTTCTTGAGACCAAATTTGTAAAGGCAGCATTATGAACTGGTACTTAAGTCTGCAAATACATCAGAGGTAAGCTACAGTGCCGCTCCCTGATTCAGCACCGGGTGATGGATAGCTCACCGAGTCAGTGCGCGGACAGGCTTTTGGAGCGCGGAAACACAAGGTACATTTCGCGGGCAGGGCTAAAGTGAGGAGGGTGACACTTCTATCGATGCTGAGCTTTAGGGAAAAGACAGTAAAGTTGTTCAGACAGAGTATCGTCATACTCACTCCCCGCCCACAGATATAAACGCAGCTGTAGTAAGAGTAGTGGTGAAGTTGTCCTGATATGCCTCCCAGCTGCTAAGATGACAGATTTTGCTCACACATCACGGCTTCAAGGTAACGTTTTGGCAGTGGACGGAAACACCTCCGCACTCTCCGGTGAAGTTGGACTTCTTGGTACCAGAGTACAAAATGGGACACAACCACCTGTTCTCTGTGAGGACGGCTATTCTCTGCTCGCTACTCTTATGTCCTTCAGGTAAGTTAAGCACTTTTTAAACATTTTCTGGTGGCCCCAACGTGCCTTTCACACACGGAGAAGTAGATACATGCCACCAATATGGTAGCATGGAGCACATGGAAAAACAAAATATCACGTTTGAGCCTACATTTTACCACAACACTACGCTAACTCTATGACAGTCAGAGCTACTTAACATTTTGAGTTTAATTTAGAATTAATAAAAGCTTAAAATTAGCTAAGTGTAAGCTTCTCTTTAAATCTTAACAGCAGCTTTCATCCACAACTCCCACAATGCTTTTCTCATAAAGCATCGCCTCGCGCCAGTCTGCAAAAGGCTACAAAATTTGTCACCTCGTGCCACTGGATGGTTTATGTTCGTTTTACATCTTAACAGAAATGTGACAGCCAGAAATTAACTCTGGAAGAGAGTTGTTTCCCCATTGAATGTAAATGTAGGGAGCACTCTATCTTTCACGCCCACAGCAGTCTGTAGTCACTTATTTTTAGTTTTAATGACACACATTACAAAAAGCTAGTGTTAGCAAAACACAAAAGATGAAAGGACTAACGTTAGCTAGCCTCTGTCTCTTACCATCTGAGAGTTTGGTCCATAACTATGCACATTTAGAAGAGAAGCAGTACACTTCACAAGCAAATAAAAATTGTCCCCAGAACGGTGTGAGAAAATATTCCACACAATATGCTACAAAAGCTTAGTCAAAGCTTTATTTTCAGTGGATGTTAATGGTCACAGATATGTTTCTCAAAAACAGCAATGGACACACAAAGAAGCATATTTATAGACAGAATTTTGAGTAGGTTTCAGGGTTAAACCATAGACTGTATAAACAGGGTTACCTCTTAAAGTCAAACTGAAATTTGAATTCTCCTCACTTTTTGTTTCAGAAAATATAAACTATTGTACCTATTGTATACATTTTTCCAGAAGACCTTTTTGTGGACATTGTTTAAGATAATAAAAGTTCATTTCAGTTCGACTTTAAATCCATCAAGCTTGACAGTGAAACTCGGGGCAGCTCTATTTGAAAATCAATTCAGGAGCTTCTACATGGGCTTGTATGAGTTCTCTCTTCTCTCAAATGTAAGCAAGATTTGTGTCCACATACTACTGCTCGCTCAGAGGTCTAAGATTACATATGTCTTCTTGTGACGTACGAGTGTTTAAAAACACAGCCTGCCCTGTGATATCAAATGCACTGTAGCTTCTATGTCCCCTCCCTCCATCTTGACATGCTACAGCAGTCAGATGTGGAGGTGCCAATATACTTCTCATTAAGACACCGAGTTGAGCTTTCTGACTCAAGTCCTGCAATTTTAGTCAACTCACGCAAAATTGTTGCATGTTGTTTTTTAGTGAACTTTTTACTCTAGGTATTACACAGCCCAATTTCATGAGAGCGTCTCTGGGCTGAGAAGCTGCTGACTCGATAATCCTAACCGGTCAGTGTTTCATACACCTCTCGCTAAGGGGCTTGGCCAAGATCCAACATCCACGGCCCAGTGTGCTGGATGTTGGAGGTGTCATCTCATTTCAAGTCTCTGCTGGCAGGAGGCTTTGATCTATGGCACCCAAGAGCCTTTTTTTTCAAGCCCCACATCTGGTCCTTTCCAGATGCACGGACAGATGAACGTGCACCGCCCTGACTGTCAAGAGAACAGATAAGACGTCTCTGGTGCCTGCTTGTTTGCCAGAATGAAATTAGTTCATGATGGCAGGAGAGGAGCCCAAGTGTACCGTGGGCAAATGAACTCTGAATTTATACTATTTACCACGTCTGATGCCTCTTTTTTTTATTTTTATTTTTTTTTACACACTATTGCTAAAACAATCATGTCTTGCGTAAATAGTCACTTCACATGATATTCACATATCTATGTTAAATAGACCCTCATATTCGTAATTGCCCCTGTAATACTTGCTTTGCTAACTGACACTTTGTCTCTTTTCCCCATGTCTTTCATTGCTTTGCTTTGTTTTATGTATGTACAGCACCTTGTAACTCTGTTTTTGAAAAGTGCTATATAAATAAAATTATTAATGTACTTCCACGTTTCCTAACATAAATCTCTAGAGAGAAGCTATCATGAGATATTTGTCATAAGATCTTTTTGTACATTTAACAGTGAATACATTTCATGCATTTGTAAAAATATGATTAATGCAGGTTCACACATACTAGTTCACACTAGAGCAGGAGCGATAAATTGGCAGATATTAGCTTACTGCAGTTATTGGCAGTATTGTGTATATGTCAGTCTATAAGTAACAAGAAATTCCAGTACAATAATGCCAAATATATGTTTGAGGTAGTTTAGAAACAGTGATGCCATTACATAGTTTGTTCACTTTTTTAAAAAAAAAAAAGTAAAGTATTCCGCTTAGTTCAGTACATATCTTGGTCACAACTCTTCAAAGGAATAGTTTGACGTTTTGGGAAACGAGATTGAGCCCACTGTCATGTCTGTACAGTAAAAATGAAGCTTGAGCCACCAGCCAGTTAGCTTAGCTTAGCATATAGACTATTCCCCGGCTGGGATCAGTTGCCAAGCACACTTTTTTTACTGTTAATTAATGAGCTTTAGAGGTGTTGGAAGGATTTTGTTACATTAGACAGCCAGGCTAGTTGTTCCCCCCTGTCTTTATGCAAAGCTAAGCTAACTGGCTATCTCCAGCTTCATATTAACCATACAGACATAAGAATGGCATTAAAGTGTATTACTCAAAGTGTCAAACAATTATTTTAATGTCAGTACAAGAGAATGAATGACTAATGCAGGTCCACACGTACAGTATACACAGAAGCTCGACCCTCAAATCGGCTGATGTTAGCTTATGGCTGATATACAGTTATCATCGTATATCATAGGCAACAAGTAACTGCAGTACAGTAATGCCAAAGATATGTTTGAAGTAGTTTACAAACTCTGATGCTATTACATAGTTTATTACATAGTTTGCCAACCAAAGGGCACTTTTTTTGTTAAATGTAAGGTGTCTCTCTCAGAACATATCTTGGTCACAATTCTCTAGAAAAACAAATTTAAAGGATTCTTTTCAAATGTTTTTGTTATGTATTTGTTTTAAAAAATGACTATTGGCCATATATGATCATCAGATTTTTAAAAACTTTTTAATAACACACACTTTTGTCACCCTCTGCTTCAAGTGAAAACTGTCAGTTAAATGTTTTATGCATCTGTTGTAACACAGAGTGACAGACAGCTCCACAATAAACACCCTTCACTAGTGAGGAATTAGCTCACCTCCATTTAACACAAGCAAGTAATGATGTGTGTAATTGACTCTGACTACATTGATGAAGGTGGAAGCAGTAATCCCCAAGGGATGGGATTCCTGTCTATTTCCATGCTATTCATTCTGCAGAAAAATAATACAGTGATTCAGTCTGAGCTTGTACGCAAATCTGTCTAGACTGCATATTCAAAATCAATTTGATTAAGCCACCTCTCATTGTGAAGTCGCATATACATAATAATAACACTTAAGCGATAAAGAGAAAGGTTACAACTGAAATGTTGCTGTCGAGCTCAGAGCAAGAGATCAAAAGATTTTCTAATATGTGGAAAAGTCAATAAGACTTTACCAAGAAAAATCGTAGATGTTTAGAGTAGGCTGTGCTGAAACATGAGATGTTCAAAACTCTCACCCTCACTCCCAAAAGCCACAATAGCATGCCAGCCTGATTTACCACTGTTTGTTAAGTGAGGATTAGGGGAGACACGGATGAGAGAACATGGACATGATCCCAGCATTCACTTTGCAACTTACTCCTGTCCTCTTCCACAGTACTCACTCTCTATGTAATTGTTACATTCTCTATATGTCATACCATCAATATTAATTGCTGAATGCCAGCAAAACAAAATCACGAGTTAAAACTGTCCAAATGACCTTGGTGTCAAAATGCGAAAAGGACATGCAGTCACATCAGTTACTTTAGTTTTAACAGTTTCATATTGCAGTTTCAGGAGAGATAGTTTCAAGAAATATTTGATAGATCTCTTAACTGCAGATTGGAGTGAAATTTAATAGAAGCTGGAATTTCATTTGCACAGTGTTGAATAAATGTGACCAAATAAATTCTATTACTCTTACATTGTATCTGTCCTCTATAAATGTTAAGAGATTAAAATAAATAATGTATTACAGTTCTTTGTCACGAGAAGACCCACTCGCATGCTGAGGATGATCTCTTCAAGACCCTGTTTGCTGGTTACAACAAGTGGTCGAGACCCGTGCCAAACATCTCTGATGTGGTCATTGTCAAGTTTGGACTGTCCATAGCACAGCTCATTGACGTGGTGAGTCATGGACGGTTTACAGCATGTTTGTCCAATTCATGTAGTACAAAAAGACATTAATAGAGGTGATAAGTTGTTTTTGGTGCCGTGGTAGCTGCTGCTTTTAATGTGAACCAAAGACTTCATAATAGGATGCAATTTCTGTCCCTATGTCTTTAAAAAAAGCTGTTTGTCCGTTTAAGTTGAAAACCCCTTTACTAAAGATGTGGATTTTTATATGATTTTGGGTACATTTGAACAAAAAAGTCAGACATTTTAGTATATTCTTAAGTGGAATAACTTATTCCTATCACATTAATTAGTATGATTATTACTCCATTGTCTTCCCTATACTTACCAAAACTTAAGCCGCTGCAACTTTAACCCTTTTTACCCTTAAGTTTTACACTATACCTGGTTTTTCAACAATATGTTTTGGCATTTTTATATACAGTAGCAAAACAAACTTAGGAAAACTAGATGCACCCTCTGCCTTGTCACAGAGGAAACTGTTACAGAATACTTCACATCCATCAAGATACTGAAGTAAAGTTGCTGCAAGCTATATTTGGGTCGGCTTTGACAAACCTCCAAGAACCTCTCATATATATTCTTCTGGCCTGAACCCAGAGTTGACAGTCTTAACTCAGTCTGTATGTCTCTCTGTCTCTCTCCCTCTCTCTGTCTGTCTGTCTGCTAGGATGAGAAGAACCAAATGATGACAACCAATGTGTGGCTTAAACAGGTCAGAAAAAATATTTCTGTACTAGGGGATATGGTGATATACAATGTTAAGAATATGAAAACCTTCCTATACAGTTCTATTTTGACAAAGTTTATGAAGAATTGAATAACTGACAATTGAGTAAAGGATCATATCCCCCAAAACATCTCATATTGTTTGAATCTCCCAGGAGTGGAATGACTACAAACTTCGCTGGAGACCATCTGACTATGACAATGTGACGTCCATAAGAGTGCCGTCAGAGCTCATATGGGTACCAGACATCGTCCTCTACAACAAGTAAGTGTGATGTGAGACTAACATAACAGTAAAAAAGAACCTTAACATTATGCCTTAATTATTTTCATTATTGTTTAATCTGTCGACCATTCTCTTGATTAATTGATTCATTGTTTAGTCTATAATATTTCCCACAGTTGAGCTGACAAATTGCTTGTTTTGTCCAACCAACAATCCACTGTATACTTAACATAATCGTGTTATTTAAGTGGTTTCAATATCAGGTCAAGCCAACTATTTCTTTCTATTGCACTGAAAAGGTAATAGAAATTTAAGAGTAATACTAAAACCTATTTTCATAACATGCTACAGTGGATGCTTGTAATGGAGTTGCAGAGAAGAGTCTAACAGCTTCACACATCATGCAGTGATAAATTGGCTCAACTTGATGCCTCTTTACTGGATTGTATATGATATGAAGATGGCGCCATCTAGTGGACTTCATAAAACATTCTGCTCCTGTGTTAAAATTGCTACACCTTCACATTGGAAGACAGCTCTAGAACAAACTATGATAGAGCATGAACAGTTCTACCTGTCTCACACTGTAAGCTATGTTAAACATTTCCATTAACTTTATTTGTATTGCGCATCTCTTTTAATGTCCGCAGTTTATTCATTTGAAAATGAAGACAACCTTCACACGTGCATTGCTTCAGTTTGAATCTATTGTGAAATAGATTTTTGAGAAACCTCTCCCTTCTCCCAAATTTTTCATCATGGAGATTAAACCAAGAGGGTTGATGATGGAGTTCTGTTCCATTTAGCCAGTGTAATCACAATTTGTAGGTGAAATTAAAAAAGGTGAAACTGATTAAATGATAAGGACTCATGATTACATTTCCAGCAGAAGCTATTATCACCATTAAAGCGATGAATGGAGGGGAGATTACTGGAGAAGATTATTGGGAAATCATAACACTTTTTTACTGCATAGTTTCTAAAGTGAAAAAAAGATATTTTGTATAGCAAAAGGGGTAGCAGAACTTCTCACAACGCAGGATATGATTGTTTACCTGTTAATTTAGCCTTTGTCACCATCACTCATATGATAACTTCTGTATTTCCAGTGCTGACGGTGAGTTTGCTGTGACCCATATGACGAAAGCTCACCTATTCCACAATGGTAAAGTTCGCTGGGTTCCTCCTGCCATTTACAAGAGCTCCTGCAGCATTGACGTCACCTTCTTCCCTTTTGATCAGCAGAACTGCAAAATGAAATTTGGCTCCTGGACGTATGACAAAGCCAAGATTGACCTCGAGCGAATTGAAAACACTGTGGACCTGAACAACTACTGGGAGAGCGGTGAATGGGCCATCATCAACGCTGTGGGAACATACAATACAAAGAAATACGACTGCTGCCATGAGATCTACCCAGACATCACCTATTTCTTCATCATTCGAAGGCTTCCCTTGTTTTACACCATCAACCTCATCATCCCCTGTTTGCTGATCTCTTGCCTCACTGTTCTGGTTTTCTATCTACCCTCAGACTGTGGTGAGAAGATCACGCTGTGCATCTCTGTGCTGCTGTCCCTCACTGTTTTCCTTCTCCTCATCACGGAGATCATACCGTCCACATCCCTGGTTATCCCACTCATCGGCGAGTACCTCCTCTTCACCATGATTTTCGTCACCCTCTCCATTGTCATCACTGTCTTTGTGCTCAACGTGCACCATCGCTCTCCCAGCACTCACAAGATGCCCCGCTGGGTCCACTCTGTGTTCCTGGACCTGATCCCACGCTGGCTGTTCATGCGACGGCCCTTACCAGATGGCCGGCGTTGCAGGCTGTTGCTGCTCCAGCAGGAAGCAGTGGTGGAGCGGCGGCAGGGCCGGATAGCTGGGTGCAAATCTGGAAACTGCCTCAGCACTTCGGCTAACTGGTTAAGAGATGGGACCATGTCAGAGGACCCTGAGAGAAGCAGTTACGAGGATTTAGAGCTGGGAACACTGACGTCATATTTCTCCTTCCGTCCTCCTTCACCCAGACCTCCAGGGTCGACTCCTCCACCACAACAGAAAAACTCACAGAACAGCCAGAACCGACAGGAGGGGGCTGCAGGGACAAACAGACACTTAACAGGGGCCAGAGTCAATTCCACTCAGAGGCCAACTAAAGTTGATAGTACAGTATCAGACTCAACATTCCTGCTTTCACCAAGTGTTATGCGTGCTCTGGAAGGGGTGCACTACATTGCAGACCATCTGAGGGCTGAGGATGCTGACTTCAGCGTGAGTATCAATGAAATGCTACTATTATCAGCACTTAAAAGGCACTTCTCATTTGCATCAGTGTTGGCCTGCAAAGGTTCATGATTTATTTCATCCAACTTCCTCATTGTATATGGATTATGTGCCCATGTGAATGAACTGTATGCCAAAAATGCACTTTGTTATAGAATCCAATACCTCAATTGGGAGAGACTAATTAAAAGAAAAATATTGACGAGCGTTATTGCTTGACTTGCTTTACTGTATTTAAAGGTGCACAGGGGAGGACTGAAAGCAAGGTGGGCTTAGGGTCTTCCCTAAACTACAGGTCAAATCATAGACAAAAAAGAAAGCAGAAAAACCTTAACTAGGGCCACAAATAATGATTATTTTCATTATAATTTATTTTCAGTTATGGTTAGAAAATAGTAAAAAAAAAAAAAAAAGACCAACAGAAAGGTGATGTCTTCAAATGACTCACACTTGAACACACTCCCAAATCCAAACATATTTAATTAATAATATATTAAAAATGTTTGGCATTTTTGCTTGATAAATTACGATTAATAGAATTTTCTGTTGATGAACTAATTGAGTAATTGTTTTAGTCATTCTTTTGCAATTAGACCCCAACATAAAATTATTATTTTGATGGGATGGTATCCCATTGAAACCAGTACAGGACTTTCTAGAACATCTGAAGATTATCTGGTGACTTAAAGCGGCTATAGTTTATATTTTTATACTAACAAAATCAAATGATCATGTGAAAACAAGTGATAATGTGATAGGGGTTGCTTGTAGTGATGAACCTACAGAGAATTATCATTTGAATCTGGAGCTCCTCCTTTATGAAGCTTTATAGCGAGTTTCAGCTCATTGTTTAGCTGTCCCCTCTGTAACTTTACTGTTTTGGTTCACTCTCACCGCTCTCATAATGTCATTTTCGGCCGCAGCAGGCAGCTGTTTTCAGTGAAAAAGCTCTAAAAACCCACTGTACACTACCTGCTCAGCACCAAATGGCAGACAGACACAGTTAGCGACTAGTTGGTGAACATAGTGGAGCAACAGATTTTTTCCTCAGGAGTTGGTAGAGACCAAAAACAGAGCTCTGCCAGATGGCCAGAAACACAACTCCAAATGAATGATAATGTTGCTCTGTAACTGCTGGATGTCTAAACAGAGCAACTGTTTGCTAACAAGTTCACCATATCAATTTAAAAGGTGACGTTATGTCCATGTATTCACAACTTGTTTCTGCTGCCCCCAAGTGGCCAAAAAAATCAGTTATTGCAGGTTTAAGAGAGCTTTTTCTGTAGACAAACCTGAAGAGCTGGATAGAAGCTACCTGAGCAGTAGTCTTGATGAGCTCAGTGGACTGAACCTGGAGCATTATAGGGCTGGGTCAGATGACGAGCGAAAGCGGGGCATATTACATAGCATTTTAAGTCTGGCTCCACGAAGATGACTGGTTCAAAAGAGGTCATAAGAAAAGGATGTTGGCTGAAATGAATAGCGGGAACAGGTCAGCCAGTTGTCAATGCAAGAAATATACACGAGTATGGAGACAGCATGTGTATGAACGGTAGTCTTCGTGACTGAACTTTCATTAAGATCTATTTTTACAAAGCAAACTATGGACATCATAATAAGAATTTTATATCTGTAACTTTTTCATTTCTTGTTTTCTCTCTGTCTCTTTCTGTTGCTCTTAATTCTACACAGGTGAAAGAGGATTGGAAGTATGTTGCCATGGTGATTGACCGCATCTTCCTGTGGATGTTCATTATTGTGTGCCTGCTTGGGACCATTGGCCTCTTCCTACCCCCTTGGCTAGCTGGCATGATCTAGCTCTCGCTGAAAATGTAGCTGAACTCTACGTCAAGACCGGGAATGTGACTCAAGTTTGTGTAACACGCTATGCTCTTTACACACCACCAAACCAAAATTATACTATTCTTAGTTCCTTATAACTAGTGGGCCATTTTAGGATGTCTCAGACTCAGCTGTCCAGACTTGGCTCAACTTTCATCTGTCTGGTGCACTTTGTCAGCCTCAGGTGTACTTCCTCAGCCTCACCTGTAGGTTGTGTTTGACCTGAATGCTAACATTAGCATGTTAACATGTCTGTTGGATGTTAATATGCTAACGTTTAGCACGTTAAGATTTGGCATGTTAGCATGCTAACGTTAGTATGTTAACATGCCACTGTTAGTTTATTGTCTCTTTAGCATGTTAGTTAGCGTAACATGCTAGTTAAAAAGTGTGGTGCCAGCATCAGTATTGGGTAAGGTGTTACAGTAATTCAGTACCCTAACTACATTATTAGTAATCTTGCTGTTTTGCTGGGAGTTAGGGTGGGATGATCAACATCAGTTTTTGTCTCTGTGCCTTCAGTGGAGAGACTGGTCAAGATGCATAATGTTAGCTTATTGTGAGTGGCTCGAGGCGAGAGAGGGGGCTATTGGTTAACCTCCAGCAAAAATATGCCTTCCGGTAACTCCAAATTTGTCTTATTTACATGGTGTTTTCTTCTTAGCTGTCCAGCTAGCCACTGGTATACCCAAAAAATACCTGGGTTTTGTTTAGAGTTGTACAGTGTGTAAATAAAGGTCTTTGAGGACTGGACTCCCAAGTCTGAGGTCACTGGGGCTAGCTGTTAATGGACAGTAGCGTAATACCTCCAATGCCTATAGGCTGGCTGCTCCACAAAGTGCAAATGTGGCAACTTTGGAGTTAAGGCACCAGCTGGGCTGAGTAACGGTAAGCAATGTAACTAATTACTGTTAGTTACTAGTAAAGTGATGTGATGACATTTTCAGTTAACAACATGAAATCAGTTTGATTACATTTTCCAAATAACTCCAGAAACTTCATTCCACCTAAAATGAGATGGCTTTAAGTTAAAGTTTCTCAACTTTCTTTGGTTTTGACCAACAATGGCATACTGTACTAGGAATTAATAGTATACTGGACACACTAACTGGGGTCATTTGTGCTGGTTTGGAAAGAATTTCCTACCCCCCCCCCCAAGTTTTTCTTTCTGGCCATGCTGCCATGATTACACTTATTTTTGAATGACTATAGTATGTAATAAATACCCTTATGAAAACCTTTAAAAATCAGTCTATATAGCATTTATTGAGTGGTGTGAATTTTTGCCAGAATACAAATAATACTGCACATGTTCCTACATCCCTCTGTTGTACAGTTTACCTAATTAAAGAGACATTTCACCCTGACATTAGTTATTAATGTCACTGTAACACACAAAAGTAGCCTTTTATAAGAAACAGTGAGTCATAGAATAAAGAAGAACCAAGTCTACTTAAGTATTTCTACCATGTCAATATGTTTATGTACCGTATGTTGAAACACAATGCTATAGTACTGCAGGGGGGACAAAATGAAGGCAACTGTACAATATATTGCAAACCAATTCAACAGCCATACAACAATAAGAGGAAATGCAGAACATCTAAGATTTAAATACTCAACAGCAACAAGATATATGTTTCAATAAACAGGCATTAATGTACAGTAGTATAGGTCATGATATTTATTTTTATATCACTTGATTTGCATATTTTATAATAATAACAGACTTAATACAAAAACCTTTGACTCTTTCAGGTTGAATCCACAATCCACTATCCATACCATTGTTGTCTTCATCTCAGAATTTTAACATAATGCATCATATTTAAACTTGAGATATGCACTGTATAGATCTAACACTTATGAACAGCTGAATGACTGACTAACCTTTAAGGTTTGTCATCTTTACATTTCACTCAGGTTACTATTGACAGGTTTGAAAGAGTAAACTATTTACTTTAATTTGCACTACATTATTTTTTCTTTTTCTCTGCGGTAAAACCTCACGTGGAAATCTTTCAAAGTTATACTCTTTTTAGTATTGTACTTGTCATAAGACACATTTTATATTTACAAGGATAATTCCATTTCAGAGCAGATAATTAAGTCAATAACTCACCAATCACAAATGAGAACGGTTTACATTAAATGAAGTTTGCATCCTAAATATAATGCCAAAAGATCATCATCAATTTCAGTATACATACTACCTTGGTAAGCATACACATCCACTTTTTTCAGAGTTGTCCATATCCACTGAGTTGTGGCATTATATTTAAACTTAACAACACACATTTACAGGTATGACGACCCCGAAGAACTGCCACAGCCTTATTTTAAGCAGTTTGATCACAATAAAAATGTTCGACTGCGTGCAAATGTTATTTCTGACCGACAGATGTGAAGAAGTCTGATTTAAGCTTGATATGTAAACTGAATAAGAGAGTTTACAGTCCACTATGGGGCCACTGGCTTGGCTAAGTTGGCCCTGACTCTGGCTTGGTCCACAGCATCCAACATGTTCTTGCTGTCCATAGCCAGAGAGTGAGCTGCAGTCAGCATCTGTTTCTTACACTCCTCCCTCAAAGAGGTGATGGCATTCTGCTGGGCCAGCCGCATTTTGCTGATCAGCTCCGCCATGTCGTTGTTTAGCAGTTTCTGGGTGCCCTCGATCTGTGGGGACGGTAAACAAACATAATGGATGACTTTTTTGGATGGGCACTGTTGGCTTTTTTTATGGAAGACATTTTGATTCAACTCAACTGCATTACATTGTCAGCTGTTCATATTATTTTGTCCATACAGCACATATATGGTCCTTTATGAACATTTGTTGACCCCCTGTGCACATATCAGCTGGTGTTTGAAGAAAGCAAGAAATGCATCAAATTTAACTTTTTTTTTGTACCCTGTTTGATAAATTGATAAATATAGCTTTGTAGAAACTTCTCTAATATGCAAGCTATGGATTTTGTGTCCTCTGCCAGAAGAGTAAACATGAAATGATCATTTTCTCTTTGCTTCTTTGTGTTTGAAGAGGAGTTCTGTCACTTTTTGTTACAGGGACAAGCAGCAGGGACAGCTTGGGGGTAAAAAAAAAATAAAAATCAATAAAGAAGGGGAGTAAGGAGATGAGAAAACAACAAACAAGCTGCAGACAATGTACTGTACCTCAGTCCTGACAGACTTGTGTAAGGTGGGCAGTATGTCATCCACGCTGCGAATCAGATCTCGTAAAGCCATCCCCACAGACTGCGGGCAGAGATCAATGCAGGGAATTAATCAGCTGTATGACTCAACTCATGCACCTTAAATTTTCATCTAAAGCAGCAACAAACTGTAAAACTGAAGTGAAAAACAGAAATTTGTCTCAGCGTACCTGGACAAGAGTGATATATTTTTCCGGTTGCAGTTCGGTGATGTCATTCTTGAGTTGGACAACAACTTTGACCAGGTTCATGACGGAGTGATACACTTTGTCGTCAGAGCGGTCCAGCTCAGCTGTGGGCGCAGGCTGAGTAAGAGGGAATAATGTGTTTTAATAATTAAAATACTTCATACCTCATTAGTTTACACAAAGGATCACTGGACACTATTTTAAATGCGTAGTGGCATCAGTTCCCTTTCAACTAAAGTGTAACTTTACTTTTTTGAGATGACTGAGTTCATTATAAATTCTTTTTTATCTGAAAATCAAAGCTAATAAAGTAAAATGGTGTTTTCAGTGGTAAAAATATTACAATACAAAAATGAATTGATATAATTACCTGTGCTGTGAGACGTGGGGGCTTCTCTGGAGGTGCTGCAGGGCAGAAAGATGAACAATATGAGAGACAGAGAAAGAGAAGAGAAAAGACAGACAGGAGGATTGAGAGAGAGAGGAATAATAGTATTCAGAATGAAATGTGAATTTCATTTAAGCACTTACCATTCTCCGCCTCAGCTTCAGGGGACTAAAAAGAATAAAAGATAAATCTCATGAGGACAAGAAAATACAAAAACATCCTGTCTGTACTTGTCACTGTGAAGATTTTCAGTAGCTCACAAAATCTATAGACAATAATGCACAAAGGTAATCTTAGTGAACAGCATTTCAACTGAATTTTTTCTTAGATATTATTTAGATTCCTCCTAAGGAAACGATACAGATACACTTTAATGAGTCGTGTCCACTAAATGTGCCTCCTGTACTTCGGTTGGTGGTGTCCTATATTTCCCAGAATACCTTTTGATAACCCCAAAGAACAAATATGTGAAGTTTTTGCATTTGTCTGAGTTATGATTGTATTGGATTGTTGTAAATACATAAAAGTGCATCAATTAATGTATTTATGATCACTGGAGGAGATCATATGCTATTGTATTATTTAAATGTATATTTAAATATAGCAAATATTATATGTATTAATATTATATCAGTGTTATATTTCTTAATTAAATATATAAAGAAATATATGTTGTCAATTGTCAGTTTTTCCCTTTTAAAGTGATCACAAGCTGTCATCATTCCACTTTCACTGGTTTGATTACCAATTTAAATAATCAAGCTTACTTTACAGTCGCTTTTAGGTAGCTGAAAAACATGTTTTCTAACTCCATAGTAGCTGCACTCGAAATATTTACACAACACAACAGACTACACAAACTAGCACATGTTGTGTGACATCATGCTGACTACATTTGGTCACTACATTAGGTCTGGGCTCAGAAATGTCAGCTACATTGCCAAAAGCTGTTTGGTTAACACGTTTTAAAGTAGATTTTTCTTTAATCTGACTCTAAAATCAAAGTTTGGATATGCACCTACCACTGGGCTGGCAATGTCCTCTGGTCCCATGGGGTCCTGCAAAAGAATAGGCAGGTTCATTTAATAGAATATAGACATGGACCCCCTGTTTGGAACAGTTCTCAGTGGAACATTCAATTTAAGACTAGCAGGGCGTCGAGAGTGAACGAGTGGGTTGATATTGTTTAATGATGCCTCCAGGGCCACAATAAATTCGGAAGCGGGGGGACACAGAGAGGGGGTTGACAAAAGTTAATGATGCTCTGTTTCCCACCAGGAGTCTCTCCTCCTTCTTCAGCCACTTTTTATCCTCCATCATCTGCTCTTTCTGCTGGCGGAGAGTGTCCTGCATGTGATGTCTCTCCTTCTGCCACAGGCGCTGGGCGTCCTCCTTGCTGTTTGGTTCCAATCGGAGAAACTCCTCCTCCTACAATCGAGGGAAGTATAACAGAACACAAAGTCTTTTTTGGTCTCTTAATGCATTCATTTTTAACTTACATGTAGCGTTTTAGTACGACAGGTTTATCAACATTTGAACATGTGACCTCAAATATAAGAAAACTGAAGGACACACACAAAGCTGAGTCTTTCTTACCCCCATGCTTCGATGGCGAGGGGACCTGATTGGCAATGGAAGAGTGCTCATGGAGTCGACAGGGGACTGATAATCACATGGGCTGGCCAGGTCAGGTGAGCTGGCACACAAAGCCTCGTTCAGCTGCACAGACACACACACACATACACACATCACTTAGATAAAAATCTTTTTGAAGTAAAGCCTGTCATCTTGGGGGAAACAGGCATCTTTAGAGGTTACTTGGGTGCACTACTGTACCTGAATGTGTAGACCAATGTTGAGCATGTTCCCAAACCGCCCTGGTTTCATTCTTGAAGGCTACAGTAAATATTGAAAAGATGCAATAAAACATGCACAAGTACATGCATTCAATTTGAATAATCTGCTATTTTGTAACATGCAACAAATTTGACAGATTCATACCTTGGGAGGAGGATCGTGAAAGTTGAGCTTGGTGTCGAATAATTTTGTGGAGCGCGCTCTGTCCCGCTCTCTCTCCACTTCCTGCTCCTTCTCCATCTTGTGGACATCGCTGACAGATTTTAGACAACAAGTTATATCATGTCTTAGTGAGAGAGGTACAAAAACACACCTAATGGGCTACATACTGCACTAAATCATTTCAAACGGATTGGTTGAATTCAGTGCACTGCTGATCTTCAATATTTGTTCTCCCATCTTCGTTTTTACAATTTAAAAGCTAACAAGAGATCAACGAATCTAACTTATTCTATATTGAATTTAGGATTAATTAACATGGATTAATACATTAAATTAAGACAATTTCATCTTTGCAAAGGCTACAATAAAACAGCGAAACCAGCATTGTGAGGCCTTTTTCCTTGTTGTTCATGTGTCAACAGAAATTGGCAATTGAGAGTCGCAAAACATTTACTAATGAGAAAAACATAAACATTTATTTATATGAACTGTAGTGGGTTATTTCGTCATACATCAATACTGGGTGGAAACTTATGACAGAAAGGTCATCGGCGTAGATCCAACTTGTGAATGTGTTCTGATTTCATCATCCTAACCAACTAGCTCCACTATCTGGGCCTTAGTTAAAGGCTAAACCCTTTCATTCAGTTCATTCCGTACAACCAGTCATTTTGTGAGAGTAGAGCTCTTTTTTATTTTTAATAAAGAAATACCTGATCTTGACCACCAGCTCAGTGAAATTGGGTCTCTCTCTGGGGTCGTAGGACCAGCAGCGGGTCATGAGTGAGTAGAGGGCAGGAGGGCAGTCGTCTGGCTTGGGCAGCCTGATTCCCTGCTCCAGTTGGTTGATTACGTCTCTGTTCTCAAGCCAGAAAAACGGCTGCTTCCCACAACTCATTATCTCCCACATACATACAGCTATCAAGGAATGCAAACAGAGAAACAAATGCTTAGATACATGCTTACTGTTATTTATTATTCATCATAAAGTCTATGATTCAGCTAGAAAGCATTAAGGATGATTCTGTGGCACAATTGAACTGGTTTTCAGCAGCAGACAGACAAATAGCAGCATGGAGACCTGCGTGGTCATGAACACAAGTGAAGACAGTGAAGCAACGCACAACTTTTTTCCATAAAAACAACATTAAAAAGCACTACAGCTTCAATGTAATTGTGCTGGTGCTGTTGGGAATGAAACTATGAATAATTAAAGAAGGAAAACCACACACAAACTTCATGCCTTCTATATTAATATTTTAACAGCACTGCACGCTTCGATTCACACCTCCCAGAGAATCCACACAATAAGTCAGTCTCAAGTGTATTACACTTACGTATTACTACATTATATGTATAGACTTATAACAATCAAATAAATTTTGTTCATAAAAAACCACTTGAGATCTAGCCATGTGGCAATAATATGTTTAATTTATGTATACAATATGTTTCCTGCTTCAAAAGCAGTGCATTCAGATTGCTATCTTGTTTATAGTAGTTCTATGCCTTGAAAACAGAAAGTATAGATCGTTTGGTTACGTTCCAGAAAATGTTTTGCTTTAGGGGAGAATATCCAAATAGTCAGTTGTCACCTTGTATTTCCCAAATACAAGCCAGTATTATTACCTTTGGCATATTAATAATAAGGAGCATTAAGTTTGTTATGCCTTGTTTACTTTTCTCTCTCTTGGGCAAAAATGTGAGGGTGTCTAAACAAATCATCCATCATCACAGGCCAACATTATAATTTTTGGGCCTGACAACTGTAAAAAAAAAAAAAAAAAAAATAGAAGTAAATACACATGGGGAGCTAGATCTAAGATGTTTATTGTGAACTATTTGATTGTGATAAGTCTATTGGTGTGAAATGCACCAGAGAAGACCATCACAGTGTGGCTATGAAGTGGACGGGAGATGGTCCTGATTTGGTTTGAGAGTGAAGACAGGTAGAGATACAGGTGATAACAGATGATACCGTAACTTGATTATTGAATCATGTAATTAGGAGACCCTGTACATGCTCTATACAAACATATATAAAGTGATTTCCCATCATCCCTGTTTGCCCCTAAGGAAGACATAAGTCCTCCATGTAGCTCTGATATCAGTTCAAATCATTTTTACCATTCATAAAATCATGCAGTGCTTGTTTGAGTTAACCAGCCACATGCCTTTTGTCATGCGTGAGGGAGTGTGCTTTCCTGTCTTGTGCCCCGAACCCCTTGAATGTCTTTGCACTGAGCTGTTGTACTGTATGTTAATGTATCACAAGCTCACCAAACATCCACACATCACTGGCTGTGGTGAAACGTCTAAAGTTGATGGATTCTGGGGCCATCCACTTGATTGGCAACCGGGTAACAGACGCTGCAAACAAATGGGAGACGCTGGTATTTTGTGGTCAGCATTTCTCATGTTTGAAGAGGAATATAAAGAGGTGTGTGTTATGTTTCCTCTTTACTAGTCTGTCTATTTTGACAAGAATATGTGTATAGTACTTATTTTTTTCTGTGATTCGCTTAAATCTGACAAAATGTGAAATGTATCAGGAATTATACAATTAGGTGGCTGAGAGTCAAATCAGCTTTTATTTTCCTAAGTGCCTCTCTTACCTTTGTAGTATTCTTCATTCTCAATGTATCTCGACAGGCCAAAGTCTCCGAGCTTCACACAGTCTGGACTGGCGACTAACACGTTCCGAACCGCAATGTCTCTGTGACAAAACACCAATAAGACAGAAGGAAAGGTTAGGGTTTATGAAGGTACAAATGGAGATGAAGATAATACAAGCAGAATTTGTAGAGTAACTTGATGTGGATCTTATCACTCAACTGGCAACCCGTCTGTCTGTTATGGGCAGAGCACAGTGTCGTAAATTACCTTAAGCCCTCACTGATTGACCTGAATTTGCCTCTGGATTACTGCAGTGCTGCCACGACTGCAGCAGAAAATAATACAAAGGGATTGTTTGCATTTTCCACACAGGCAGAAACTAATTTCCTTTTATTTGTGTTTTTTCTTCACAGGAGATTGAGTCCACGAGCGGCTTTGCTGCCTGCAACTGCTAATAACATTCTGCAGAAACAACTAAGTGAAGTGCGTTTTTCTGGCATCTCACATCAACTTTCTGTAATGTTATGTCTTAGTTTAAATAAAAAAGGTTTGCTATTGTCACTACCTTATATGACTCCACTTTCCATTCAGATGCAGATGTTATTTTTCTAGCTATATCTACTGACAGGACTGTCAACTTGCCCTTTTTCTTCATCATCCCTGTGTAATAACACTGTGCACTAAATCATAGGAAATCTGATGAGATCTCAGATTTGTCGAATTATTTCAACAACATAATGTAACTCTGCATGATTGTCCCAGAACATTACAGGTTGTGCCTCTTTTCTTATGACAGTAATAAAGCAACTAATTTATTATATAAAATACCTATTACTCCTACTTAAGGAAATGATGACAGTTTTAGCACAGACATACTGTACAAACATTATCACTACATACAAAATCAGTATGGGTTAGCTGGCCTTGCTTTTAGGGGACTCAACAGCTAGTTTTGTACTGTTACATGTTTACATACATATGTTACAATATGGCTCCATCAATTTACAGAAGATTTTTCAGTTGATTGTACAACTGATTATGAGTCATGACTATTATTTGATAGTTTTTTTTCAAGCCAGGATAAGAAATTTAAAAGTGCATATGTTCTTTGTTAGCAATTTCCCCTGTGATAAAATCAGCATAGACAAAAGACAACAGCAGTATCTGCACTTCCTGGATAACAAAAAAAATAAAAGAAAAGGGGTCTCTCACCTGTGTACCATGTTGACCCCTTCGAGGTAGACGAGAGCTTTGCAGATCTGCAGGCTGAACAGCACCAGCGTTGTATTTGTCAGCTTGTTCTGGTTCTGAGTTAGGTAGTTCCCAAGCTGCAAGAATGTCAACGTTTAAGTAAGACAGGAATTCACTTACAGTATCTCTGTCACTCTTTCTGCCGTGCTGAGATGCACAAAGCTAGCTGCAACACGATCAGACATGACTCATGCCAGAACTGTGCGAGATTTCAGTGGGCTGCAGTCGTTTTTTGTGTGAATCCTGTGGAGCAGTGTAATGTACTCTCATTCTAAAAACACATCAATTACAGAGTATGGCTGCATTAAAATCGAAAAACAAATCAAGAAATTAAGATTGGCACTAACCTCTCCATACTGATAAAGCTCCATGACAATCCACACAGGATCCTCCTCTATGATTCCAATCAGTTTGACAATGTGCTGATGATTGAGGTTCTTCATAATTACTGGTAAATACACAAAGTTCACATTTGAATGTTATTGTCATAGTTATTGTTATCACAGTTCTCTTATTATTTTCTACACATTGTTCTAATAACCTGCTTCGCTCATGAACTTCTCCATCACGTCAGGTGAACAGTCTTTGCAGGTCTTCACTGCCACATTAACCCTTTCGCCATTCTGTTAAATCAACAACCGAAAAAGACACAGTGATGTTGTAAACATTTTAATGAAAACTAGGGAGAGCATTTATGCAAACAGCACATTCTGTACACACTGTAGCCTGTTTGTATCTGTAAAGTGAACATACTATACTTTAGAGCTCAAACGATTAGTCGATGAATCGATCGACAGAAAATTTATCAGCAACTATTTTAATAATCCATTAATCGTTTAAGTCATTTTTCAAGCAAAAACTTACTTACTAAACTTTTGCAAAATAAAAAATAAATAAATAAATTTAAGATTATTTTCTTGGGCATTTTATGCCTTTATTTGATAGTGATAGTGGAGAAAAACAGGGAATGTGGGGAAATGTAGGGGAATGACATGCAGCAAACCAGGAATCAACCTGGGGACTCACTCAGCTATAAACTGGTATTTTTTGGGTTTTGGACTGTTGGTCGGACAAAACAAGCAATCTGAAGACCTTAACTTTGGCTTTAGATAATTGTGACAGGCGGTTTTCACTATTTTCTGACAATTTATAGACCAAACAATTCATCGATAATGAAAATAATTTTTTGTTGCAGAACTACTATACATGTAATGCAAATCAACTTTAGCAGTTAAGAAGGTTTTATATTCTGTAACTATATAGTGCAATTGTGACTCATGGTCACAAATATTTTATTAATCTATATTTCTCCAACTAAGTCCATAGTTAGTTTATAGATAGTTTTATAGTTTTTTCAATCCTTTTTGCTGTTAGTATAAATATACTTCAACTAGGAAGATACACTTACAGCTTTTTTGTAAACTCCATCGTAGACTTCCCCGAAAAACCCCTCACCAAGGATTCGTCCGAGAACGATGTCATTGCGGTTGATCCCGTACTTAACAACTACAGAACAAGATTTAAATTTATGAAAGTTCAAAAGTAACTTCCCACAGTTACAATTCTGCAAAAGACGTGAATTCAAACTTTCAACAAACCTGATTTCGGCCTTTCATCGAGAATCTCACAATAGATATCTGACCCTGAATACAAAAAAAATAAGAAATTTTCTTGATCATAACCTCACCGCTTCTATCAATATGCTGTTACTTGTTTTTGTAAGATAGTGACATAAAGGTGTAGCTTTTAAAATTGGAAATGAACATGCTATGTATTGCATTATACATAAAGGTTATGTAAATCTATGTAAACTGTCAACTCACCCATACTGTGTCTGGTCGATCCAGAGTCTGTGCTGCTGCAGAGAAAAGACAGGATGCGAGAAGGCCCCGGTCATACATTTTAAAGTTATGGCTCCTTAGAGCGCTGACAGAATGATTCAATAAAATAGCCTTTCTCATCAATAACTCTATTTTTTCATTTCATATTACAACCAAAAAAGGAATGAGTTCAGCTTGGACTACACTGGGGCCGACAGAGGGCACAAATCATTCAAAGTTGTAAAACAGCCAAAATCCGCTCACCCTGTAGGAATCTCAGGTAGGGAATTCCGTGCATTGGCATCTAGGATAGAAATTAGTTATGATAATTCCAATTAAGTTTAAATAATACATTTTAAAAGCCTTCCGTGCAGCTTTTAAGGCATCCAACTATGCTCCAACCTTCAAAATAACATATTCACGCATACGTGGAGCTTTAACCACATTCATACACACCTCTATTGGGTCGGTAGATGACAGTATCATCTGTGTCATTTTCCAAGCGGCAGTATCCGTCAATAAGGTCCATCATGTTCTCTGCCATAGGGACCGTGGCCACATTGATCGATAGACGCTATCAGAAAGAACAAAAAAAGGATATGACAATGTGAGCACATGTACCGAGTCAAATTTCCTGCGCAAACGCTCTCTATAGTAAATGTACTTACTAATTTTAGCTATTCTGATTCTGAACAAAGTAATATTGTACAATAGGTAGATAGTGTTGTTGTGGTACTTACTTGTCTGGCCCCCACTATGTCGAAGTTCACGAGAGCCTTGCTGTCGCCCTGAGATAAGCATTGTACTTTCTTGATCTGTTTGAAGTCGGCTAGAAAAACAGGCTGAGGCACAAAAAGAGGAATACAATAAGTGAAATTATGATGGGGCTGATTACATTTGACAAACTGTGTTAGATATATAATGATGCAGCATCCACTGATGGCTGTTAACAAGGTCAAGAGATATGAACCAGTTTCTTTGCAAAATATGTCTTGACTTGAAATACTAGTTAGTTTAGCTTAGCAACAGAGAAACAAAGGGGAACAGCTAGCCTGGCTCTGTCCAAATGTCACAAAATCCTCCTACCAGCACCACTAAATCTCACTAAGTCACACGTATCTAGTTTGTTTCATCTGTACAAAAATTGAAGAGTAAAAATGGCAAGTTGTGGTTTTACAGGGAGTTATGTGCCGGACTATTTTTTGGCCGAGAGCAGTTGCCAGTCAACCAGGGGAGACTTCAGTCACTTATTATTGAGCTTTAAAGGTGCTGGTAAGTGGATTTTGTTTCCTCAGAGCCAGGCTAGCTGTTTCTCCCTGTTTCCAGTCTTTATGCTAAGCTATGCTAACCAGCTGTAGCTTTGTATTTACCATACAGACATGAGAGTGGTATCCATCTTCTATTCCTTCTATAACAAAAATGCTGGAACTAGGCTAGATAGATAAGATATATAACACAACAAAATGTAATATGAAAGCCCAAAAATGGTCAAAGCCATCTCAAGTAATACCTAAATCTTCACAATGCTTACCGCTGAATCCTTCTGTGTGCGTTGGCGAATTCCCCTCCCACCGATGACCAACTCCACTGACAGACTCCAACCTTGCTGTTGAGAAGTGAGAGTGGTTAAATGTTTGCAATATTAATGTGAACAAGAGCAGACTAAGCTCCGGATGTTTAGAACCGTGACTATCATAGGATTTAGGGGAAGAGACCTTTCGTTGCTCAGTATCACGCTGAACATAATGTTGCTACTCACCACTAGTTCACATGGGAAAACCTCTTCATCAAAATTGCTGAAATCTTTGAAGGTCTCAAAAAACTTGACCATACAGTCGTCCTCCTTGAGTGTTGCGTACTGTTGAAACGTTTGCTGGATCAACTTCCGTAGCTGCCTTGGCTGGAACACAAATAGGGACCTTTAAAATAGTGTTTTTATGTACACTCTGATGAAGGTCAACCACCCAGTAGTAAATAAGGAAAATAAATTAGTGGTTGTCTAGTCATTAAGAATTGAAATCATGGTTAGGATAGTTTACCTTCATGCTGTTAATCATCTGTGGTGGAAAGAAAAGGTCCAGGCCCACTTCTTTTCTTCATTTGTAAAGCAAAAAATAGTAGGAATTAAAAATTGTTTTGTTTTTTTTATTAAAATATTGCTGCCAAATTAAAAAATCATATGTTCTAAATGTCATCAGCTTTTAGTATACTAAGAAAATGGTAGTCAAGCTGCTACAAGGCATTTCTAACATTATCCAGTGGGACTTTTAAAAGGGTTTGATTTGTCATCATCTGAGAGAAGTCATGTCGGCAAAATTACAGTTAGATTAAGATGAAGGGAAAATAAAAACTTACTCTAGCAGCTCAAAGTTGGATTTCTTCTCTAGACCCCTTGAATTCATGTCTTTATAGAACCTCCTGTAAAAAACAGAGTAAAAAGAAAACATCTCAGCAACTAATAAATTCTATACAACCAAATGTTCTTCATCCTAAACGATAAATCAAGCCCTTATCACTGCACTCAATAAAACAAGTGAAAATAAAAGTTTGACCAGCAAGAGCAAAAGAATGAAAGGAATTCAGTGACTCACCTGATCTCCAAACAGCCGAGCTGCAGCGCCATCCCATCACTGACCTTACTGGCATGATACTGCATGTAATCACTACGCACCTGTAATATAAAGAAACAGAGAAATCAGATATACTGGACTATAACACTACTGTAAAAATCATTTGGATACGGTGGCAAAATTTATATAGATTTATATTTATTTTCTCATTTCCTATCACGGACCGTTTTTACATTGACTTTCCAACGGCACAGATTTCATGTACCGCTAAATGCTGAAAGGTGTTGATGACAGACTGCTTACCTGTGTACTTATGACCTACTATAGTTAATCATTTGTGTGTTTTTGTCAGAAGCATGACAGGGAGTGATGAGGAAGTGCAGAAACACAGACAGCACCAAATTCAAGGTAATTACCGCAAAATAGCCTACACATATAATATTATATACTTATAATTATTATTCAGCTTTTCTGCAGAATCAAATGGTTTCCAGCGGGCCGGTAACAAATGGCCCAGGGGCTAGTAACCCCTGTTTTACAGTACTGAAGGTAGATTTGTTTGAAACAAAAGGAGTGTCACCTACAGAAACTCAAACTTTATCAACACAAAACCAGTTAAGGAAAAAGTCATTACAATGCTGGACACATTGACAGCTGCTCTCTTATGAGGTATGAAAACACTTCTTACTGCAGAATATTCATTGACAAAAGTAAATTCTATACCAGCCAAAAAGCTAAAAGTAAAATACACTGTAGCTTGTTACCTGTTGGTAAAAATACAGTAACGTAGATCTGTCATCTCTGAATTTTTCCAGGAAATTGACGGGAACGTATCTGATACGAAGGTCATACCTGCATTCAAAAAGAAAACAGATATCAAATGCCATACTTTAATATCAAAATACTGTAGATGTCTCTCAACAGACAGCATTCAAACACTCACTCTACAAGTTAAAATCAGATACCAACGTCCTTGTAATCGATCTGTACCTCCACTCAGCTTCCACATGATGGCTCTCGTAGCGTTGTTCAACCTCGCCGACAGTCAGATCTGGATGCAGCCAGTGAAGTTCTTCTGACTTCAGGTGCTTCAGCAGGAGACCATAGCATCGCGTGTGTTCGATGTTCGGCCCCAGTCGACCGCTGACCAGAATTGAACGAATGATGGCCTGAAGGAAACAGAATGAGCAATCCCCCCCGCCCAAAAAAAAAATTATCATGACTTTTTAGCCTTGCTATTTACTGCACTTTCTGGTTGATACTTGCTTCATCTTTACTTGTAAGGGCTAACAAATAAAAATTGATGAGAAGAAGCTCTGGAAATAACATGTTAAACTTTTATTTTTGCCTGTTGCTGTACACTCAAAGAGAGAATAAGATTATTTGTGCACTGATAAATGATTTATTATCTTTCCTGAACGATAAGGAGGCCAAATAAAACAGATTTCTGGCTCAAATACAAAACACCACTTAAACCTTGACAGGTCTTTTTCGAATTTGTAATCTCAGATAAACAAATTCCCCTCTTTATCACAGTCTTCTAACGTGTCACCTCCCTTCCTCATATTATTTTAGATTACTCTCACCCTGATTTGCCAGGAGCTGTCACATTTAACCAGCTTGAAGTTCTTGCCCAAGTTGTTGTTGGTGCAGAAGCACACTTTGAGGATCTTGACGGGCCCTCCGTTCCCAGTGAAGTGCAATTCGGTGCTGGGCTCTGATTCACTTTGTCTTGGACTGGGCACCTTCCAGGACAGGGTGTCACCGGACATCACCTCATACATTCTCAAGGTTGTGTTGGCACCATCATATCCACATAATCCTTTCGACAGACAAAGGAAAAATACTTTAATTAAGATTTAAAATGAGTAGTGAAAAGTCAGATATCCATGTCTTGATCCTTAACTGGTTGCAATCTTCAATCCTGAGGTAGAGAAATTAGAAAAAAGCAAAAGAACAGCCTTTTGTTTATAATAAAGTGCTGGTTTTCAAGATTATGGTCCAGGAAAAGCAAAAATTGAACTGCATATATTGACTGAAAGTCTGTAGTGACAATACTGTGTCTTTAACACAAGAGTACACACCGTTCTTTGACTTGCCTCATCATAATACTACAGTCATGCTATTCTGCACACTGATGCTGTGATCTTGTGCCACGTGGTGTCTATGTTTCACATTATTTGATTCTGAGATCCGCTGATTACATTCCTTCCTAACCGAGATTTCAAGTGAGGGCCTGTGTGATTCATAAAGCAAAATTGTGACTGTGTGGAGACTTGCATCATCTACTTCAACAATCTACAAACTCCTTGAAATTCTGTCTTCTCCCTGAATGCAAATGTAACTTAAATTTCATTACATATTGAAAATGCAAAGTGGAAGGGGAAACTACAAAATGCTGTAAACCGAAACAACACTTAAATCTGCTAAAACAACAGTGAAGAACAGAGTGACTAACATGTTGTAGCTTCTTAGCTCTGGGCCGTTATGCAACCTGTGTTTATTGGGGTGGGAAAAAAACTCCTAATGTAGCAGGGAAGCTGTCCTTCTTAAAGAAATTGTTTGACATTTTGGGAAATACTCTTACTTGCTTTTTTGCCAAGAGATAGATTGATAAAGTAAGATTGATACCACTCTCACATCTGTCCGTTCAATATACTATATTATACCATACTATACCATAGCATATTACTTTTGATATTCTATGTTATATTGCTGTACTATACTATATATGTTATACTATTACATTGCACCTCATACTATATGTTATATCCCATACTATACTATACTGTACTATATTATGTTATATATGTTATACTGCATTCTTACTACATTATATACTATATTATATTTCTATTATAATTATATATTAATACAGCAAACACTAAGTATCATCACTTAATCACATTATATATTAGTCTGGTGTATGCTGTTTACATATACACTAGACTTGCTGCTATTAATTCACACCATTCACATCACTTTACCTTGTAACTTTGTCTTGAATTGCTCTTGTATAGTTTCCTTTTTTTACTTCTATTCTTATTCTCGTTTTATATAGCTCTTACTATTTATTTTTTATATTTCCCTATATATCTGTACTTATTTCTGTGTCTCTTTGTGCTGCTGCAACAACTGAATTTCCCAAATGGGGGATCAATAAGGCTTATCTTAAGCTAGCGCCAGGAGATGGCTAGCTTAGCTTGGCATATAAACTGGAAACAGGGGAAACAGCTAGCCTGGCTCTGTCTGAAGCTAATGATATCTGCCTACCAGCACCTCAGAAGCTCACTATGTAACACACTGCATCACGTTTGTTTAATACGTACAAAAGCTGAAAAGTATAACGACAATTTGTGGTTTTAAGGGGGGTTATGTACCAGACTATTTCAAGACTGAGTGCAGTAACTTCCTGGAGTTGCCATGGGGTAGTTTTTAAACTTCGGTTTTTGTAATGTATTAAACAAAAAAGATACAGCTTCTACAGTAGTAAGCTTTAGAGGCGCTAGTAGGTGAATTTTGTTACCTTTGGACAGAGCCAGGCTAGCTGTTTCCCCCTGTTTCCATTCTTTGTGCTAAGCTATGCTAGCCAGCTGCTAGCTCCAGCTACATATTTACTGTACAGACAAGACAGTGGTATTGATCTTATCATCTAAACCTTGGCAGAAAGCAAAAAAGACTATTTCCTAAAATAGACATGAATACCTCATAAGAAATACACCCCAGCAACAGGAGATTCTGCTCCAACCACTTAGCTTTAAACAAACACGGTGACGGTTACTAAAGAACTTTGGCACACAACCACAGTCACAGCCACAACCACACGCTTGGAAACAGTCAACTGAAATCTTTCCACTGGTCGAAAAAGCTGAAAACCTGCACAAGCTTTGATTGAACTTTCAGGTTACATCTGACATTGAGAAGGGCAGCAACCTACTGATGCATCAAATAAAACATCAGGGAAATACATCCAGAGCTGCTCTCACCTTAAGAACCCAAACATCAGTCTGACTCTCCACTCCTCACATTAATGTTCTGCCCTGTCAATCAAACAAACTGAGTGCATGTTGACCCAGCAAACACAGTAAGAGTGAACTAAATACTTAAAAACAACCTTGACAACACACCTTGCTATAGAGGTAGAGATTTCTGCTGGTTACCCACCTCACATTCGTGCCTGTCAGAAAAGTGGCTTTTGGCTGTCACAACGTGTTTTCTCATAAATGAAGCTCCATGCTGATAGTCTGCTGTGAGGGAGCTGAGCTGTGTTAGTTTCTCTCAGGGCTTTCCGCCGCTGTTGGACAGGGTTGTGTTTTGTTAGCCTGAGGCCATGAATTCCCCAGCAGGGCAGTGTGGGTGTGTTCATGTGTAAGTGTGCACGCGTGTGTGTGTGTGTGTGTGTGTGCGTGTGTGTAGTGAGAAAGAGAGAAAGGGAAAGAGAGAGAAGCTGAGTGTGCAGCACGGCTGGCATGTTGCACCATCACCTGGGTGTGGGAGGCCTGACAAGAGGGGATGGAGGAGGCAGAGGGGGAAGTTTAAGATTACTTCTAAGAAATAAATAAATAACAAAAACATCCATGGTTTAAAGTATGTGGGGCTGTGGATACACAAATACATTCCTTGCTTCACATGGAAGAAACAATGAGTGATCCTAGTGACATATACATTACTCTGACAATATTGCAAAATCTGCTGTGCCAAAATAGTTGGCATGTATCACGACTCTAAGAGAAATGAGGAATGAGTTGTCAATAAATGGCTTATTACAGTAAAGGGTTTTTAGCTGAAATTGTCAGCTATCTAAAACAACATCAGACAAAACTGGGGGAAACAGGAAAGATAAAGTCGAGTCTGAATCATGAATGTTAATTATCATAAATAAGCTCAGGGCATGTTTTCTCTGTCACAGTCACACCCTGTGAGCTCTAGTCTAGTTCAGGTAACAAGTATGTGAGACTTGATTTATGTCTAGTTTTAGTCTTTAACACTTAAACACTAAAACCCAAAACAATGGACAGAAGGACTGGTGAAAATAGGGCTGGGTAACAAATCTCAATATGCTTTTTTCACAGCAGACATTTTGACTTGTTATAGCAGGAAAAATACAGGTGAAGCCACTAAACTAAATATCTTTGTGTTTTGGACTGATGGTGGGACAAATCAAGCTACTTAAAGATGTCACCTTGGAATTCAGGAAATTCTGATGGACATTTGTCACTATTTTCTAACATAGTGTAGACCGAATAATTACCAGTAATCAGTTAGTGAAAATAATCATAATTGGTCAGATTCATAGTCTTATTTACTTATTCTTGATTCAGATATTTACAGATACTGTATAAATCCCAATTTATATTAAAATTAAATTTAATCTGTATTGTTCTATGTAAGTTTATATGCGGCAGTCTTCTCAAGCAGACAGAGCACTCACACAAAAGAAAACGCTGATTAAAATTATTGACAGCCCTGAATTCCTTTCTTCTACTTGTTTTTAACAGCTCTCTAGTTTTTTTTTTTTTTAAGTCAATAAAAGCAACACTTTCCAAGCTCACAGTGTTGTTGCTTCTCTCACACACTGTCATGCTGGCACTTGAGTTGTTATGGTAACAACTGTTCCCGAGGGAGATTTTTTATCACAAACTGAGACCAAGGTGGAGTGAACTAACTCTTTCAACACTCAGCCACGACAAACGCTGCAGCGGGACAATAAATATAAATATTCAGGACCCAAACATTTGTCTACATTAGGAGTTATTCCTGCACATCACTGTAGCCGTTCTTCCATTTCTGAACTGTTGTGTTCTGTTAGAAATGTACAGTATCTACTGGGGGGATGACATGGCAAATGACAGGGACTGATTCAGGGTGACAAATTACGACAAATGACAATGAAATTCCACAGCAACCGGTGGAGAAGCAACGCACTTCAACAAGGCCGCACTTATGAAAAAGTGGAGGCTGTACAGGAAGACTAGAGTCGTTTTGCAATTCAGTACGTCTTACAGTAATAAGTCTCACTGCACACAGCTGGGGAAATGTGTGAAAAAAATGTTAACCACCCTGTAAGCTTATGGTCAGAGGCTGCTTTTTTGTTCGCTCGTCATGTGGGCTGAGCTATTTGCTGAAAACCAACTTTTTCCATTATTTGGCTTCTTGCACAGTTTAACAACCTTTTAAATGATGACAATTTGATTCATGTGCAACTGTGTATCCAATATGCAAATTAGTTGGATGTACTTGCTGCCAGGCAATCTTGCTACTAAGGTTATGCTGCTAATTATATTCAGTCCATTCAGAAAGTTCCTACTAGAGCCAGACCAATAAATCTGCCAGGCCGATATATCGGCCGATATTAGCTTACTGCAGATATATCGGTATTGGTATATATGTCTAACGATTAATCATCGATCGAAAGAAAAATAACTATTTTCATAATCGATTAATTGTTGAAGTATTTTTTTAAGCATTCCAAAGTTCTGTAGTGAGGATTTGCCGCTTTTCTCTGTTTTATATGACTGTAAACTGAATAGCTTTAGGTTTTGGACCATTGGTCATACAAAACAAGATATTTAAAAGATGTCACTTTAGCTTACTGGAATAATGTGATGACGTTTTTTTCTAGCATTTTAAAGACTAAACAATTAATTAAGAAAACAATCGGCAGATCAATTGATAATGAAAATAACTGTTAGTTGTATGTTGGCTGATAAGTAAGAAGAAATTGCAGTGCAGATGTGGCAAACAAGGTTTGAGGTAAATTAGAAACAGTGTCACCATTACAGAGTTTGTCCACTGTGAAATGTCCTGCTCACTATGTATCTTGTTCACAATCTTTAAAACAAAAATACAAATCTAAGGGATCCGAATCCAAATATTGTTTGTTTCTGTGTTTATGTAAAGAAATTACTGTAGGCAGATATATATCGTTATTGAATTTTTTAAATGCCCAAATATCAGTATCAGCCTCAAAAATCCAGTATTGGCCGGGCTATAGTTCCTACACAGGTTCAAACTTTGACTGTCTCTCTGCTGTCTGTCTAAGTAAAACGCACAGTGGCGCAATGGAAGACACACTGTCTTTGCCAGAATCTGTCATGACATGCTGACATGCTCTTGACTGTATTAAGATCCGTTCCATCCAGAAGTGTCATCAGATGGTGTTTGTGGGTATCGACATTACAGGAAAATTGTCAGCAAGAAATTCTCAGAAATCATATCATGCTATAGCCACTGAAATGGCTCTTTATCAGACTGCATTTTCTTTTCTAAAGTAATTTGAAAAAAGGATGTTATTGAGATAAAAATCTCATGGTTGCATAACTGGTATATCAAGTGGAAATAATCTGGGTATTGTACAGTGTGAAAAGAGATACTTCTTTTCTTATAAAGACACAGTTATGCTATAAAGTCTAAAAGCGCAGTAGTTATAGAGAAGCCTCATTTCCTGGTAGGTGCTTGTCAACACAGGCAGGTATTGAGACAGGCCTGCTCTCTACACAGTGTTGAGGGTCTGCATATTGCAACGTCATGACCCCAGGCGCTGGAATGCAGCTGGCTGCTTCTCCACCTGCACAGACTTGCTTTGATAATGAACAAAGTTCTCTCTCTGCAAGAAAATGGCACTTACTACTACTACTAAAATACAGTTATTCAAGCTTGAAAGCCAAGATTCACATTTTGCATGGTCCCACCAAAAATGAAAATCTTTTAAAATGGAAAAACACATGTTGTTTGTAACCAGTTAAACAGAAAATTTGGACTTTTAGGCCCATGTAATGGTTTAAATGCAGGCCTGTCGGTTTATTGCTTTAACCTCTATGAATGTGAGCCTATTACAAGCACTTGTATCAGTTGTAATGGCTTATTCAGCTCACCTCAGCAGAAGTTGGAAATCTCTGTGCTGACATAAACACAAACATCTATTAATCTTGTGTCTTACCTGATTCTGACTGAATTCCTCTTAGGATAAAAGCTTGACAGAAAGAGTTAGGGTATTCGTCACGGAGAGTCCAGGCCTGACAGCTTGTGTCTCACACTGTTAGTCGAGCCGGAGGCGGCAGGTGGCCACTCCCTCACCTATCGTGCCGTAAGGTGGGCCCACTTCCTCATTTCATGAATCTCATATTCTAGGAATATGGCGGATTTCCTCTCACTCTTTTCGCAACGTTTTAACAATAATTTCTTATCTATGTCTGCTGAGTTCCGCAGGGGTTTTGCACTCTTTCACACGCTGAAATGATTTTGAAATGTCATGCTGAATTTCAAAACCTTGCTAATTGCAAAACGCTCAAAATACGTAGAAGTGCTTTACTTAGAAATAACGACTTTGATATACAGAACGGTTACTTTAACAACTAATCTCCTGCCTCGAAGGAACTGGACTTTTGCGCATTTCATTTGAGTTTTAGTCTTTAATACACACCTTACCTCTATTTTCAGTCGTCTTCACTAAAAACTGTTATTGGCGTTGTAATGACGTGATTACACCGTCTGAACAGCAGATGGCGCTACAAGCTAACAAAAAAAATCAGGACTCGTAAACTGACTAAAGGCCAAACCTTGTTTAACTGTGTATATTACAGTTATATTTCTGTAGAATTGAAGGGATGGTGGAAAACAAGCGCAAATGTTTTATGCGTTTCACAAGTATTCACAAGCTTTTTTCATAAAGTTTACGTAGAGACCAGAGCTTACAACAATGCTACAGAGAAAACACTAAGCTAGCAAATGCAGACGTTCAGTAAAAATTACAGAGAGAGACTAAAAAGAGAGTAAAAACAAATTATTCTATAATGATCTTATATGACTATTTTCTCATATTGATACAGTCTTTATGGCCAAGCAATTCTGACTAACTTTCAGGGCGCCCAGATAGATACTAAAAGTGGTATTGAATACAGTGAAGTTTGGTTTTTGGCACATGATAAATATGAATGCAGGATAAGATATATCATCCTTCCCTACACCAAACAGCACACATTCATGTTTTAAATCAACAGATATACTTTGTCAGTTACTGTAAGTAACATGTGAACTAAAGTTTCATCATTTGTTTAACAAAACATATCCGAGTATCCAAGTCCAGTTTATACTTAGACAATAACATTTTCACTGGGTAACATCTATGCATTATTTTAAAAGTAACTTCTTTTGCATTGTTTGTTTCTTGCTAACAGCCAAGAATAGTCACACACGTTACTGATGTAGTTGTTGTATGGTGTCAGACTGTGTATTAAAATATCTGTCATATATATTTAGTCATAGCATGTTTCAATGCTGTGTTTTGAATTTTGGTAAGCAGAACTCCCTTCTGTTTACACATTGCAACAGAGGCACCAGCTGTGATGTATAAACCACTGGTGGAGGAAGTATTCAGATCCTCTGATTAAGGCAATACCACAATGTAAAATAAGTCCATTACAAGTTAAAGTCCTGCATTATCAGCAATATGTAGGCTACTTAAAGTATTAAAAGTAAGCGTACTCATTATGCAGTGAAATGGCTCCAGTGAGTGTTATATTATTATACATGATGTCATTGGATTTTTATTACTGATGCGTGTTAAATGTTGTAGCTGGACGAGATGGAGCTAATTTAAGTGTGTCATATACTGTTGGGTAGTTTAACCTGTAGCAATGCATCATATTTTATTAACTGATAGTATGTTTTGTGCGTAAAATTGTAATCTGCGGAACTATTAACTAGTAACTGCAGTCAGATAAATGTAGTGGAGTAAAAAGCACAATATTTCTCTCTGAAATGTAGTGGAGGACAGCATAAAATGGAAACACTGAAGTAAAGTACAAGTACTCGACTAAGTTACTTTCCCCCACTGGTATAAACCGGCCCCAAAAAGTTACTTGTAGCTCAATTACAACATATTTTCAATAAACATGTTCTCAACAGCACATAGTAAGGCACATATTTTTAAACAAGGGTCATCTCCATGAACAGCCACATTTTCAGCCTTCTTATGTATATACTGCTATGTATGTAAAATGCATTGATTGAATTAGACTTGTCACTTGTCCTGCTGTTCCTTCGTTGTTGCATCCAGTACTGCTTTCTGTGCCGGAGGGTTTGGCATAGCTGTGTGGAACAGTGACAGCTGTAAGGGAGTTCAAGTCTGGGTCAGAACGAGACCAAACCACACCCACCGTCCAGCAGACTGGAGCAGTGTCAACGGCAAGAATCCACAACAGGTGCCCGTCAAGCTCGGATTTGTATGCGTTCAGACAGGAGCAGGCACAGCCTCTGCAATGGTAAGCTATAGCAGTTACAATGGTTTCACTGTTCACTGGGTTCTATGTGATCAATATCACTGACTTTTTGAGACCCCTCCTGCCCTGAAACTTCTAAATCATCACCATCACATCCCCCTCCTCCTCCATTTGTGCCCTCGCTGGGAGCCACCTCCCTGTATGGAGCTGTGTAAAGTATTCAGAAACATAAACTGGGGGCACACAGGTGGCTTTGTGGCATGTTCATGCTGAATGTCTCTTCTCCAGGGAGTCTGAGGTGTTGAGGGAAAAGTATCTGATATGTTATGGCAGCATATAGCAAAGAAGCTAATAATATGATTCACTGTTATTCTACTCATTCTGTCACTGTGGGTATATAAAATGATGATGATAACGTGATGAAACTGCACAGTTATGTTTTGGCAGATGTTTTGTTGAATTTATACCCAGGTCCTGAGAGAAACAATACTTTATTTCAGCTTTATTTTTTATAGTTGGAATGACAAATAAACATATAATTGAAATTGAACTGAACATTTAGCAAATATTTCTTAAGTACAGCGGTGGAAGAAGTAGTAGGATCCTATACTGATAATGTAAGAGTATTATAAGTAAAAATCCTCGCAAAAAGTTAAATAAAAGTAAATGAATTATCATTAACTTAATGAAATGTGCAACAATAATGCTGCCTCAGTGCTTACTACTGAAGCAGCATTATTGTTGCACATTTCATAAGATGATTGTGTTGTGTAAGTAAAATCTAGTTACTGCAAAGTAACAAGTATCTTTAGCTGTAAAATAATTATAGTGGAGTAAAAAGAACAATATTTACTTCTGAAATCTAGTGGTGTAGAAGTATAAAATAGCAACAAATGAAAATATTTGCTCGTGCTTTGAAATTGTACTTAAGTACAGTATTTGAGTAATTGAATAAAATTATGTTCAGCAGTGGAAGAAGTATTCAGATCCTTTAAGTAGTAATAAAAGTACCATAAAGTTAAAATTCTCCATTACAAGTAAAAATCCAGCATTTAAAACTTTACTTAAGTAAAAGTGCAGAGGTATTATCATCAAAATGTACTTAAATGATCAAGTAAAAGTACTCATTATACAGCAATATCATTATCAGCAATATTCTGTATTTTTTTTATTGTCAACAAATCCTTTAAACAGACAAGAAACAACAATGTGTTAGCCCGTCTCTCAATACTTTGAGAGATCATTTCATTTTCAAAAAATTGAATTTTTCATTTTAGCAAATGTTACTCAAACAAGTAAATACAGCATTTGTTGGGGATTATTTTCAACTGCTGATTTGGTGCTCCAGTGAATATTTACTGCTGCAATATTAACAGAGTATGTGTGAAGGAAAATCAAAATACACTACAGTGCTCACTGATGGAGCTCTACAGCACAGAGGGAAAGAAATATCAGACTTTGGATGAACTGGCAGTACTTGTTAGTAAGATGATTGCATTGTTGGTTTGGTTTTTTTCATGGGATTCACAGACAATAAGAAAAATCTAGTGTGTTACATATGCTTTGACATATATTATTAGATTTTTATAACTGATTCATTAACGTAAAGACAGCATTTTAAAGCTGTCGCTGGCTGAGGTGAAACTCCTTGTAATTACATAACGTTGGGTAGCACAGCGCATGGTATTTTATAAGCTAATCATATGTTTTGTATGAAAAATCTCTCTGTAAAGTATCCAGTAACTCTAGCTGTTAGATAAATGTAGTGGAATTTAAAGTACAATATTTCCCTCTGAAAGTCCAATTCTCAAAACTGTTTTTAGGTCCAATACTTGAGTGAAAGTACTTTTCAACCTTGTCCATCACTGCTGAAGTGTTTTGTTTGTTTATCAAGATTTGTCCTTAAAATTTAAAGGTAAAGTGCGTGTGTGTGCCTTGGCATTGTCATGTAGTTTGTTTTTTCGTTTACCAGCCTTGTTGCTGTGCTTTGATAGCAGTTCTGTCTCTGTCCAGAAGAGGATCCATAACACAGATTTTCTGATGATGCATAAAATATGGTTTGTCATGTTAAAAAACCTTAATGAATATATTCTACCAGTGTGAACATCTGAAGGTGCTGACTATCAAAATATTTCTATTTAACCTGCTGGAGACATTTTGAGGTTGACTTATTTTGACTTACCCCTATTTTTAGAGGCTGCTCTTTTATGAGGGATGAAGTGTTATAAAAGCTCTGATGACTCCCACTCCTGTCCAAGCATCCCACCCTAATGACCAAAGTCCCCACCCTGAAAGCTTGCTGTTCAAATGGTTGACATGGTATGCCTTGATCTTATAGCTCTGCTCCCCCCACCTCTTACTAACTCGTTACAGAAATCTTTGCCCCACCTTCTGTCTGTTTAATAATGTCTGGAATATTTATCTTTCCCCTGATGGTCACTGAGTCCACATTCTTCCAGCGGTGACCTCTGAGGTCAAAATGTTGTTGACATCACTTCTCTGAGTAATGGTTAGCTATGACTTGTTTCTCTATTTGTTCACCTTTTGACTCGAGGAACAGACACCTGCAAGACAAAGAGATCGGGCACCAGAATGCTGGAGGAGAAACAGGGGAGTTATTTGGTTTGGGTAGCAGGTGTGTAGGTCTCTGGTGTTTATGTGTGTGTGTGTGTGTGTGTGTGTGTGTGTGTGTGTGTGTGTGTGTGTGTGTGTGTGTGTGTGTGAGAGAGAGAGAGAGAGAGAGAGAGAGAGTGTGTGAGTGTGTATGTCCTGTAAAGGGGTGGTCAATGAATCCCATCCAAACTCAGCGGGAGTCCATAGTGTTCACTGAGGTGTGAAGTGGCCCAGGCCAGGAGTGGATTATAAACCTGGCCTGCATTACAATAGAGGTGAGAAGCAGCAGGGGCCCCACATTACAGCTCAGCAAACAAGACAAAATGCACAAGAATATCCCATGCGTATCCTTAAAGCGGTATTTTGAATAGAGACCTGTTGTTTAAAATGATATACAATGAAGCCTCCTGGAGGAAAGAGTAAAGGTCACAGTTGTGGTTAAATGGGCCCTGCTGTAAAAACATCAAAAACAGCAGGTCATTAAAGACAGGTTAGACTGGTAAACAACAAAGCTATTTACATTTTCACACAGACTTTCAAATGTCATGGAAATTTGGTGTTAAGTGATTAACCTTTTTATTTTTTATTTTACATTATTCGGCCGATTCTATTGTTAAATAGGGAAAATGCTAACTTAAAGTGTCTCAATTTACTTGATCCCATGCAGGGAAAATGAGAGCAGTAAACACAGATGCATAGTATGAGTGCCTTTATATAAGGACCTTAAAAAACTAGAATACTATAAACACTATTAGCATCTACAATACACAAAATGAAGCATGAAGAAACAAAAATAAAAACTAATAAATACTATATACACCAAAGCATACTGAGACAAAAATAGTCAAATAAAGTAAGGAGTGAAGGAATTTGCAATAAAAACTAGTTGATTGTTTTCCTGTTTCGCTATAATTTGCAAAAAGGGTGATGGATCGAAAAGAGTTGGAAAAACAGAATGTCACAAAGTTGATGCAGTAGTAGTAACAAGACAAAACACAATTATGTAATGGCAAAATAGAGACATGACAGGGCATGAACTGTGTCTTCAGTGCTGCAACTGGAAATGTCACTGATGAGAGCGGTGAGAGTGAACCAAAACAGTAAGAAAAAATGAGAGAAAAATTAACTAAATGTTCCTTAGAGCTGAGAGGTCCTGCAGAGTTGTGATAATTCTCTGTGAGTTTGTCACTACAAGCAACACCTTTTACATTACACACAGTCATTTGATCCATTGTTAATATAAAAAAATGGATTATAGCAGCTTTAAGTTAGAAACTGTATACTAATCATTGCTTTCAGTAAGATATAAAATATGGCACTGCTCCATAGAAATGATGTGATTGGGCGTTGATTTTGATGACCCATAAGATTTCTGTGGGATGACTCGCACTCAAATTAGGTTTAAATTCCTGTTCATACACCTGTTATAAATGCCTGAATATAAGGTTATTTTTGGTGCGGTAACTTAAAACTTTCTGGTTACACAAAGTCACCGCCCTTTCAGATCTTTATTTTACTTTCCAGCGACGCCACAAGGTCAGTGGTTTCTCTCATGTTTATAGTAGAGTGATGCAAGTTCACAGACTGTAACAGAACTATTCTGGGACGCAGAAATAACTGTGTATAATGCACAGGTTCTTCATTGTGACAGTATAAAGTATAGGTTTTACAAAATAACCAGAGAACCTATTTGTTACCAATTAGACATGAGATATGTTAAGATGAAATGACACATTTACCTGCCACCCCCATTCTCCTTTGGATGACGGCCTTCAAATGCCTCGTTTAGATCATGTCAGAGTGAGTGTATTCAGGGAGTGTTGGGACACGTACAAGGGGCAGCGATGGCATGGCTGGCATGCTTCGGTGGATTTCACGAGCTTCAGCTGCTGATGGCATCAGATAGTGCAATAACATGACAGACATCAGTCCTCACAGTGGTCTACTGAGACACATGATGAAGACAGGAGCAGTGGCTTAATGGGTGGGAGTGAATTTGTTAGGTGGGTTGTGTGCATCTGCGCACCGCCATAAATTGTAAATAAGGTAAAAATAGAGGATATTTTTTGAGAAGAAAAGTACACTTTGGGGGGCATGTTATGCCTTTATTAGATAGCCAGCAGCAGAGAGATGACAGAAAGAGAGAAGTGGGGAATGATACGTGACAAAGGTCCATGGCCGGACGTGAGCAGGGATGCAGCGGCTCATAGTCAGCCCCATAACAAGGGAATATGGGCAGGTGGCATGGGCAAAGCACTGTGTAGAACACTAAAAAGTGACATTAAAGGGTCAGTTCACCCAAATTAGAAAAAACAAAAACTGAAATTAACAGTTTTACTGGGGACTATTTTCTACCAAAGAAATAGTCCCTATAAAAACAGTTGACAGCGAGGTCTGTGGATTGCCCAGAGTAACAGAGGCACTGTATCTGGACAGAGATGTTTCGGCTGAATCAAATAATTATTTTTTTAATAGTTTGAGCATCACAAACAAAATTTCATTGACCTCTGTTGTGCAGAAATCTCAAAACCAAACTGTCTGTGTGGCTAAATGCCATTCAGAGGCAGCAAAATTCTCAATCAGCATTTTCTGTGAAAACAGCAAACCTCTGGAATATTCTACCTATGTAAATAAGGAACTGCACAATGCAATATTTTTTTAAAAACAAACTTAAATTATGGTTAAAATCTACTCATGTACACATGAATGATCTGGTCTTTTCATAGATTGACTAACTTGTTTGTAGTGTTTTATACTTCTTTGACTGTATTGTTTAAGATTGTTAAGACAAAGCATTGCTCCAGTTTCGTTTGTTTTTTGTTTTTGTAACTTGACTATGCATAATCTGTAATATCCTTTTGTCAGTTTTTAGTTGAGTTGGGACTACAGGTGCAAAATAGCTGCTGAGCCAACCCTGGCACATTTACATTGATTTTTTTTTTGTGTGTTGTCTTCTGTCCTGTAGAAAGAAACTAATATCAAATCATAATTTGGATGAACTGACTCTTAAACATTTGGTTTGATTACGTCACAGTGTGACTTCATATACTAAAAATTCTAAGCAGTATGTGGAAATCAACATGCAAAGCAGCATGTGCCTTAAAACTGAAACACATATTTGTTGGCACGAAACATTGATTGTAATTGTAAACTACACTAAAAGAAGCAAATACCATTTAAGTTTTAACTGAAGGAGGCTTTACTTCCTGTCAGTTTAAATGAAAGCGGGTGCGCAGACAAACATCCACTCATGCTTCCCTTGAAAATGCTTTCCTGCACATGCACACAAACAAACACCCTCCCGCACCACACACAACCTCACAGAGAACAGAGGGGGGAGGGGCAAAGAGAGGATGATGTCACCTCTGTAGCCAGCTAAGCCGAGGCTTGAGATAATGGTGACATTTCAGGGAAGGTGATGTCATTCTTCCACTGCTACCTCCCCTCCTCCCTTTCTTTCCCCTCCCGTCCTCCCTCCCCCTCTCCCTCCTCTCCCCATCACCAGTGCAGGTGGCTGGCCAGGCTCTTTGAATCGCAGCGCAGAAGAATTAGCTTTTGAATAAGCACAGAGCATGCAGGCAATGTGAACCCAGCCCCCCTGTGCTGTGCTCATAGCTGTGATGTGAGAGACTCTTAATGTGTGTGGGTGTCACGTGTTTGAACGTGGGTGTTATGTGTTTTAATATTTGCGCTGTTTGACTGTTTTAGGGATGTCAGCTTGTGCATCAGTTTTATGTTGTTAAAGCATTTGTTTACATCACTTTATGCGTGTCCCTGTGGCAGCATGTGTATAGCCCTGCACGTCTATGCCGCCTGTGTGCACGCATGTGTATGTAGATGGGATTTCTGCCCTCCATCCCAGTTGCCCACTGAGACCAATCAAGCATAGAGCTGCCAGGCTGCAGGGCTGGTTGGCACTGAGTCCCTCGCTGAGCTTCTCACCCTAAGGATCTGCTCATTTAAGGTTTCCCTTCATACAAACCCTGTTTCTTCCCAGAAATGTATTATATTATGTATTATAGTCAGTGGTTAAGGCTTAAGCGTTTTTACCCGCTCCAAAGCCTTATGCTGGCTGTAAAAATGTGCATGCTGTGGGGTAGTTTTATTCAAAGAGGACATATAATACATAATACATACCTTTAACAAAAACACATGACTTCTATATGGTATAAAAAGGCAACTTTAGTTTCCAGAAAGTTTAATCCGAAGATTTACCAGGCATTTGCATATCATGGAGATTTGGTTTAACCTACTTCAGCACACTGGGCTGATTGCCACAGATAGTGATGCTTCAAAGCCCAAAGGCTGTTGTACCTCTAGTCTCACCGCTGAGCTCGAAGCTGCTCACCGGCAGTATTTTTATCCCTGAAAACTCACCGCTAGTGTGCTGCACTTTCACTCTGCCAAGTTCTGGTACGCTGTCTTTCTTCCCCTGTCGAGAGGACTCAAAGCAGCGTGTGTGAGCTGTAAACAAGTTCCCACCCCCCACCCACACCGCCGCACATACACACACACACTCAGCCTGTATCTGGGCAAAAAGAGCTTTCTGAAACCATAAGCATCTGTCTTATCATATGATTGCTTTTCGTATGTCACACTTGGATCACGGGGGCACAGACGGCTTCCCTTCACACCTAGAGGAAGTCGACCAGAAACCAGAGCACATGTTACAACTGTAGAAAGAACAACTGTCCACAAAACTGTGCTGAATATGAACATGAGCAATAACAAGGCAGCATGGCAACTAAACACTGTGGAAATGTAACACATGGCACACATGCTTATTCACTCCTTACAACACACAAACCGTAGCTGTGAAAATTCACGATGTAGCAATGTTTTATTTTTATTCTGTTGTTATTATTCCTGTATTACATAATTTTAGGTCTGCCAATTTAATAACGGATAAGAAGTACATTCAACGTCAGCAAGTTTTCAATTAAAGTTAGAGTTTGACATTTCATACTGAATATCTTAGCATGCATGTGAAGCTTTAGAAGTGCATTTTAAAGAAAAAATGTTGTAAAATATTACATGTTACATAACAATGATATAGTGATTGGGTTTTAGCCAATGACAGACTATATGTTAACAACAAGGAGTTTTTAATGGATACATGTTTGAGATGTAGGAATGATGTGAGGTGTCAAAGAGCTCTAATGTGCTTGGTTAAATCATGTTTGGCAAATCAAACACACCCACTCTCACACATACATAATTTTTTCATCTCATTTGACCTGGTTTTAAGATTTTTCACCCCTGTAGAGAGTTGCACCTGTACATAGTGCGAGATAAAAGTAAATTACTGAATGATGACATGTGATGTGATGCTCACATGATAGCAGTCAGGTCGACTGATGAAAAGCTTTCCATCTTCAGGCTGAGGATTCATAGCGAAAACGACATGGTGAAAATATTTACTGTACTCTGAGTAATGGAAATTGCTTTTTCCAAGTGTTGACAGAATCTGTGAGTTAAAACCATTCAGCATGAAGTGCTATGAGCGCAGAAGAGGTTGCTGATGTGATGCGTGCCTTTTTATATTATGTGAGTAATTCCACCTCGCTGTGTCTCCACAGGGACCCCTTTTCAAACCTGAAATGCAAAGTTAAGTTGATATACATAATTTTCTGTTTGACTGCCTCACCTGATGTGTGAAAATTGTGGTGGTGACTAACTGGATGTAGCATCAATTATTGAAACCTTAATATAATGCATGTGCTCTTGAGGTATGGCTAGTAAATCATTCATATCTTGGTGGCTTTTGACATATACAGAGTTGCATTTTATGGGGCCTGACCTTGTCCATTACACACATACACACATGCACACATTTGACTTGTGGAGAGTATGGAGGAAATGAGAGAGATGTGACATGTGATGGGAAGTTGTTCTAATTTGCCAAAACAACAAACAGGTGCACTTGCACATGAATTACCTCGCACCCCTGTTTGGTAAACATACTCTCAGATCTAGTGACAGATGGCATTCTCAATCCAGGAACATTCATCTGTGATACACTGGTAATCAAGATCGGAGGGTCCCCCAGGATGCCATGCTGTCAGGCTGATGGACTCATTAGACACGCATTAGTGTCTGTACAGGAGCCTGTTCCTATCACCCCTGGGCTGTTTGTGACACAGTTTTAACCACACTGGATGGATAGTAGAAACACTAATTAAGATGTAGAGATATTCTCCGACACCTGAGGTGTCACTGAGGTACCTAATGTTAAATGCTCTCAGGGTTCCTGTACTTTGTACTTGATACGTTGCAGCACAGGTACAGAGCTGCTGGGGAACCTTTCTAGGTAATCAATTCAAAATGGTACTGCTTTCTAATAAGGCATACTTGATCAAGTTTTAACTATCGGCTTTATTTATGGTTATCAAATAATTTATTAACGTTTTATAGATCAGTAGTAAGAGATCCATAACAGGTTTGGGTTGAGGAAAATCCCTTTAAGTGGTGTATCTCCTCCTCCTCCTCTTTTTCACTGGCCCTTTAATTCATCTTGATGGCTTATTAGAAAGTGAGAAAGCCATGACCTTTTTTTTAAATGACTTATTAACATTATTAACTCCAGACATGAAGGTTATGACAAAGTGAGGAGGTCATTAACAAAGGGTCATGAGTTTCTCATCATCTAAAAAGCCATCAGGTCTGCAGTTGTAAATGTTTATATTGTTAATAAATAAATAAAATGTTAATAAAAAGATTTTGGTTTAGATTCTTTGCAGCTTTGTGAATGCATGCTGCAGGCATGATAAATTAAAGCTCTAAAAAGACAAAGCTAGTCATGCTAGAGGAGGATATACACCTGCCAAATTGATTTTTTACAACCTGGCAACCCAAAAACACTATTTCAAGTAGTTTTTGGGGCATTTATTTTGATAGTGACATTAATGAGATGACAGGAAATGAGGGGAGAGAGAGGAGGGATGACATGCAACAAAGGTCTATTACATGGTCAGTGTTTTAAGCATACCACCAACTGGTGTTTTTATTAAAGGATTATTGCTGATCTAAGAAAATTGATTATTAATGAAATAATTAGTGACAACTTAAGTAACGGGACATCTGTATCTGCCCTCAGTCCCTTCTCTCAGCGCTCTCCAACAAGGAAAAGCTAAAGCTACACCAATGGTTATCCGTGTTTGTCCTCGCTGTCCATCGCTATCTTTTTTTGACTGTAATCCTTCCTCTGAGTGCCGAGTTTCTTTTTTATCTGAAGCATCAGACACTTTTCTTGGATGCTTCTTAGGTTTTACTCCTAGTTGCTGTAGCCTATTCATGCTAGGGTTGTTCCAGAGCCATGTAGAGAGAGAGTTGCGTCAACATACAACATTGCCAAAGCATATTAACAGAAACTATACAATTATAATAAACAAAAGAAACAATAAACATTCTCTCCAATGGACCCTTTTATTTTTTTACAGCTATGGCGGATCGCGGACCTCTCTACATGGCTCTGGGTTGCTCCCCACTCTGGCAAATCAAATCAAAACCAAACCAATCTTTGCTGGCTGGCGTAAAATGTATCATAATCAGTGTGCCACACCACAGACACCAGATTTAAAAACTCTGTATACTGCGAAATACAGAGAGATTTACCTGGCGGTGATAGCCTTAATCAGCATTGTGTGAATTTGTTTGGCAAGGGCTTGAATGTAACAGACACTCTTTTATATGTAAAGTCCCGCACTATAGCTTTAAAGCAAGATTATGTAACTTTTAAAAATGAAAAAAACACATTCTTCCTCTTATAAATTGAAATCATAAGTAATTAAACACACATTTTCTCAATTCAATACATTTTGCTGCTACAGACTTCCTTGGTCTGGTATGACCAGTAGCTTATGGTGGCTAATGTTAGCTAACTTGAGCTAATTTTGGCTAGATATTGCTGTATTATTGCTTGTGGCATAAATATTCTCATCCAACTCTTGGCAAGAAAGGGAATAAGCGTATTTCCCAAAATGTCAAACTATTCCTTTAACTCAAGATCCATTTATTTTTCAGAATCTTCCCAGCTGTCAGTTGCAGTTGAAACCTCTGGTAAAACCTAGTAAGTGGACCTTGATTTAAGATTATCTTGTCAAACTATTGTTCGAGAATGAACTGTACTCGATCAAACCTTTCTGTGATGCTCTGATTGGTACGACATTAATAGGTCAGTAGTAGTGGTTAAAATTTTATTAGAGTCTGTTTTGGTGAGTTCCATCAATTCAATCAAATAATGTGCACAACCAACAAGGTTGCACAGCCACCATATTATCAGGCTGTCGTCATAGTCAAAGGTCTCATACTCAGTGACCCAAAGTAACAAAGTAACTAACATTCCTAAGGTGGATTTCCCCTGACCAGGCTGACAACACGTAACGGGAATGCTGTGATGCATTGGTTTAGGCCCTTTGCATCTCTGACGCCCATTGTTGGCCATGTGGGCTGTGGCCTTTCCTATGAACCCCCCTGATATGTGCACACGGGTAATGTTTATGAACTGTAGATGGCTCCTGAAGGGTCACAGGGGTCCCAGAGGGTAACCACAGAAGAGCTGCTTAGGGGATGACATCACTTAATCCTGACGTGCCAACGCCTCAATCACCACAGGAGCGGAGGCTGTGTACTGAAATGTGTGTGTGCGTGTGTGTGTGTGTGTGTGTGTGTGTGCATGTACATGAGCGTGGGAGGTGATCCTGACGTCATTGTTTGGCTCTGTTGCTTGCTCAAAGTCCTGTCCACCCACCTAAAAGAGGGGCAAAAGTTTTTGCAGCTATTTCTGTCCAGCAGCATGCCTCTCCCTTGACTTTCGACTAAGCTAACATTCCCTTCCCCTGCTAAATCAGGGTGAGGACTTCAAAGCCATTGCTCTAAAAAAAAAACCCAGTCTGACAACCTGTGGGCTTTTCAGGAAAAATGAAGTCAGCTTGTGGATGTTGTGGCAGTCGTTTATGTCCAGTCTGGTCAGATGAGGTTCACTTCTGGGAATGTAGCTGCCCTGTAAGAGCTGTAGGACTAAAAATATTTAACCAATACTGACAATAACATTTCAAGATCACTTTAAAATTATGTTTAAGAAATAAGAAGGATTATGAATGAAAGACCAGCCATTTTTTGGGTTTGCTAATGAACATTGCAAAGACAGCAAACTGTTGCTCTCAGATGACAGTGGGGTTGAAGTTCGAATCAACCAATGACAAGTAAAAACATGCTGAACATCATCCAGTTTTTCACAGCAGGTACTGTAATCAAGCTCTGAATATGCAAAATCAGATATACATTTTTCGCACTTCCTCACAAGAATGTGTGATAGAAATGCAAAAACAATAGCCTACCATTTACACTGTTGGATGATGATGACTTGCTATCGAAATAATGGTGGTGTACGCTTTCGCTTTCATTCGGTCAATATGAGTGAGTTAGAAATGCAATACAGCTCTTAGGAAATCAAAAGTCGATTTGTTTGTCTGTTTTTTGTGCAGATTTGTGAGAAACTAGATGGGGCCCAGGGTTTATGATCTCATCCTGTGCCGGGGGGGAAGTGGCACAAACAAGGTCAAAGGTCATACAAGAGCTGCCACTTCTCCTTCAGCATTTAAACCATACTTGTAACTTAAGTCGTGGACTTATGGGCTTCAAAGGAGGCTAAATGGATCAGTCAGTCAGTCAGTCAGTCAGAGGTTTCATGATAAGCTACTTACTACAGTGATAACCCATGTTTGTTTTATTCTCTATTGAACATTTTTACTGGCTTTACTATAAAAAAAATATGCAACCCAGTAACAAGAAGCATCATCTGGATCCATGGTTGTATATCCCTCCATGGTGGCAACAAGCAAGACTCGGCTTTGTGTAAGACACTGTAATTAAGTGATGGTGTCATCTGTAACATAACCCTTTTCATGGGTTGTTTATACGACTTCTTTTGATCCCACACCAGTTGTGCTACCAGACGTGGCGGTGGTGCTTGTAGGGAGGGGTGGGGCACATGCTTATTCAGAGAGACTCAGCAGACAAACAATGAACAAAATCAGTCAAGGAAAATGAGACATGAAGGTTGCAGCGTGAATGCAGCAGTCATTACTATGATGTGTGGCATGAACTGGCTTGATGTGGATAATGATTTTAAAAAACCATTGCTTACAAAACAAGATGGCTCTTGGGTGTTATTTTTTATGACATACATAAAATGTATTCATGACATTGAATCTAATGATATTATGTTCTGTAGGCTACAGCTCTGACATATGCATAAATGCCATTTTGCATACACTTTTCTTTATATACAGTAATGTGCCTTACAGGAACATACTGTATAAATCATCTTTAGCAGGAGTAGAAAGACTTTTGAGCAGTTCACACACGCAAGAAATAAAAATCATACTTACTGTGTCTCTTCTTTTGCAAAATGTTTCAGTGTCTGATGTAAAAGTAAGCATACATCATGTTGTTTTTGTGTCAGTCAGTTTAATTAATGTCAACTTTGAGGCCAACAGAGAAAGTCCCCAAAACTCCTTTTCACAACACAGGAAATGAGGTCATCTCCTCTGCCGAGTCACTTTGCTGGCTACTGAACTCATGACATCATTGTGGGTTTGGTTACGCTTGGCTCCCCTGCAGTGTGTGTTTGAGATAATTAGGTCTTTGTGATGTCACTAGGATCATGGACAAACTGAAATATGGGACAAAAACTCTGATCCTCTATATATTATTACTTTAATGTATTCTAAATTATGATATGATGAATTATATTCTTTACTGATGCTCCTGTAACTACTAAATAATTACACTGTTTATTTACAGCTGCATCTTTGTGTTCAATGGAACATGTCTGCAAAACAATTATATTTTCTGCATGTGACTCATATTGTTCTTGTTATCTTTTGTCTGTGGAAAAAACTTTAATAAATTCTCAGTTTTTGCTTCAGAGACAACTCTACCTATCTCCCTTTCGTTGTAGCACACAAAACACTGTGAGATATATTTCCAAAGCTGTTCACTCTGTCCTTATTGCACCCAGATCTGTACTTCCATTCCTTCACTGCTAAAAAAGCAGAGACAGTCATGCTGACAGTTGCCTCTCTTCAAAGCCTCTTTAATGGCACGTCAATTCCTGCTTCCCCTGGGACGGTGACTAGGGGAAGATGAGGAGACTGACTGTGACTGCTCACTATGGAGGACCAGCCAGCTGCAGCTCATATCCACTATGCCAAAATCTGCTAATCCTCTCTCAAGTAGGCAGAGACGTATTCGCCTTTATGAACTCCTGAATTTAAGGCATGGCTGTCACAATGCTGTCTGAGTGTGCGAGCGCTCCTGGATGATGGTCGTTTGATCCGCACAAAAATGCTCCGAGCAGAAGACAATGTCTCCAGCCATTACTGCTGCTTAGATGCCTACTTGGTATATTCTATTATTAACAAGGCAGAGGAGAAATCTCTTACAATTAAAAATATCTGCCTAGGAAACATCTTCATAAATATTTGATGCCCTTTCTTGAAAATCCTGAGACAGATTCTGAACACAGCTCATTAAGTCATTATATTTTATGCTCAAGCTTTGAACACAAGTGGCATCCTCTCTTGACTTGACATTGATATTTAGCTTTTATTAATCAGTATCCCTCTACTTCGTGTCTCTCAGATATGGCATGGCTTGTATTGTAAGTATTCTTATCCTATCATACAGCCTCAAAGAGCCACTAACATGGCTGTAGACTTTTGGTCTTGTTAATGTTTTAGGGAATTTTTGTGGTATAGCCAGCCCTCCTACACACACAGTGAATTCAGAACAACCCATTAATTCCACTGACTGTGAGCTGCAGGAATGTGCTGGTCGTCAAAAGCAGGTGGTCCTGGCCACAGGTGTGCTTGTCAGACTCTCTGCCTGGATCCACATCTGTCGAATCAGTACAAGGGGTATTCTGGTACCAATACCATCCTGGCAATCAGACTGCTAACATCTGCTGCCCATGTGCTGTATGCAACGGTGACAGAAAGCTGTGTAAGGCTCAGTCACCCAAAAAGCAAAGCCCCTGGGAAAAGAGGAAGGAAGCCAGAGTAAAGACAGTAAAATGAATTTGCAGCTCAGTCATGCAGCCTCCTCCTTCTTTCTTAAATTGACCAGAAAATAGAATTTCGCAAGCATAAAATTCCTCTGTGGTAACTGGATAATTTCTTAACACCGATTGACAAATTTCAGCAAAGCCGCTGCTGAGGGGTACAAAATTGCATTCAGCTTATTCTAACATTGGAGGTGTGAAGCATGGTGGGTGTTAGTTAAAATGCTTTGCACCACCACTCCAGTGTACACTGACTGAGCTACTGGATAATGGTGGTCTAATTAGGCAACCTTACAATTATTCAAAACATGCCGGGGACTGACTTGGTTACAGTATATCTGCCTTTCCCTCCTCGATATTCTCCAGCTCTTTATTTTCAGGAAGACGGTGGAAATTAGGGCTCATGCTGTGTGCCTGCGTGGCTTGCTCAAGTGCCACTGCTTTAATGTGAGGAGCGTGTGCGACTGACGATATGGGCAAAGTCTGTCCTCAGATCTTCAGAGGCGCCGGTAGATCAGAGGGTGACTGTCACACCTCCAGGCAATCTTAAGCAGCACAGTGAAGATCCTTCAGAGCTGCTGACCCCCCTGAGATACACTGAGGCTGCCCAGGAAGCTGCACAAGTGTGAGAGATTTCAAAGAAAGGAGCAGCTGCTCAATTGGTTTTGGTTGCTGTATCTCTAAACCATATCAGAGAGGTGATGTTGTAAAATTCTAGTGGGTCTTTTATGTCTGCTAACCCTAGATGAGATTATTGATTTGGTTGATAAATGATTTTTGGGAAAGTTGCTATGTAGGTCAGCGCTGAATGAATAAATGATATGCAATTAAAGCTAAGTTCTCAGCATTTGTATCATTTAAAATTCTCTTTCCACAAGGAGTATATTCAGTTTTTAACTATACCATAATAACAACCTTGCAGTTAGTGTGTCAAGTTGATCAGAACAAGGCTATGCAGTATTTGGAAGATTTATAGCCAAATATTATGGACCTCTTTTAATATGAATGAATATTGCGTATGTTAATCCCTTCCCTGACATTTCCTGCTAAAGTAATTATTTGCATGATAATACTACATCTTGTGGAATCAAAACTGTGTGTGTGTCGGTGTTCAGAGGAAAAGAGAGCATTTTGCTGTCTATTCACAGACCTGTCCAACCTCTTTCATTTTTTCTGCTCTCTCTGCCAGTCCTTTCCGTTGATGGTGATGTGCTTAAAATGCTGAACGCACACTGTTTTCATGGAGACAATACCTTTATGCTTTATTTCCTGGAATTATTCCCCTTGGCTGTGAAGCCTGGCTTGGAAGCTCTGCTGTATCCAATTAACTTCACACAGACAGCAGAGGTGATCCTCTACAGGCCAAACAAAAATAAAGTTGAATAGGTCATTTCACGGATGAGCACAGCGTTCTGCTGATCCCCCCCAGAAACCCAAGAATATGTAAATCCCTATAGCGTGGAGGGATGACGTAATACAAAACATAAAATCTTCTAAATCATGACACATATCGGCTTCCGAGAAGTGCCTGGACTCGTGAAAGACGGAGCCATGTATTGAAAAGGGGGATTTATGGTCCCCTACAATGCAAATTAGGTGAGTCATCGGATGCTCCAGGCCATTTTGAAAGGCCCTCAAGGGTTGTTTGTCTTGAAGTCATCCCCTCTGACATTAATCATGCCTTGGTTAAGAGACAAACTAAGATCGCCAACCAACTTTAACAAGTTAGATAAAGGTCTGTGCAGGAAATAAATTAAGTTTTGTGCTGACCCTGTTACAACAAGGTCTGCAAAATTTCTTGGGGTGCTGACATTTCGCATTGAAGATCAAACCTTCTGATATATTTTATGATATAGGGCTTGCTAGGCTTCCTTTAATCTCAACTGCACATGCCATGTAGACTCCCACAAGCTAATATTCATATTGACAATAAGCATATTGTAGAAACTCACATCTAAGATTTCACAAAAGTAGATTTCCCTATGAGAAATCCTCCTGTGATGACTGCTAAACGTGATGTGATCCGTATCTCATAATTCCTCAGGCTACCGAGGACCCAGGGGACTCCTAATAGCAATTCAATTCATTTGGGGAACAAAGTTAGCTTCTATCATATACAACAGAGCATGGATACTGACTTAACTCAAGTGCATGTTCGCACATACAAAATGCAGAAGGGCAGGGCTAAAAACATAGGGTAAAGGTCCCATTTTTACTAGGGGACTGTTGACACCCTTCCCTGAGTTAGTATAAGAAATTGTTCAGCATTTTGAACACACGTATTCACTTTCATGCTGAGAGTTAGATAAGAAGATCGATACCACTCTCTTGCCTGTCCGGTCAATATGGAGCTACAGCCAGCAGCCATTTAGATTAGCTTAGCACACAGACTGGAATCAGGGGGAAACAGCTAGCCTGGCTCTGTCCAAAGGTAACAAAATCCACCTACCTCTAAAGCTCGCTAATTAACATGTCATATCTCATTTTCTTTAATCTTTACAAAAAACAAAGTGTAAAGATGACACACTGTGGTTATGTGCCAAGCTATTTCTTGGCCGGGAGCAGTGACTTCCTGGAGTCTTGTTGTCACAGCAAGGTTGCCAGGCAACCAGCAGAGGCTCAAGTAAACAAACAAGATATGACATGTTAATTAGTGAGCTATAGAGGTGCTTCATCTTTCTCATCCAACTCTTAACAAGAGCTAAGCGTATTTCCCATAATGTGGAACTATTCCTTTAAAAGTCTTGAATCACTCTTAGATGCCAGTTTATTAGGTAGCCTACACCTAGCTGACACTATTGCAGTCTGAAGGCGTGTTCAGATAAAGCGAAGCAAATTTTCACCTCACGTCATTCGTGCAAATTTGGACCGTTTGTGTTTATCCACACCAAACTGCCAATGTACCAACTGTACAGACTTTAGCTGTAAGCTAACGTACGCATCAGTGGTATCTGTGGGAGTGTGCCTGTATGTTTGTTTTCAGCTCAGCCTCTGACTGATCTCAGAACTCCTCAGAAACTCTAGTCCTTTCTGTTATTTCCCTCCAGTCTCAAGGCCGGCTTTATTGCAGGGCTGTTGTGTTAGACTGCAGTAGTTTTAACTAGGTGTGCTGAATAAACTGTCAAGTGAGTGCATCAGAGTGCAGTAAAACCTTTGACATCGCCTCTCTCTGGAGAAACATTTTTTGACTGCAGTTGTGTTTTGACTCATGCATATGTTGACTTGAGCGAGTCAGTCTTCTGTGATGTCATTCAATGAAAAACACACTTTCTGGTAGGTATATTGTACCATTGGTAAAAAGCTTGAAAACACTTATTAGCTCCAAATCACAATTTAAAATGAAACATTCAGTGCAAAATAAATAACACAGTGCAGCATTTATTGTTCAAAGTGAAAATAAATTCTCTAATATTGATTCAGTTTATCTTCCAACCCGAGTAAACTAATTTGTTAGAGAGCTATGAGCAATTTCTGTGTTGGATGGTAATGTTGTTTTTACTAATCATAGCAGTATAATGTTCTTGCCCGAGTGAGTTTTTGCCTGCAGTTATGTTAAATTAGGCAGTATGCATGGCATGCTCGATTCGCAGAATTATTTGAGTCCTTCTCTCCCCCAACTCATTAACTATTCAATGTGAACTCCTGATCCTGCAGGGTATTGACATTAATTCCCCACACTACTGGAGCAAGCAGTTTGGAATGTTAAAAAAGACTCTGCAAACCTCGCCTGGGCTGTCTTTAAAAGCTAAGTTTTTCAAAACAAACTAACCATTTGCTAATTTGTGTCTTTCAACTTGCCCGGAGAACAGCCCTGTCAAATACTGCATTATTAAGTGAAAAGCTAATTACGCCTTTCACTGGCCCGTGCCCATTACAAGCAACACAATAACAAGCTCATCAGCAGCTACAACAGGAAGAGCACTTCTGTTGTTTAACAAGTTGTTGATCACAAGCTTTAATCCCACACTGACATGAGGTAGACTTGTTACTAGGATCTTGTTCTGCTCCTGCTTGTCTAAACCAATCCCATTTCAGCAGGGCAGTCTTATTGCCTTGACCTTGGGCAGTGGATTTCCTTGAGGGCAGGGTGGCCACTAGGTAGTTGAACGAACTGGCTGAGGGTGAAGGAAACAGAGCAACTAGTGCTGAGGCAGGCAGAGAAATGTATGAATGACTGCAAAGAGGAGTGCATGAAGCCAATCAGAACAAAGAGGAAATCTGTGAGCCAATCACAGAAAGCTTTCCTTCTCTCCCTCTAGCATCTCCCTGACTTCTTCTCCTGACTGTTACCAGGTCACTGTGCCTGCCCCGCGCCTCTGAATAATCTGTTTCATTGGGTCAGTGTGCCTCTCACAACGCGCTTGACTGGCTGGTTGGGCATTCGCGGTTGCTAGGGAGCTCAGCCAATCAGAGCAAGGCGGAAGTTTCCACTCGGTTTCTAGGCAGGTTTCACGTGCTGTAGATATTTTGGCGGGAGAGTTAGAGAGCAGGAGCGGGAGGGGCGGCTGCAGGGTTAAGTGGAGCATGTGATTGTGTGTGCGTGTGTGAGAGCAAGCGGGTGTGTGTATGTGCAAGTTGAGTGTGCATGTTTGCGAGCGCGTGTTCTTTTTGCCCTGCCTCTTGCTTTCTGATGCAACATCGAACTGTGTCTCCTGGGCTACTAGGGGACCTTGTTATGTTTTTTTTTCTTCCTGTCCTCACAGGAAACGAGAACCAATTGCTGTGCTGTTGCCATCGGAGTGGGGAGGTTTGTTTTCCCTCTACTTTCATCCCTGGTACCTCCCCATCGACAGTTACCGTAGAAACAAGAGCAACTCCAACTCTATTTCCATCCATGTCTCCTTCCTTCAATGATTTATCGTCTTTTTTTAATCCACTGCATAGCACCTACCTACCAACACTTTAGCAGCCAATGAAGTATTTAGAAAAGTGTGTGACATCTCTGAAGAGGAACTGTATAAAAGCAGAGATGAAGAATTGCAGAAGCACATGCTGAGGTACATCTTGTACCGTGGCACCTGAACTTTTGCTGTCAGCGCTCAAAACATGTTAAGATTGCGAGGTAACAAGATTAACTGTCTTGGTGTTTCGCAGAATATCTTGGTCTCCCCCACCCTAAAAAACAAACTCAGACATATCTTTCACCAACATGTTATCTCTCCCACCCCCCTTTGAACTCTCTGTTAACAGAGGGGGGTAGTTCATCACATCTGACACAGGCTTCCCAAAATCCCATTATTGCCACTTGAGTGCACACTGTATTAAACTCGAGAGCAGCAAGTGAGTGGACAGACGACCACTGTGCATCCACTTCATTCTCCCTCAAAACACAACATGGAAGGGTGGAGCAACCTCAAAATGACATGCTCACTTATATCTCAAAGTCACAAACTCCAGAACAAATTTTGAAAGCTAATTCTTCTATTCAAAATAGACACAAAGAACAGTGATTTAATGGCCATGTGACACATGGCAACCCATTTGTGTTTCTATAGCTTCATATTAAAGGATAATTCTGGTTTATTTCTTATTTTCATAGTTTTGGCCATCATTCTTATTGGTATGAATAATACTGTACTCACTAAGTTAATGGTTAAAATCTGGGAAGACGGCAACATTACTAAAAAGACGTCTGACCCGGCAAGGAACATACGCAGTCAGACAATCACATAGGTTTAACAAACCTATCACCAGACAAGACGACAATTCTGCAAAACACCGGATTGTGTTCAACTTGTACTTGCAAATGCAAGCGTTTTAAAAATAATGGAATCATCCAATATGGACGTAATTCCTAGGCTACAAGGCTGGGTTTTAAAGAAAAGAAGAAAAAATTTAAATTATAAATAAAAATTATAACCCAAACTATCTGTTGCAAACATCCATCAGAGTTTACAAAATGGCTTCCTGGTTCATCTTTAACGTTTAACTTGCTGTAGTTGTGCACACACAGTTTGGCAAAACTTGTTGGCAAAGTTGTCGGGTTACTGAACTCAGCAATTACACCAGTGAGCAAAGTGATATCATAAGATCAGAAGGAAACTACGGCCAAACTGGCCAAAACTACGAATATAAAAGCAAAGTTTTAATAAACCAGAAATTATCCTTTAAATTCCCAGACATAGTTACATGCTTCTGCACAGAAGTCAGTGCACAGGTGCTCTTGGAACAGTTTGAGTCTGTGTTTTATGATACAAATAAATCATAACAAATGATGAATAAAATCACATTGCATTTCAAGTAATAAAAGGTATAGCCTAGCGATGTAGCCTAGCAAAGAGTAACAATGTAACTACATTAATCTATGGCTATACACCAGTGCAAGGACACCTGAAAACTGGATCTAGGAATTGTTTTGGATGTTGCACAGGTGTCATCAGGCTGCCAGTCAGCCTGACAAATGGTTTGTTTACCACCTGAGCTGCTGCTCAGTAATCATTAAGTGTTCAGTTATTTCCACTTGCCATTGCAGCTGGAAACATGTGAAGACAAACTGAACAGCACAATGCAACAAATTCATTTCCATACAACACTTCATCCAACACATGCCCAGTATTACTTTTCTATTGTGTTACATTTAATTCATGGCATTAAAGTGGTGTCAAAATACGCATAACCGTATGAAAGTGTTTCCCTCGGGTGGTTCTGGGCTTCAAATGTGTTACCTTTGGATGAACTCTGGGAAAGCCATGTTCATTCGCTGAGTCCCTGCTGTACCTGTGGTTAAAATCAAGAGGTGTTGACAGAATAGGGAGGAGGAGGAGGGGGTGGAGGCGGACAGAGGTTTCCAATAACCTGTGAAAAGTTGGCATGTCTGTCATGAAATTTCACAATCAATTTATGTGAAAAACAGTCTCCTAAAACAGGGATTTAGGTAGATAATTAAATGGCACGGGGATCGAAACCATAAAATTGTGATGCGAGAGTGCATGCAGTACAAGTACAAACACTGACGGAGTTGTTTGGGTGCAGAACGGATTGAAGAATGAAGACAAAGCGTCTGGACGTCAGGCACCATTAGGGAAAAAGCCACAAAGCAAATTGTATCATTATGCAGTGAACTTTGAAAAATTTCAACATCCAGAGCCTTATCACCTCTGCTGGCAGCACGTAGTCAGAAATAACTCACTGTGGATAATTTTTGACTGCCTCACTGGGGAAAACTGCTCGAATAAAAATGGGCTGGGACACATTGTCTGCCACTGCAGCTGACACATTAGAGATACTGGAAGTTTCAGTTTAGATGACAAGTTCTGAGTTCAGCACCAACACAAAGACTGTTTTCCTTGTTCAAAGGGGTTGAAGCTGTGCACTTGAAAGTAAAAGACAGCAAGTGACTTAAAACTGTGGATGATGTTGCACAATGCACGACGTTTGTGTTTCTGAATCTCTTGCATTGACAGCGCATCATGTTATGTTCTCTGCCAAAACAGAGACAAAAATCCAATTTGCAACACAAATGTGGTTAACAGCTCTGTGTTCAAAAAGACTTCACCAAACCACCATTTAACTGATGAAAAACTACTGTATACCCCAGAGTCCACTGGCAATGAGATAACTGACTGTGATTGAAATGCAATATTCTTGGAGCTGTTGTTTAGGAACATTAATTAGTTATTGATAAGGGGGAGTCGGGGAGAAAAAAGCCATGAAATGCTTATGGGCGTTTCGATTTTTTTCATGTCTTTGTTTTTCAAATGCAGCACACATTGGACTAATTAATTTTTTAAAGGTTCCACCTCTGAAAAGTAGTTTTAAATGCCTGAATACCACATCAAACTGTTGCAAAACTGATGTTTTAAACTTTTTAATTCCAGTGGGGTTTTTTTTGTTTTGATTCAGCTTTTTATTCTTCAAAAGGTGCTTTAATGAGGTATTTATTAGTTATTATTCACATAACACAGCTGTGTCCTTCAAATCATAAATATCTTAACATCAGTCGACTTCAGATCAAATAGTATAGCATTTGCTGCCAACATAAAACTTGGGTTCATCTAAATTACTTAGTAAATATTTGCTATTGACACCTCCATGACTCTTTATGTTGCAGCTATGAAATGTAAACACCATGACAGCTTGAATACTAGTATTATTGGGTCAAAAATGTTGTTGAAGAAGTCGCAATATTTGAATAAGCAACCATTCAGTAGGTCTACTTTTCCATTTTCCCCCTATATTTTGAATGCAAAGCATGCAAAGGGGGTTTAACACTTGATAGGTTGTGGGGATTTAGAGCAAAATAACAGAAACATTTTGTTATTTTTGTTCATTTCTCTGCATGCAATCTGCTTGAATGTTCACACACACATAAATACAAAGAGAGGGAGAAAGAGAGAGTGAGCAAAAACAACCACCATCTGATGTCTTCTTCCAAATTTTGGGTGGGGTCCTTTTCGCTGCAGGATTGGAGTTGGAGGGGGTCGGTGTGGATGGGGGGGTTGGCAGCTTAAACAAGGCTGAGCTGGGATTGTTTGCTGGTCTGCCAATGAACTGTGCATGGGAATTTTGTGACAAGTTGAGAAAATCACACTTCACACATTGCCAGCTGTACAATAAAGGAGTGGGACAGTGTGAAAACATAACATCCTGCGCGGACTGACCAACGCTCAATGTAAAAGCAACAGCATCTGCTTTCATCCAGAAATTGTCTCCTGGGGAAAAAATCTGACTCACACGATAGATCAAATAGTCTCACTCTTCTTGCCTGCTTGTTTTGCACTCAGTAACCCCTTTTTGCAGATAAGGCTTGATTTCACTGTACTGTTTTTTCTTCCTCTTTTGAGTGATGCCATGGGTAGGCATGTCCCCACCCTGCAATGAGGGTCACCAGCCACGACTGCTGTTTATTCCACTGTCACTGTGCATCCATCAAAGGAGGACAACATGTTCAACAATGGGTGCCCTCAGGGGCTGAACTGAAAATGGCTCTATGCTTATATCATTACATTGTTGTCAAGCCATTATCAAGCCAGGATGCATTTAAGGACATTTGAATGTTATGCTATGCTATGCCATGCTATGTTATGTTATGTTGTGTTATGTTCAATGGTGGAATAAGTATTCAAATCCTTGAATTTAGTAAAAATAGAAATACCACAGTTAAAATTACTCCATTACTAGTAAAAGTCCTGCAATTAAACTTTACATAAATAAAAGTAGAGCCATATTATCTGCTAAATGTATTTAAAGTATCTAAAGTAAAATAACTGATTATGCAGAAGACCCCTTCCAGAGCATTGTTATTATATATATTACATATTTTTGCATTACTATTACTGATGTCAATACAGCATTTTCATTTCATAATTGATCAAAGTGGAAATAATTTTAACTACTTTATATATATATTTATGTTATATATACTGTAGTTGTTGGGTAATATCATCTGTAACAGTGCATCATATTGTATGCAAAATCATAATCTGCAAAGGTACTAGTAAAAAGTACAATATTTGCCTCTGAAATGTAGTGGAGTAAAAGTATAAAGTAGCTTAACATGATAACACTCAAGTAAAGTAACTGAAATTGCACTGAAATACCGTACTTGAATAATTGTACTTTTACTTTTACATTTAACCACTGTTATGTCATGTTTTGTTATGTCTAATAATGTTTCCATGACACATGTTTAGACAAAACATAGAATACCATGCTATATAATGGGACACTGACATGCATGTATGACAATTAAATTTGTGAATCTATTTGTTGCCTTGACAGTACCCAACTCATCATCACACCTACCCCAGCAATTGGGTGGCTACAATCAGTTTACCTAGCAGCAGCTCCCAATCAGCTGAGCTGAGTGCTGAAAGCAGTCACATGTCTTATCTGGGTTTGTGTTTTTCCCCCTCCACGTGTCAAGATACACAAGCAGAAGGCGGGACCAAAACAAACTATCTGATTGGTCCACCGCGTGTCACCAGCTTATGGTCGCGAGGAGGACTGTTCTCTTAAAGGGCCAGGCTCAATATATTTTTTTTCCACCTCAACAACAAAATAGCATGAGCTCAACGTCTTATGCAGAAAGCAATTTAAATCTGTAGCAGTTTTTAATATTATTTATCTTAAATCCCCTTAAACTCTTATTTATGCTTAAGTTATTCTGGCAAAACACAAAAAATTGAAAATTATGAATTAATTTGGCAAATTATGACATCAAACCATTTGCAGTGGTGGAGAATGTATTACATTAAATACAAATTTGAGGTACTTGTGCTTTACTTGAGTATTTCTATTTGATACTTTATACTTCTACACCACTACAATTCAGAGGGAAATGTTGTTCTTTTTACTTCACTCATTTATTTGACATAGTTAGGCTACTACAAATTAAGATTCTGCATAAAAAACAGCTTATATGACGCATTGTTGTTGATCAAAATACCCCAAAGTATATAAAATACTTACAATTAGCACCACCTTGATCAACTATAACAGTAAAATGCTATTTAGACAATATCAGTAAAACAAATAATAGTATGAGAATTACAGGGGCCATATTTCTGCATTGAGTGCTTTTACTTTTGGTCCTTCAAGTGCACTTTCACTGCACTTTTACTCAAGTACCATTTTCAATGCAGGGATTTTACTTGTATTGAGTATTTTAACAGTGTGGTATTACTTCTTTTACTTAGCCTAAGTAAATGAAGGGAATACTTCCTCCACCACTGACGATTTGTTAAAATACAAATGCAAGCGGCTTTTTAAAGCAATAGCTGCATTTAATAGCCTTTCAGTGTGCTGTATTTGCATAACACTGTGAAGCTGACTCTCTGTTCCGCTCACATTATGAAGGGGCGGGTCCCAGCCGTCGGGGCGGACCGTTTTTACACAGGGGAAAAAAAACAACCCCTCTCTAGTCAGCAAACATCCAAGAGTGGTTGTAATGCAAAGAGGGATACAAGTCGCATCAGCACAGTCCGTAGGAAACAAGGGAACTGCAAGTTGTCAAGATACCACCGATCACAACGGAAAACCTGTTTGCTGGCGGTGAGTGTAACGGTCGTTTGTTCAAATCTAAAGGGAGAAAATCTTCCATAACACCGTCGCGTGCTTCGCTGTTGGTGGGAGTTTGTCTACAAATGTGCGGGCAGCTTGGGCATGCCCGGGCAGAGACGGGGTGAGCGGACTTACCGGAGTGCATATGGCAGAGAGCATTTATAGGTGTATTTCTGTCCTGTTCTTCGTATCATCCAGGCTTTCTTCTCTTGTTCCAACGGACAAAGTGAGTAAGTGACGAAGTGATGGTTCAATCCATCACCTCTCGCGCGTGGATTATCAACGTCCCGGCTAACGTTGCCCGGTCTTTTGAGACACAACCGTTGGCCTTTAGTTTGTTTGTCATTACAATCCTACAGCTAATTAGCGTAGTTTAACACCACACAGTTATTACACACAGTAAAGTGACTAGTCCTGTTTGTATATCACGCATTAGTGACTAATATGTGCCTAGAGCGACTGAACCTATCGGCTCTCATAACTCTCAGAGGTGTTTGTTTTGGGGAAGAGTTGTCAAGCGAAGTGAAGGGAAAGTGTCAGCGGAGGATAATGGGAGCCATGCGAGTAACACTGTTGTAACATTGTCCTAAATGTTTTTGAAATCCTACTAGTTTGTTGCCGCTGTCACGAGTATAATCATAGCCAAGACTCAGGCTAAAGTTGCACCTACTTTTTTAAGCGAGAAAAACAGCGTCAGAGAGAAAATCTTTACGTTTTAAGCCACAATTTCGGCTGTGGATATTATTATTTTTGGTTAGCTCCACGTGTCAGCATCCTGTTTCGACAGGTTTCTTCACTAGACGATGTTGCGGCTGCCAGTTTGTGGATGTAGTCTCTACAGTGATGAGCGGTCGAACCTCGCGTGATTACGCGTTGAGCTGCCCAGGGCACTGTGCTCCTGATGCGCATGAAGATGCAGCACATCCCCGGTGATCCTCCGGTGCTCACTTATGAACGATTTGAAACCCTTTATTAAACATAGCAGTTAGTAACTTTTTCTAGTTGTGCAGATACAATACTTTTGCATCCCAGTGATAACTTACATCAACACACAAAATATAATTCACCATACAAATATAAAACATTTAGCTGGCCTGGCTCTTGTCCTTTTCCAGTGATAAGTAAAGTAGGGTTCATGACTTTATTGCAGCCTGTCACTTGCACACTGATAGCCACAGGATATGTATTCCTGGTTACATGAAGGCAGTATGTGAAATAGCAGCAGAGCTCACCTTGTGTGCACCCCCACCCCCAGCCATGCATGGAGGAGAGCCCAGTGCACAGATGGTGCAGCAGAGGGAGCCACTTTCTGCTGCAGCTTTGAGCCTCTGACCAGCATTGTGGTGGCTGCCAGGCCTCCCTGCTGCCCCAGGCAGTGTGTGTCTGTGTGTGTTTGTGTGTGTGATGTCTTTCTGTGTGTCTCCCTGTCTATGTTTGTTTTTTATGTGTCTGACACTATGGTTATCTTGCCAGTCCTCTGTTGGCTGCCAGTGGAAATTCAAGACAGGGCTTGCATTGCCATTGACACACAATACAAGTGCACATTTGATCTCAGTGAAACTTGCGGCACAGTTGCAGAGAAGCCCATTAATTAATGTACTACTTAACTTGCCTGGAGGAGAAGTTCATGCAGATTAGGGCTGTTTTGAATTTCTGTAATACACAACTAATTAGTGTGCACTGGCAAAATTACACTCTTAAATTCCCTGGGAACAATGGAGGCCAGAGGATGTGTGGGTCAATAATATATGTTTTGTTTACCCAAAAAACAGAGACATCTTACACAAATAATGTGGCCTGGTTAATCAGACAGTGTTTTCCACAGCTGTTCAAAATGTAGTTTCGTCCTTTGACTCCATATGATATGACATCATGCAAAGGGGCACTTTCACAAAGAGATGTACAAGGGCCAGTAAACACAATACCAGTATATCCAGTTTCAACTTTTGCATTTGCCCGTCAACCCAGCCCATTTGTCTCCACTTACACAAGAAAAGGAAAAGACAGGCGCCCCTGACAAAAAGATGAAACAGTAGTTCAGATTGTGGCACCTGGCCAAGGAGGAAGAGAGTGTGAGTGTTTGCGTTCAGCAGGCACAGTTTAGGATGGAGTGAAACTCGTTATCTCCCTCATGAAACGGCTGCTGCACGCAGCACATGACAGTCTAGCCAGAACTTTGGTTTCAGTGAGGTTTCACTCACACACCACCCACTGCTGTGTGTGTGTGTGTGTGTGTGTGTGTGCGCGCGCGCACGTTGATAGTGTAGACAGGCAGCGATCCAGTGATTGTGTGGTTAAGAGAGAAAGAGAGGGGGAACAACGAGCATAGGTCTTAATGTTGAGCTGTAGAATTGTGCAGGAGGAAGCTAATCCCCTGACTGTGCTGTGCTCTGTGGCACACTGTTCCAGATTAAGGTAGTTCTGAGGGGAAAAAGCCTCTTCAGTGGATCTTTTGGCACTCAATTACAATTTGGCACAATATCAGGAACAGCTTGGCAAAGTCTGCTGCAGGAGGGTGGCAGATCTGGCGTAGCATTTTTAGCCGCCCACTGGGTCCCCCTACACAGGGTGTTTCCATACATTTGGCTCCTGTTGCTACTCATCACTATATTATAAGAGATAATCGCTTTAGCTACAGCTGGCCTCTTGTATGTTTATTTCCCTTTTTTCATAGAAATTTACATTAGCAGATCCATCTGTGCTTGTTTGTTTTCAAGATTACCTCACACGACATTAGCCTCTTACTGGGCATTATAATGACTAATGATTTATTTGCATTTAATGTAGAAAGGGTGAGATAATTTTCCATCTGCCAGAGGGCAAAGTTTCCACTGATAACAGGATGATATTTGGCACTTTTTGTTTGGTCTTGAAACAAATCACACCCAAATTACCTGCAAGCTAAAGATCATAAACACATAGGTATGAGTCAAACACAGTTCCGCAAATACATTTTATATTTACACTACCAAAACACTTTCAAAACACACAAAGATCTCATTCTAAAGTTTCCATCTCGTGTCCCCTTCTTCTCTCCAGGGAGTTTACCGCTGAGGTATCGGATGGATGATGAGGAGGAGGACATGTCACGGCCCATCTCGCAACTCTGGGGAACGCCCTTTAGGGACGTCAAATACGAAGACCGAGCCACACAGATCGCGGCTGGACAGGCCCTTGCTGCCGTCACTGCTGCCGTGCCCACGTCGCAGAGCCACAGCAACAACAGCATCAGCATCGACACGCTGCCCTGCAGCTTGCTCCGGCAGCCTCGCATACCCTTTCACGGTAAGGAGGGGCGAGATAATGCGAGCCTGCTGAAAGTGATGTGGGCTTATGGTTTTAAAATCTGAGTGTACAGCATGGAATGTTGTACATCTAGTGCAACATCACACGATTAGTCATTCCTTTTATCTGGTAGGTTACTCATCAGGAACTGTCCTCAAAGACCCAAGTGATTAAAACTGTCAGTTTGATTTGATAAGTGTCAGATCGGATGAGAGCGGGAGACTGGAGGTGTTTTCTTTTTTCTTAGGCTATTAGATAAACTGAATTCCATTTTGACTTGTTACTGCAAAAAAGACAAGCCTAGAAATGAATTTGCCTTGTAGCTGGAAGATCCCCTTGTCCCATAATACGCATGCTGAGAACTTGAGAAACATGCCATTCTAAGAAACTTTTTGTTTACTGTGTAGATGTGCATTTATCTTTAATTACATAATAAATATGCTATTAACCTAAATCTGATAAATGATAATCACATTCCAACCAGTTTCTTGACTAGTTTCTTTTTGTGCATTTTAAATGAGCATTTCTTGTAACAATAAAACAGACAGCACTAATTTCATACATACATAAAGGCACATACCCACACTAATATGTCCCTCAGTTTTAATCCAATATTGTTTTCCCATTTCTAATCAAATCAGTGTGACATCACCCTAATTAAATTGAACAAATGTTGAAGTAGAATGTTGTTTGTTTGTTGACTCAGTGTCAGTGAGTGAGAGGTACATATTGTTCTGGGTTTAAAGTCATCAATACATAAACACCACTGACTGTTATTACCGTGCCGTTCGTTGTAATCTAACCAGTAATGGATGTCATGCACTTGGCCCGGTGCCATTTCTTCTCCCAAACACAGTCCGGGGCGCTCAGTTTCTTAGAGAATGAGGCAGAATAGCAGGGCATTCTGCACACATGATACCATAAAAAATAGTTTTCCCTCCAAGTGGCATGACTGCAGAAGCGCATGCAAGAGGCAATGAGTAAACTCAGTGACACAGCCCGCAGAAAGCTTGCAGTTCACTGAGGCCGTTGTTGATTTAATAAGGTGTTTGAGTTCTTCACCTACACACACTCTCTCTCTTTCTTGTTTGTGGACTCCTCAGTTGTACTTGCAGTGTCTGCCTTGTAATTTATCCATCTTAGAATATCTGATAAAAACCTGTTTGGTTTCAGAAAGCAATATAGCAGCAGTGTAAAGTAGATACTGTATATTTGACTTAGCAGGTAATACACAGCTCTGTTTGAGGCCATTAATAGTAATCAAGATAGTTGGGCTTATCTTAAGATTGTCTGCAGAGTGTTTTCTGAGGTTTTTCACTGTCTAGTCTAAAATGAAAAAAGGAAAACATTAGTGGTTTTACTGAACTGATATCAGTCATGTCTCTTAGAATTATATTCATCTTGGCACTGACACTGACAACAGCCTCTTGGGATTTTAGCGATCCAACAACAACACAAGTTTTAAGAAGCTTGATGTTTTCCTTTTAGGCAACGCTGGATTACGCTCACATTTCCCCGCTCAGTTTGAACCCATGGAGGACCGGGGCGAGAGGCAGATTGAAGAGGAGGAGGAAGAGGACAGAGGGGAGGAAGATGACAGGATGGCAGAGGGGCCGGAGGAGCAGGCAGGGGTGAGCGTCGAGGCACAAATTGGTCGTAAACTTCGGGAGATCGGAGACAAGTTCCAACAGGATCATGTTGAACTGGTAAGCCTCACTCCCAAGCAGAAAAGTGGATCCTTAAATGACTTCCCACTTCAAACAACCAGCTGCAGAGCCTGTATGCACTTTTAAGCACAAAGTGTCAAAGTGTAAACAATATAAACACAAGCAGACTTACACTGGCTCAAGGAAGAAATGGATATTATGTAACTAAATGCTCTATTTGCCTGTTGAACATCTGCTTGTGCATATCACAAGACAAGTCAGCAGCAAGGGACAGTGGGTACAAGGGGCTGCTAGGACTATATTTGATTTGACTTGAGACAAAATGTTTGTTTGTTATATGTGAACTATTTATGCATGTCAGCTTTTACTTGATTAGAGACACAAATCAAAGCTACCGTGTGCCAATTTGTGGCTCACTCTCGGGAAGAAAGGGACCCAACATTTTGCCAGCTGGATTGGCCACAACCCACACTGGATAAAAATAACCCGTGCAGTGATTCAACCACTTTCTTGGCCATAGTGAAGGAAAAATCCTAAGTTACTAATAAGGCACGATTTAGTAACTTTATACAAGATACTAAACCTATAAAACTAATATGTATTCTGTCAGTGTCACTGGCTGCTAGGAATACATTGTGATGGCTGACAAAGAAACACACCTTCTCCCTGTCAGTATCTAAATATTGACTCTTATTTTGGCACTGTAGTCAAGGCCATCTTTGTCTTCCAAACTACTGAAACAGTACGTCAGTCTGAGCAGAGGGTTATAGACTACTCTGCCAATACCGTGTCAGTGGCACTGATACCATGTCATTACAGTCAATAGGAATATTAGGGATACATTTCCTGGTCTACAAAGACAGAAGAAAAGAAAATGCTCCAGATGCTTTTTTGAAAGAGCATATTAAAAGACGCACTCCCATTTCTGACCAATTTCCTTTTTCCCTTTGTCTCCACTATGTAATTTAAAAGACAGAGTCGACCTTCTCTTTCTTACTTGTGTCCATTCCCCTCAAATGACTTCTTTATACTGAACATACCACATGAAGTAAGAAACAATTTGGGATTTGTGAAGGCTTTAGAGATGATGGAGGGAATTGAGCGTGGAGGCTCACAGTTTGAAAAGCTCCTGAGGGAATAGTTAAGCACACATACCTTCATGATGTGTAGTTAATTGTGCATGTTAAGAAATACAAATCCACACGGAAACGTGTCACAATCTTACAGATGTCTTAAGACTTATACGTTACAACATGTTCCATCTCCAATCTGCACTTCTGTTCTCCTTTGACAAGATTTGGTATCGCAGTGTGTTTGATAACAGCTCAGGGGGTTACTTGTATCAGTGTTTGTAAAGCAGTTACTGGTCTGACTGAGAGTTCACTTTAGTCACATGACCATGAACTTAGTAAGTACAAATATACTGGGAGGGGTATCCCGTTTCTTATCTGCTGCTTTGACTGTTTTGGGGAAGAGGAAAAAGAGAAAAAGAGAAAAAGGAAGAGACAGAAAAAAAGAAGACAGAAATAGAGAGTGAGAGAAAGAATGAAATGAAAGTGATGTATGGTGAGAGATTCTGACAAAGACTGAGAGAGAGCAGGTGAGATTGATGTGACTGTCACCAACAGGAGTGAGCAGCATGTCTGTGTCTGGGTAGACTTGGCCGGCTGTTTATACGCTGGTCTAAAAATAGAGTCTGACTCATGGCTACCCACAATACCTCAGTTGTCCAACTGACTGCCTCAGTGTGTGTCTTTGTGTGTGCTTTGCTGTGCGTGTGTAACTCTGTGACAAAAAGATAAGAGAGAACATTTTCTTTTTTTGTCTGCTGTCTGTACTCAAGTTGGTTTTTATCCCGCAGCATCTGATACTGCTGTGGTAGGAATATTCCAAAGGGAGAATAATCACAAGTGATCTTTTATGATATCCAATCACTTCTCTGTATTGTCTCTGCTGCTATTGTTAGATTCTTTCAGTTGCTTCTCCAAGCAGAAGTTGCCGGTGTGGGCTAATGCGTGGGTTTTTGTTTATGTGAAGTAGATTGTGTGTGTGGTTAGAGTCTCACCCATGCTAATACGTTCAGGTAAATGTCAGAAAAATGTTAATTCATCCTAACATTAAGTGAAGGAGCAAACATGCACATGTTTAGTTTTCTTAACCTAAAAAGGGCAAACAAAATACACACCATTCTCCACTACCCATGCAAATGACAGCAGAAAGATGAGCCTCGTGTGAAACAAACCAGGGTACTGTTTAAATAAGCTCAGCAGTGTAGAATTAAGGCAATTAAGGACTATTAGGGTTACATTTAGCGGTGCTGGTTCAATTCAGTTCAGTCTGCTAGTTCTGCATCAAATAGCCTGTGGCAGACTCTGATTGCTAGGCTGATAGAGACCTTGATGGAGAGAGCAGGGAGACAGATCGTAACAAGAATGCTTATGCAACAGGCTGCAATGTCTGAGTGCGGCTGTTCAGAAAGCCAGTGGGAGCTGAGCAGGATCAGAGATGAGGAGGGGGAGAGAGGAGATTGCAGGCTGCAGCAGGAACCCCTTCATCTGTCCGTAGTCCACGCAGGCTGCACACCCCAATATAAGATGACAGAGCTGGGAGAAGGCAGCGCCATAGGAGGGAGCAGTTTCAGTTTCCTCGGCTTTGTTTTGATAATTATTCAGCTGACTTCGCTATTACAAGAGAGCCGTGATGAAATAGGCAGCGTGTTCTCTGAAAGCGTTTCACTCTGAGGTTCTTGTTTAGAAGTCAGTAGTGCGATATTTAATAAGAGGGACTGTCTCAAACCTGAGGAGGACAGAGTGGTATTATTATGATGAGAGGCAGCTCGTGGGGGTTAAAAATGTCTTGTTTTGCAGTTGTTATCTTGGTTATTTCCATCCACTTGTTCATTGAAGAAAACAACTAAATTAAGTATTACAATTATTACCACAGTTCACAAGACTTTACCTCAAAAGCCTGTTATGACGAAATTAGAGGCTGTGAAGTAATTTTCATTACTGAGTCGTTGTGATTTAACTTGCCCTCGCTGATGCTAATAACCTAATGTGTGTTTTCTTCTGTCTCCTTGCAGTTCATGAGGCATCAGAGACAAAACCTGCCTGTCTGGATGCGCCTTACGATGGCCCTGTTTGGCTTTCTTTTTCCAAGAGAGGCTCTGTTCCCCCGCCTGAGAGGAGAGCAGAGATGAAGGGGCTTCCTGCTGGCCCTTGCCTAGCCCCACACACACACACACACACAGGGACAAGGGACCAGACTTTAAGAGATGGCACTGTAAGATGGAACACGGGTTTGGATTTTGTTTTCTAATTGAATATGAAGATGAGATGAAGAAAACACTGGTCACCGCTGGACGGAGACTGATGACAATTTTTTTTTTCTTGTTTTGTCTTTCCAAGAAGGAGCCATTGTGTTTGAAGAGATATTTTTCAAAATATTTGTAAGATTACCTATTTTGTACAGTAAACTGCTCTTTTTATTTGGTATTTTAAGTCTTGAAGGACCTCCATCAGTCCAGGGAATGCCTTATTCTCTCCTGCCACAGTGCAACTCTTTTGCATCAAGGAAATCATAAGAAAGAGATCAATTTTAAGATTAGGCCACTTTTTTGGCAACAAACTGTGGACATGGACATTTCTGTGCTGAAGTTACTGATTTAAAACCTTGAGGACTCGAGGCACATTTCTAATTTATTGTCAGAAAAAACAATAAGCCCTGTACTTATCCTTTACTGTTCCACACTGGCTAATTTGAAAATGGTTGTCATGATGTTGTGGCAGTGTTACACACTAGTGTTGCACTGTTGGTCAGTTTAGATGCGTGTTTTACCAGCTTCCACTGTAGATGTAGGGACATTATTATCAACCTGTGTCATCCATCAGCAACCCCATCTCCATTAAAGTGACCCAACGACCCACTGTGTAGGTTCAGATCCTGTTGATTTAAAGTTTAAACACATGCATACTTGAATTTAGGTGTACTGAAGATAGTCGAGTAACTTCAAGACCTGACATTGTAATCGTGATTACTCTTTCAGTGTGTGATCATGTGTGTGTAGGAGTGTGTGCTTACTGTTTCCAAAATCTGCAGTAATTTTAAAACCAAATAAGCACAAACGAAGTCAAACAAATCTCCTTTGTGAGATTACGATCAGGGAACTGGAAAACAATCAGACAGCTGAAAATCTTTGGATAAATTTCATCTTCTAAAGCATTTCAGGGGTTTCTTTCTCTGGCTGGATTGACAATCGCAATTTTGCCCTTTGCTGCATTGTGGGTATCCTGTGAGAGAGATGGCATTAATCTGCATTTTCAGGGGCGAGCAATATTCAAGCCAGTGGAAGGAAGTAAAATCTTAGGGATCTGTTGCATTTGCAATCAAACTGACACCCATAGAAGGACATTTTCCAGAATATGGCTGTGTTCTCAATGAAATACACGTCTTTACAAATATCTTTGTTACAGAAACATTTTGGGTTAAAGTTACACAGATGCATTTTTATTTTATTTCACTCTAAATGTCTCAAGCACTGATTCAATCCTGATGTGCTGATACATGTATCGACTCAACCTTTCATTCAAGTGCTTTCTTTCACCAAACTGCCAGTGGTACAGTCAGCTTCACTGAGAACTTCTTCTGTACAGTTCAAAAAAACATTTTTGCTCATCACACAGACACTTTTGGGTATAGGAGAAAGTGTATACATCCTTGTGCGACAACTGCTACATTAGCATTTTGCAACGACACAGCCACTGTTTCACAGCGTAAGGTTTATCAAGGAAAAAGTCTTCAAGTACTTACATAAGATGTTAAAAATTCCTCCTTTGATGTATTATTTCAGTCTGTTGTAGATTCATGATATGAACTTTTGAAGACACTGATGGTTTTTTTTTCTCCTTTATGTTTTCTTCAGGGAGTAGTTAATAACCATGAAAATTACCTAATGCTTATTATGAGTTGTGTTTTCTCACTATCTGCCTTTGAGTAATGAGTCCTTGCATCAACACTGTTAGTCTTTCATTGATGCTGAGCAAGCAAAGATGTTTCATTAGACTTTTCCTGTTTTCCAAATCATTTTCACTCAGCATCAACACAGAAGTGTGTTACAAATTGTTAGGAGATTTTTTTCTGTAACTACATGAGGAGATGAACCAAAAGTTAGTTTCCTGCAAACACTGAACGCTGAGCCAATTTAGATAGTTGTGACGCACTCTCTGGTCTTCAGTCCAAAGCTTCATACTCTTGCTGTCTTTCATCGAACGTCATGTTTGACTACTCCCTGTCCTTATTGAGAACAAGTTTCATTTTGTTTGGTTTCTTTTAGATAATTTATTCTAATTTATTTTGTGTATATTTGCTCAGTGCTACTGTATAGATGCTATCTCAGTGTGTACAGTCCTTTTCTTCTCATTGTTGATGTGCATTCAGTTGTGTGTTTGATGCCTGTGTGGGGAGGTTGGACTAAAGCCATGTGCCTCGTGCGTTCTCACACGAATGAGTGTGAGTCTTTACAAATCACGTGAAAAAACAGACAATCAAATGTACAAAATGTGCCTTGTGAGTAACAGACCTGCCACATCATCACCACTTGGCATAATTACCCAAAGTCACTGGTCACCGCTCTTGTTTCACTTGGGCTCTGTGAGATACTCGATACAATAGAGTTGGCACAAACAGTACAGCGTGTTCAATGTGCCTTGATACAAAAAAAACAAACAAATCAGTTTGATTCCTCACATCAGCTCACGAGGCACAGGCTCAACCTTTGACATCTTTCAGCACGAACAGCGAATTTCACCACGCAAAACCTTCTCAATATCAGAAACGACTGTTTGCAATCAATGTGCACTGTAAAAAACAACAACAATTTTTTACCTGTATACTGTATTTTGCGCCTCTCTGTTTCTACTCCTGTGCTGAACTTCTCCTCTAGATTCCTGAAACTTTTTAAGATCTGTAATATGCTGGATCTGCCTAGCTCGTCTAGGTTTTTGTGCTTTATTATCTACAATCTAGTAGGGCTGTGGGTTTACATTTGAAGGAGGAATGAGCCACCATGGTGCCCAGTATTATTTGTATGTGAAATGGGTTGAACAGCCACTCAGTCGGTGTGGTGGTTACCAACCACTGTTGCAACCCTGACTCAAGTGAAACTTTTTTTATTCGTTCAACCTTCAGTGTCTTTAATATCAAATTTATTCGATCCGTTTTTTTGAATATCCAAGAAAGAGTGCATCTTTACTGTCAAGTGCTGTGATTTGGTGTTTTTTATACATTAGACATGAATTTGACACAGCTATTGTTGCTATCTTTATAAACATTTTTAGCAAAAATTTTCCATATCTTTTTGTAAGAAGACGAAGGAAGAACTACAACAACACGACTCTTTTTCTTTTCTATGATTGCTTTTTTTTCCAAAGTTGTGGCATTTTTAATTTTGGATATTGCCAAGTCTGCTGTGTCACTCTCAGTTCAAGGGCTTTTGTCGATATATGTAAATGGAGTAAAAATGCATGTCCAACATTCCTGAAAAAATCTGTATCTTAAGGGTTTGAATGTAATTTAATGGAGTGAAAACCACAATATCTCTTTTAATACATGAACTGAACAGTGGAACTTATTTCAGACTCCTGCGCTGTGTGCATGCGGGGAGTTTGTATTGTCTTCACGTTGCTTTCTTTACGTTCAGAGTGGTCTCAAGGATTTCACATTCATGTGTCCTATGAAGTGAGACCCAGGCCAGATGTAGCAGTTTTTGTAAAAAGCATTGGCTGTGTTATCGTTGGGACTGCTCTGTGTCTACTGCACAGTTTTCAAACAGCGCAGGACATGGGGCGATGGAGGGAAACAGAGGAGGATGGGAGATGTTTGTTCTTTTTCTAGTGCAATATGCTGTACATAAGAGCTTGGCTCTCAAAATCTTACAATTTTTCTTAATTTCTTTTGTTGTTAAATGGGTACATTGCTGTTTTTTTTTCATTAAAACTTTATGGACAATTGAAATGGCCTGTGCTTTATTTCTTTTACTTAACACAAACTGTAAAACTGTTTACTCTCAATAACACCAAAAAAACCCACATCTTTTCATTTCTTTCCAGTCCACACAAATTGTCTTGACTATGAAACATGTTTGTTGTGTTTGTCATTCTGGTCGTTATTTGGAAGACAATAATGCCTGCAACTTTTTGGTGCTGGTTCCCATCACTGGTTTTGGCCAGTCTTCGACTAGCCTACCCATTCATTTTATATCCACATTAATAATGGGAAAATGTGGCTGGGAAAATGATCCTGGCCTGGTTATGTGTTTGCACACGTAAACATCATAATCACTAATGATTAGGTGGAGAAATCCACCAGTGTGGTAAATTCAGTCCAGGCAGCCAGAAACTAAAGTGACTTCATACTTTAATCTTGAGTTAACTCAGTTGATACAGAAATGGCAGATTTGCTGGATGTGAAAGAGTCAAAGACATGCAGACACGCCTGCAGAAACATTGACAATCAGAAACATGAGCAGAAGAAATTAGTCCTAAAGTAATTTGAATTGTTTAATAGACATCCAGTAACAAGACTAAATGTCTACGGCCAACACATCTTAGTTAACAGTGTTAGCATGCTAAGAAACACAAAGAACAGCTGAGGGTGATGGGAATGTCATCACCAAATAATTTGACACATTTTGACCTGATGAAGTCAAGAGATCACAACTTATTCAAATTCATCCTGAGGGCACCAAATGTCTGTACCAAATGGCAATGGCAATCCATCCAATAGTTGTTGAGACATTTCAGTCAAAACCACAAATGTCAACCCCATGGTGGCACTAAAGTCAGGGGATCACCAAAGTCAGTAGGATGCGTACTCTGGAAACCATGAATGCCTGTAGAACATTTTGTGCCATTGTTTGCAGTGGATGTTGAGATATTTTATTAGGATAAGTGAAAACTTGGACCTGATGGTGGCGCTATAGGAAAAGTCAGAGGATCACCAAAGTCATTAGGGTTCATCCTCTGGGAACCATGGATATCTGTACAAAGTTTCATCTCAATTCACCCAGTAGTTGTTCAGATATTTCAGTCTGGACCAACGTGGTGGACTGACGGACATTGCCATCCATAGAGCTATGCCGCTAGCATAGCTAAAAATCACATGGGATTGTTTTAATCAGTCATGTGTGCATCACCTCATCAGTCATGTGTGACACCACTGATTTAACCCCACTGGAAGTTCCTAAAATGTTCATTTTGCATGAACAATAGAAGCATTTCATAAGCCCTGGAGGCAATGTTGGAGCTCAGCACATATCCCCCCCCCCCCGGTGGGGAAAGGTACAACCTTGCATAAACTGTGATTCACTTTTCTCACTGGCTTTCTTAAGCAATCTCCCTCAGGCAGCTGCTTTGTGTATACAGGGGCAGCAAAGAAGGTTAACGGAATGTATACATATATGTGTGGGGTTGGGGAGTGCAGAAACAAATGGCCTCAGGAAAATAGAGGATTCATAAAGAGAAGGCCTCATAGATTAACACATTGCAGTGTGTTGTGCTGCAGGGCCAGCTGATATCAGTTGATATAATAATGTTTCAAAAGCCGTTATGGCTGTCACCTTTGGGGCATTTTTCTGTTTTTACTACTCACACAGACAGTGCATGCTTGTTTCTGCTTCTCCAAACAGTGTTAAAGTAAGTGAGAGTCACTGTAGGTTTAAACACAGATGCTCAACACAAATCTCTTGCAGACAGGCTGCCTGCCCTTTATCTGCACAGAAAAAGTTGTCTAAAAACATTGTGAGACAACTTTTGGATTGTCAAGTTACTTCAAAGAATAATGCCATATTGTTTGTATGTAGTCCTCAGAGTACACCACATTATGGACCTAATGAGATGCTGACATCTTTTCATTCTCATTTCTAATTTCAGCATAATTTGTTGTCCTGATTTATGTGAAATGTTTTCATTTTGCCCGAGCAGTAAATAAATCAGGGCTCATTTTGTTATTTTGTTTTTATCTGCGCTCTCTTGGCAAAATTTCGCTGTGAAAATTGCAAGCAGACCAGCGAACGCCGAGTTGTGCACAAAACATTCTAATCCTCAGAATGGTTTAGAGATGAAGAGCAGACATTTTGTCAGGCAGGATGACATTTCTCTTAAAGTCGATTTAACTGCAAACCCAGAATGTTAGAAACTCTTTGCAGCAGGTTATATTAAATCGTAAAGATGCATCCCAGAATGCAACGCTAACATATCCAGTTTTAACCACAAAACAGACTGTGTTCCCCTCCTTAACCTCGCACCAGCTGAAGTGAAAGCCTCGTCCCCTGGGACTGCTGGTAAATACAGACAACTGTGTGTATAAGCATGTGTGTGTGTCTTCAGGGAGAAAGAAAAAAAATGTGGGGGTGGGAGGAGGAGGAGGAGGAGGAGGAGGAGGATGTACTTGGCTCAGCACTTTTTCACACACAGCCCTGACAAAGCCCCTCTCTGTTCTCCTGGCCAGTCACTCTGGGAAACGCCCTCATGATAGCCCAGTGCCTATCTCAAGGGTCACGCCTCAACTTCTGCAGCGAGAGAAGCTCCAGTCCCTGACTCTTTTTGTTTACTTCTGCCCCTCTGCCTGGGAGCGCCACAAATTAACCCTTTAGTGTCTGACGGTAGCCTGAGTGGTGCAATGCTGCCAACAAGGAAAGTTTGTTTTGGGGATTTTCTGTGCAACAATGTAATATTTCTCCAACTGTTGCATCCAGCAGTCACATACAAGCGTTTCTTATGTCAAAATTTGTTCAGTTCTGTAATCAGTTTGCTATATAGCCTGATTTTACCATAACCTCATGGACTAACATTTCCGCATCCCGTTTCTTTGTTCAGTTGTTTCATGTTTCCCCATCTGTTTTGTGCTGCTGCTCTGAGTGAGGAGAAAAATGAGCTTACAATATCTGCCTGATTTATGAATCTACAGAGCAATCCCATGAGATGTATCACAGAGTGATGACATTTCAATTATCACCTCATAAAAGCTTTCTGTGTCTTACAGTTGCTGTCAGGGAAACAGGTCAAGGGAGGGGCATCTTTCTGCATCGTGATTGTCAGCAAAATCCATTTTTACAGGAAGAAGTAATTGATCTCCAATCTTTGTCAACACCTACAGAGCTGTACTCAGTTTTTATTGATGCATATATGCCCTTAGATATGTTGAACTCAATGAAGTATGTAGAAAAAAGACTGAAACATTTCTAAAGTTCAGCAAGTGTAAAAAAACATATTTTTCAATGCAGCGAAGAAAAGCGTGAAGAACAGAAAGAGGTTACATTTGGGGGAGAAAAATAATAATATGGCATTATCAAAATTCAATAGGTGTGGCTCCATCCTCTGAGGAAATGAACTTCCCGTCCACAGAGAATAGGTCCTGCCGCTCTGAAGGGGCACACATGTCACGTGTAGCACTTTAGTGGGGTGTTAGGTCAAAACACGTTGGTGCAGCTGCAGTTGAGGAGTGGCTCTGGGGAATAGCATGACTTCCTTCAAAGATGAGTCTCTGCTCTGTGGACCATGCTATAATAACTGCTTTGCATCAAAACACCTACCTGTGTTTTGGAGGTGACAACTTATTTGCAAAAAAAATGTGTAAAAAATCCTGCAGAATAGTGTTGCGTGTGTATATATTTGTATCAAACAATTGGATTAGAGACCAGAACAATCAGAAATTATCTCAATGTATTATGTTGTGAATACAGCCCTACAGTGCAAGAACGCGGTAGCTACATATTTGATAAAAATGTTGCAGAATCTGACTTTTTGGCATTTGTTTTACCATATTAAAAATCATTATGCCATGAAAAAGTTTTTTGTGTGTGAAAACAGCATGTAAAATTTGCAGTAACGACAAAACAGATCTAAAAACCAAACACCACAGTTACTGCTCTGTGGCTTGTTAATCTGTGGGCTCTTAACACTCGCAATCGAATTTACTGTACTCTTTTTTTCCAAAGACACGCAGAAAAAGAGATACACATTAATCCCTATGAACTATACACTGTAATTCATCAAAACCAAAGTTAAAAGTTTTTTCTCAACTCCACTGTTTCTACCACTGCTCTCTGCCTTTGTAAGTTAAAACAGATAACGGAAAACAAAAGACTGGGAAGCAAAATGTCACAGAAAAAAAACTAGAAATAAAGTAAATGTTAGAACTGATTTTCTTAGGAAAAGTCTTTTGTAGCTAAAGGTCAATAAAAGTCATCTTGTTCAGGGACATTTGCACACAGCATAGTAGATGCTTGCCAACATTGGAGTTGGGTTCCTCTAACCCTCTTATCCTGCTGCTTTAGCGATGCACTCATCACCTTTTTCCAAAACAAAACCTACAGGTCCACAAGTTACATATCGTATCATGACAAAATTAAGCAATCTACAAAAAAAAACATTTAAAAAATTTGCCATGAGTCCCAGTTTCTCTGAGAGCAGCTTTTGCAAATTGGTGGCAGGGCTCCTCAGTTACCTGGCTCCGCTCAGACTGAGCCACGCTGCCTTCACTTTACAACCACAGCCCCTCGTATACACACACCGCACCACCAAATAAGGGTGGGGAGCAGCCAATCCATCTCCTTGGGTAATAAAAGTTAAATGCAGCCCGTGAGTCGAGACATGCCTCCAGGGGGACTTGGTGCAATGGGCGTCTGCTATTGTCTCTGTCATCTCAGGCCTGTATCAGGGTTGGATAAACTACTAAGATGATAAGTGGGTATTTATAGTGGTGACTGCTGTCTAACTCAAGACAGATGAGTGGTAAAGGGCTGCAGCGGTTGGCCAAACAGTCTCTAGAGACTGAAGAATAACCTCTTTCTCTCTTATTGTCTCGGTCTCTCTGGGATAAAGGGAAGATATGATAATATGTAATAAATTGATAGTCTTTTATATGCTGTGTTACACAATGCCATCAGACTGTGTGTACTCACGTTCAGAATCACAAAGTGATTAACCCTAAGATCTGCCAGAGACAGACTTTTTAACCTAAAACTGATGCAATGTTATCTAATAACAACATTAGCGACACAGAGACAGATAATGTAGTATTGTTCATGAGAGGGTGAATTTGTAAACTGACTTTATAACAAAAGAAATTGTAATAAAATACAAACTAAATTCAAACAATCTGAACTTTTACATTTTCATAAAGATTTCTGTGTAATATGTAAACAACACTCTTCGACACTCTTCAGTCTAGCAGCTCTGTGAGGCTGTACTTAGGCACAGCAGCTTTGAGCTAAATGCTAACGCCATCATGCTAACATGATCACAAGTATAATATTTACCATGTTCATGTTGGTTTAGTGTGATAGCATGCTAACATTTGCTAATTAGCATTAAATACCGAAGTTAACACAATGAATCTTGTTGGGAACTTAATATCTGTACCAGATTTCAAGGCAATCCAATAGTTGTTGAGATATTTCAGTCTGGACCAAAGTGATGGGCCGACCAACAGACCGACATTGCCATCTCTAGAGCCACACAGCTAGCGTAAATACAAGAATTGTTATTTTACACACCTATACTTCAACTGATCCCCTCCTGTGATATTTACAAAAATTTGATGATTTTGGAATCACTCTGCCCATCACTGGCGTACTGTGATAGTAAAATATCCTATTGCTCAGTAACTCACTTTCTAAGAGACATTACATCACTATTGCACTCGTTTCTAGTGTCCAAACACATGTTTCTCTTTGTCTAATATAGAATTTGCATCTCTGATGTTATCTGAAAGAGACTATTTTCCTTTCTGATGTTTATAGCGAATCTCTGGTGTGTTCCTTCCCGGAAAGTTTTGTTTATGACAGTCTGCCTGTTGGATGAGGGTCAAACTCTGATGATCGTGTTTGTTGACTCTGCAAACAACCATGAATACTTCCAGAAACCTGAGTTGGTGGCAGTATCAGTTTGCACAGTCACATAATGACTTGGTGACACGAGGCCCTGTGTGTCAGGTACATGTGTGATATGTAACTAATTGTGTAGGAACAGTGCAGTAACAATTTCCAGCCTGCAGTCAGCCTTTGAATCATGGACGTGATAAATTAGGTTTGTAAAAGACAGAAAACTATTATGTGCGTGTTCACAGAGATGAATAATATGCAGGTAGTGAAAACACCCCATGTTTTGTGGCGCTTTCAAGCAGTGCATGTAGACAGACAAGATATTTATAGAAAGCCTTTTGGTGGAAAGGACGGAGTATGGTATGGAAACAAAGGCACTGACTAGTTGACTTATTTCAGGATAAACAACAAAAAACTGATTCTCTTTGTTGTATATGATAGTGTTTTTTTCATGATAGTCCTCCTCTAAGTATGCTGTATGTGTAGAAGATTAGCATATTAAAAGCATACAGTACTTTCGTAAAAAAGTCCTGTTTTTTGTTATTATTTGACATATATGAATGTGTGAACATTTAGGGTGTCCACAAAATGTAAAGACATAAGGTTTGAGCTTGTTTGTGTTTTGTTTTTATGGTATTTTTGTTTATTAATGGGGCACTTTACACATGAAGAGCAGTTTGCTCAACATGGTGAGTAGCACTACTCAGCCAGTGAAAACAGTTGTTACAGAGGAGCTGTTCATACTTGTTGCAGAGCAATTATAGTCTATTACATTAAATTATAAAGGTGTTTATGATATTGTGTCTATTTTCTGTAGATACTGGTTCATCTAAGGGTTGAGGTTAAATGGGGCCAAGACATCGTCAGGTTATATGGTCTACAGAGATACAACCAATGTGCAAGGTAAACTTTCTTCTAATACTCAGTTTTAAAGGGCCTTTTACACTATCAAATCTCATTATATGCTGAACCACAGCCAACAAGTGACGCAATCCTACTCGGATAACAACAAATATGTCACCTTGTTTTGACCTGTAATCTGTGCACCCACGTTAGGTCTGTGCCACTCCTCAGGCATGGGATGGATAAAAAATAAGAATTCAAATAAATTGGCTCAATCCCCGCAACATTAATTTAGAAAAGCTATAACCAAGTGCCCAAAACTGATCAGCGGTATAGATTATATGTTGCATATAATGGACAAATGTATAAAGGAGACATCAAAACTGATCAAGAATAGAAAGCAGCTTATGGACACTGAAGGCATTAAAAAAATTGTTACATCTGTAAGTCTCTGAAATAGATCCCAGAAGCATTTTCAGATCTTCCCGCATAAATATATTGATGGTTGTTTTGTTTTTTTAATTGACTGACTCCTTGATTGTAATTTCTTACTGTATAGCGCTCCTCCACTGCCAACTGGAACAGAAGAGGTCTATTAATACTGTAATATGATGTGAAAGGCAAACAACGTGAGCAGTCATTATGTCTTCCCTTAAAACACAGATCCTTTTCCTTCCACTGTTTTCATTTCAATTACTCAGCCAGAGTATAATTTCCTCTGCATGCCCTGAAAAATCTAAGGTCCCCGCATTAACTGTGGCCTTAAGAAGTCCATTGGAAACTTGAAAGAAAGAAAATTAATTCATTAAGCGCAATAAACGGATATGAAATGGGACTACAGGTCTCATGGGAATGTGTAGAAAAGAGAGCTGAAGACTCTGGGAGGAGTAACAGGGGAACTCTTCTCAAGCCAAGTTATTATGTTTTATCAGTGTTTATATAGGAGGGTAGTTTGTAGCAATGAGTGACGAAAGAGTACATAATTTCATTCACTATATATATATTTATCCAACAACTACAGGCATAATTTTGGATGGATGACATTTCAGACAGTGACATATTTCAGTCACATTATAGTAAGCTCAGTATCAAAATCATGCTGTCCAAATGAAACTTGACATATATTCTGAAACTCAAAAGTTCGTCTTTTACTTTCATTTAAAGGGAAACTTTGCCTGAGACTGAAATAACCAAGCACAAGACGAAAACCAGAGAGAGTGTGAAAGAGGTTAAAAGTTCACACATACAGTGATTACCACGGCTCGCCCCCTGAACACAAGCAACTAGTTTGGATGTTTTGTGTGTTCGCACTCTCCAGCAGTTGCTGCCCTGCTCTGCAGCTGGAAGACCACGGGATAGAGGCATTGTTTTGTATGTTAACACAGTCTATCCCGCTAAGGTAAAAATAGTTCCCAGCTCTATTCTCTCGCAGCAGAGCCAGCGATGGCTCAGCCAAAAACAATATTTGGACATGGCAGCAGATGTCCCCAAACAAGCCCAGGAGGACAGGCCTGCGAGGGGAACTTTTGGCATCACCCGAGTCCAGGGAGAGGGGAGAATAAGTTGGAAACAATGTGGTTTATGAGGACACTTGAGGGAGGCCATAAGTGCTAGCTTGTATAAACTCGAGACACTCAATGGGAGGCTCAGATTTATAGATGATGAAGAACCTGCCTCTTTAAAGAAGTGGGGGATAGTTCATAGAGTTCGCCAACTTATTCCTGGTTGTATGTGTCTGCACTCAGTCAGGGAACTTTTTCTTTGATTTGGAAGCTGAGAAAGAGGTCTCTCCCTCTTTCTTTTGTTTTTGTGATTGCTTTTTATGTGATATCTGCGCACTGAAACAGAAAATTACAGGAAATGAGCACTAATGCTTGCGTTTTAGATACAGATAGTCTGATTGCTGTCAGATTTCCCAGGCAATGAAGTCCTTCACTGCCTCTTTTTGCTGCTCATTTGTCTGTCCTCTTAAGAGCTGCATTTGCAATAGTGTTTCTCTACCAGAAGATCATTGAAAAGTGTAGCCTTACATACAAAAAATGCTCCACAGATTTCATGGAAAAACAATGTAGAGCCAAGACAGACTCCCTGACCTGGAGGATCTGACAAGTAAATAACTTTCATACATGTGAAAAAGTATCATAAAATACACACACTTTTGTCCCACATGTATTGACCACTAATACTAGTGATTCCTAATGAAGACTTGTTCTTTCTAAGGACTTAGCACATAACAGTGTCTAATCCCAAATAAGTGATAGTTAGACAAGTTGCCCATATTCTTTAACCTTTGACAGAAGGAAACTATGACTTTTTGCTGGATCTTTTATATGTTAAGATTGAAACACAATTACTGCTTGGAGTATGTTCAGTGGTAAAGAGTGAAGGAACAACAAAAGCACTTTGGTGAAAAGGTTTCAAATGGTTTCAGTTAAATGTTAATAAAGTAAACATGTTTGCCTCCTGCTTCAAGGCTCTTTTGACTTTTTCAATAGCTTACCAAGACCACAATCTTTCCCTAACCTTAACCAAGTGTTGTGAGTGTCCAAAATAACCATAAAAACCTTTTGCTAATGCTTTAGTTGCTACAAGCAAATATGGTTTTGCATGAGCATATATTGTAGGGAAAACAAACGAAACACGATTGCAGCTTGGCAGATACGTTCATTGAAAACATTTCCTCAATATGTTGATTAAAAAAAATACATTCCCGGCTGCATTGTGTTTCTCTCAAAATAATATTCCTTTTGTAATTGTGTATTATACAAATGTAATTTCCAGGACCCAAGGTTGGTATTTTTTTTTTATCAGGATTGATTTTTTTTGGCTGTTAATCTTGGTCAGTTTTCCATTATTACAAAACTGTGACCTTAGAGTATTTGTTGTGTGGTTAGGAAAACTAACAATTCTACTGTATCTGATCTGATAATGATACATTTTATTCATAGAGAGCTTTTCTAAGTTATCACTTACTCTTTGTATAAGAAAGTAGTAAAATCAATCAATCAGTACTAATTCAATGGATAAATAATTGGTTGTCATATAATCTGTTTTAAAGGTCTAAAACAAATGTCTCTTATTTTGCCATCTAGCAATAACCCACCACGTAAAGGTCCTGCTTTGTGTACATGAAACAAACTTGGTAGTAATTTAGTATTTAATGCCAACACATAAACTGTTTTGGTTGTACATTCAGCTACTGTAGATAAGAGAAAGTGATATCTAGTGAAATTCAAGATGGATTCAAATTATGCAGCCAGATCCTTCTTTTTGTATAACTTCATCCACCATTTGTCACGTCGTTTCTCATGACTTCGGGAGACACTTCAACACCCTTAAGAGCTGCAATGCTGATTTTCCATCTCAATCAGCAGTATCAGCGAGAGAGAGAAACCTACACCACCTCCAGAGACCATCAGACAATGGTCCTCACATCAGTTTTTGCCCCCCCTCCTCAACCAGGCTAACATACTGTGACATGGACCTGGCACTCTGACATGGAAGCGATTCAAATCGACAAGCTAAGAGACACGAGTGCTACATGATCCTGTTTTATTCTGGCAAGCTTGTAATGCCTCCAACACCACTGCCAAAATGCAGAGACAACAGGGACTGTGGGTTTCTTTCGTTAGTGCTATTAAAGACACATAATATCTAATGTCTTTTTTTTCCCCATGCGCAGTGCTCAGGGTCTTTTTTATTCAAAGAATAAACACCATAACTACGCTACTTTCTTTTTACCAATCTGCTAATACAAGATATTAATCATAAATTATTCAACCAGTCTGTAATCAAACAAATACATTTTCCAGAAACAGAAACGTCTTCGTTGTTACAGATGCAATAAAAACACCTGAGTGTATACCTTCTGGCCCTGAGTGAGACAGTTTTGTAACACAAGTTGGCGTGACATGAACAACGGTAATAAAGTTGTTTTTCATTCATCAACAGATCTAACCAGCTGAACCAGAAATTCATTAGGGCGACCTATATTTGAGGTTTAAAATTTTACATAACACTGCGCAATGATCTTGTTCAGCAAGATTGTGACAAGTGCAACAATGCAGGACCAGCATAGGTGGGTTCACTCCACAGTAGTTACATTTAATTACACAGCTGAAACACAATGTAGTCTTGTTCCACAGCTGTGTCCTACAGGGCCATCAGGAGAAATGGAGAGAGCGGAAGGAAGGAAAAAGGCGACAGAGCAGCTCTCATTGTCACCATGCCTGGTTATTGTTCACACTTCTCCACATGCAACCCTCTGCCTCAGGCATGTTTTATCATGCTGTGGCACGTGAGCTACAGCTGAGAGGTCCTTTCTCTATCTGAGGAAAAGGCCACTTGGCTGTTGCCGAGTGAAGGTGAGGAAGTAAACAGTGACAGAATGGTCATGCGTTGGACTTCCTTAGATAAAGTTTGTTGTGTATTATGTGTATTAAGACATTTAAGGAGAGATGAAGGCTGTAAAATGTCATTTAAATTGTGGAAACACACTGTAATATTCTGTAATACTACTAAAAAAGCTGTATTGTTTTACATAGACATCTACATTGTAATGTCACAGGGCATATTTGGCATTTCATTGTGTTTAATGGTGATATAATGTTGAAATAATTATGAAAACGTAATGTTGCATGAAATTATTACCTAAAGGTGGGAGAAGACATTACGATTGTTGCAGATTACAGGGGTTTTTTTGTTTATAATTTGGGCGTCACTGCTGAAGGGATCAAGTTGGACTGAGTCTGTTCCAGTCTTGGTCAGTTGGTGTTGACAGTTGGGAGATAAAATCCTGTGTGGAGATAAATGGTTCTAACTCTTTGCCGTTCATTCACTCCATTCACTGCCCGTTGTTCTCATCAAGACAATTTTAAACATGGTTGAATTTCACAACTGGACTTGTGACCATCAACATCATATAGGGGGAGAAGTGATACTAAAACAAGACTAAGAATCTACAGCCATGCCAGTGATACTGTGAGGCTAAATGCTAACATCAACAAGCTAACGTGCTCACAGTCACAACATGGCAACATTTTTAGCAGGTATAGTGTTTACCATGTTCACCGTCTTGGTTTAGTGTGTTAGCATGCTAACAATAAATGCAAAGTCAGAGGATCGTCAAAGTTATTACAGTTAATCCTGCGGGGATCCTGAATGTGTGTACCAAATTTCATGGCAATCCATCCAAATGTTGTTGAGATATTTCGCTGAAAAACAAAAACCTCATGGTGGCTTTAAAGGAAAGGTCAGGGGATCACCAAACTCAGTGGGATTCATCCTTTGTGGACCATGAATGTTTGTACAAAATTTCATGGAAATCCATCTGATAATTTTTGAGATATTTCAGTCTGGACCATCCGAACAGTCTCGTCGCTAGTGTTGCTAAATAGCTGATGGCATGGTGTACCGTGAGAGAGAATTATTTTATAACCCAGTTCATCAGGTTTCAGGGCAGAGCCACAAATCACCCGACTCTTAGGAAATTAACTCACCTCCATCTCTCTCTGCAGTTTACAGTCCCGCTGCTCATCTCTCCATCCACCACATCATCCAAATTAAGCAAATTGCCATAATTATTAGCAAGGCAAACAGTTTTTTGATGCATGCCCATTTTTTACTGTCACACGCTAGTAATTGTGTTATCGCTGGATTTTGGGATCGACTAGCAACGCAACTGTAATCATAGACCAGAGATTACCAACCTTTTTGCCTTGTGACCTTTAAAACAGTACAACGTCAACTCAGGTTGACGACAGGTTTTTACCTTCTCAGATTGTTTAATTTTAATAATTTTTAGAGGCTTGAAGAGGTAAAACAAGTAGTACTAGTAGTAAAAAGCCGATAAATGTCCTAAAAGATCATTTATGGAGCAGATGAATGTTTTTGTTCTTCTTTCGTAACTAGCCATGTTTATCTCACAACCCCTCAGACTCATCTTGTGACCCTCTTGGGGGGATTTGACCCCCAGGTTTGGAACCACTGTTATAGACTACCTGTCACCCAGTGTGTTTGCTCAATATGTGTTCATTTCTGACTGTAAAGACAAAAGAATTGGTGCATGTTTGTATGAATAATTGTGTCTAGTCTCAGCTTAAGTTTTTTTTCTACCTTTTTGTTCGATGTTTGATGTGACTTTCGAGAGCAACCCACCAAGTCAAATTGGAAGAATCGCAACACCATGGAATTAAAGCAAAGTTCACTTAATTTATGTTGCCTTTGATCAGCAAGTTAATAATACTGGTAGTCAAGAAATGCCTGAGATTTAGACAGCCCAACTGCAGGCTTAAATGTGACACATTAGTATTCGATTTATTCTGTTTCAATAGGGCGTTGCTCCATGTGAAACTTTTCTGAAAGAAGCCACATTGCTGAGAATATATCCTTGTTATGATCTCTAAGAGTCAGAGCCATTTACTGTAAGCTACCAGATGAATTCAAAATGGTCCAAACACTGGCCCTGATGTTGACAGTCATACACATCACATCACAGGCTCTGGTTTGTTTCAGAGGAGACACAGTAGTTTGGCCCGCTTCCAGAGGAAACAACATCTGGATTTTTGCTCTTAATGGGTTTTGCTTAATGGTAAAAGCACCAAGTGTGATGGACTATGTCTCCCTGAAAACCTAAATCTCAGTCTAGTGGACATCAGCTCATCAGACAGTGTAGTGTTACAGAGATTTTTAGATAGGATATGCAGTAATAAAACATTCTGAAATTGTTCATTCACTTATTGGAAATTAACTTGTTTGATACCAGTGTTTGTGTCACTTCCAGTTTTCTAGCTTTCCAGCTTTTTCCTCTCAGTTTTGTGATGTGAATATGTCACCAATTCTGTAAATAGCACTTCTTTGAAACACTCTTGTTCTTCTGTGTAACTACATGGCTTCTCTAAGTGGTTAGTGTACCTCTTAGAGGGTTGAAAGGCCACCATTTGAAACTCATGTCTCTCATTATTCGCACTGCTGCTGTTTCAGTCTGGGATTATACTGTAGTTTAACAGCCAAGCTGAGCAGAAACCCATTGCAACCCAGAAGAAAAGTAGCAGTAGAAAAAATGTAGAAAGCCTAGTCATATCAAATAAGCTAATTGTGGAATCATGTCCTGACCAATATGACCAGCATGACCAATACATATCTTGTTGCTTAACACTCAAGTATCAATATTCTTATCTAAATCCCAGCAAGACAGCAAAAGATACAATGCTCTCCTTATGGGAAATATTTGAATTAGTATCAGCGTATCTTTTGGGCACCAAGCTAATTTGCTGATTTGCAGATTTAAACAGCTAACATGTGAACCCTTTCTTGTAAGAATTAGAAAATTTGACATAACTGCACAAACCTTTAGAGATGACTAGTTGTTGTGTGATTAACAACTCTAAAATATAGAGTAACCTACTCATATTAAGTTTCCTATCTATTGACCATAAAATATCAACAGACATGTTGTTCTCAAAGATATCATCTATGAGTGACAGGATCTATGAGATACGGTATCGTTCACACTGAGGATGTGTCGTCATATGTCATAATAAGTGTGAACTGCTGTTCCCATCAGACACGTTCCCACAGCTTGACAGACATGGAAACCTCGTGTCAGACACTGACTGCTGTTGATAATGTTGTGGTTTTATACATTAGCATTTGAAGGGAAGTGTACAGATATGGTTGAAATAAGCCCACATCCACTGCACATGTTCTGATCTTTTTCACACACAGAGAGATAACAAACAAACACAGGCATTGGTGTCACTACCATCCTTGGTCCTCTCTTTACAGAAGGCTCTTTGTTTTTGTGGATATTCAAGGAGTTTAGTGACTGTTCCCTGTTTGGTTCTGTATAGTTACATCATCAAACCAATCCAACACCATTAAAGTTGCTTACAAAGCAAATGATGTTGACTGGTGTAATGTAAATTTAAGATGATGTGTTTGTTAAGTATTTTTTGGTTTCACAGCTTCAGGGCTTAATTCATATGAATGAAACAGCAATGTAAACTGTCACTGGAACAACCCACAATATCTTGTGTAATTTTTAGCCATGCTAGTAGTTAGTTGAGACTGAATTATCTCACCAACCACTGGGTAGATTGCCATGAAATTTTGTACAGACTTTCATGGTGCCCAGAGGATGAATCCTTATGACTTTGGTGATCCCTTGGCCTCCTGCACATTTGTGGTTTAGAGTGAAATGTCTCCACAGCTGTTAGATAGGCTTCCATGCAATTTGGTGAAAACAGTCATGGTCTTTGTGAACTTTGGGGTTTCATCTAGCACCATCATCACGTACCATGTGGAATTTTTTTGTAAACAAAACACATTGTGTGTATCCTTGATGCCTAACCAACATTTGAAATGCATTCCCATACATACACATATTGGTGTTGCAAATTAGTTGAACATGAACATAATTTGTAGGACACAGGGATGCCTCAAAAAGGATTTTATTTCAGATCTAAATTACGCCCAAGCCAACTTTTCCCAGTGTGAGTAGGCCTTATTAAAAAAGCTGCACTGACTGTCACGACATTGAGTGATGGGGAGCTTGTCCATTTTGGCACAGGTTTAATTTCGTGTGGAGAACATTAAACTTCTGGTTGCACAGCAGTGCACAGGCAAACAGCCTTTGGCTCCACAGACACTTACAAAAGGCCAAAAGGGGAGCTGAGCAGAGCACACGCAAACATGAGTAATGACATCCAGCTGCTGGTGCACACACACACGCACACTTACGCACACTCACTCAAACACTCACTGAGAGTGAAACAACACAATAGATAGTAGCCTGTAGATTCAAGAAACAACATTCTGACAGTTTTAGAGATTAAAACCAGGCAATTTCTTCTGTAACAATCCTGATATTTTGTTTCACCTCTGTTGTGTGACAAGAGACTGTCACGTACCCAACACACCTTTTTAACCTCTTTTCACACACTCATACACACAGACATTGTGCATAAAAGGATATCTGCAAATGCAAATGCCACAGCCTGTCTCATCTGGTTGAAAGTTGTGGGTGATTGATGAGGTTTTGGTGTAGAACACTGTGTTTGGCTCATGTGGTTGTTAATGATCACACTCATCTATGCACTGAGAGACATTATGCCATTGCGTTGGTGACTCAGGTTTCTATTCTGTTTACACAGTGGTTTAGAAAGAAGTGGGACACTAAAAAGTAATATATAAGCACATTTCACTACTTATTTATGTTGCAAGGAAGCAGCAAGCAATGTGATTATGTGTATGTGCACGTATGTATGTTTGTTTGCATTAAAAAGATGGCCACAAACGGGAGCATGAGGACTTTTCTTGATAAGAGACCTCACTAAACCAGTTTCTTAAATCAGCTCGGACAGTCACGCACAGGGGTCTTTTCAGGCTCTTATCTACCAAAGGTGACATCACCGTCCATGGAGACTATCCTAACACAGACGTTCATGACAAAAAAACGTCCCCAAAAACAATCAAACACTTGTCTTTGAGCCTAAAAGTAAACACAGAACGTCTCCTGGAAATCCCTGTAGCCATTGTAGAAAACTGCATAACATATTAACTCCACTTCTTGGTTAACTTTCTGGCTGGTTTGATTATCAGTGTATGGCTGTGGGTTGCTTTCAATGTAGATTGCGTGCATGCTGGGGAAATAATAGAGCATGCTTTTAATATTTTATGGAAGGCATTCATAGTGTTGCAGACTGCTGTACACACAAAAGTGACAGAAGTAATTGTGTAAAGAACAAAAAAAAGAGGAGAGAAGTTCAAACCCTGACCTAGTTTCTCACCTCCACCTGGCCAATGACTGTGTGAAGTGGGTGTGATTAATGGATTGATGGTTTTGTTGAGTTATAGAAATTGTCGGATGCAGCCCACCCAATTCCGACGTTGGAAAGATGTGTTGGGAGGGGTTTCAGATGCTTTCGTACCGTCCGACAAGCACTTTAGTTGGAGCATACTAAAGCTTTAATCTACAACTTTGGGCCCTAAAACGCAGAAGCTTGAAGAACTTCTTTTTTTTTTTTAAACTTTATTTTTTTCTTTTTTGAAGAACTTCTTTAATGTATATAAATTTGGTGGAAATAAAGTGACAAGATACAGACTGTTCAGTTTTCATTTAATGCCACAGCACAATCAAGGGGGACTTCAATCATAGCTAACTTCTCTTGAACTGCTATGTAGTTTGGTAGCAGACTACTTTCTCTTCAAACACAGGTGTTCAAGATTATTTCTGTTAAATTAAACATTTTTTGGAAAGCTATTGGAGGCTTGTGCTCCTTGCACCGTTGGACATTCTTGCGAGAGTCTGCTTTTCTGAAATCTCCACAACAGAGCTGGTGAGCAAATGCTGTCATGAACTAAGTCAAAATGGGCCCAGACTGAAAAAATTAATTTCACTTTAAGTGTTGCAGGCAGGAGCCTGTCCCAGTGTACATTTGTTGAAAGGCGAGGAAAGCCCTTGTAGACGGCAGCAGTTCATCACAGGACACATCATCTTCTTGGGTGTATATCAGCGTTAAGTGCCAGCATCTAGGTTAAAGCCATCATGTATCATTATTTGATTGTCCTTGTGCTCTGCTTTCTTGAAGTATTTACAGTATTCACATTACAACCATACAAAAATACAGACATTACGTATGTACAGGACTGGGTTTTGTTTAGATAGCATGATCTCCTCTATCTACACAGTGAAAAAATATGGGAATCAGGTGGGAGCAGCTGTCAAATTCTGCAAAGCTATAGTCCTAAATGTATAAACAACTTACTTATAAGAATGTCACCAAACTGTGTTCGTGTTTCACATTTAAAAAGCAGTTAAACTTTGATCCTGCAGCTCAAATGAAAAGGCTGTGGCAGGTTATAATTTCAGTGTCAGCTGAGGGAAACAGGGCAAACACTTTGGTTTGGGGGCACCAGCTGTGTCTCCCTGTCCAGGCCAAAGTCTCAGCTGGGAATTTTTCTCTTTTACAAAGCTGACAGGAAAACATAGAGTCACTGTAACCTGAGATCAGACATGGAGGGAGAGAGATGGGGCTAACGTAGAAAAACAAATCCTTTCAATGCTGCCAGTGTGTGTTAAAGAGAGAGGGCCGGATTAGTGCAGGGCAGGGTGGTGGAGCATCCCTCCCCCTCCTTGACAGATAACTCCACGCTCGCACAGAGAGAGACAAAGGAGGAGGGAGGAGGTGCAAAAAGAAGAGAAAAAATATGCCATGATGATAAAAACACGTAATAACACATTTTAGAAACGAAAACCTCAAAATGGGCTGAAACTAAATAACTGATGTGATTTCTGATAATGTCAGGGAACATTGTGGTGCCATGACTGTTACATTATGAAAAAAACATGTTGAAAACTTGAAAAACTAGAACCAAACTTATGTTGTTGTTTAACTCAACACCATTTACTTTTAGGGGACACACAGGTAATAACCCAACATCAGCACCTCTACATGAAGCAAGTGCAAATCAGCAAGCAATTAAGAAAAAAATACCCCATGAGCATACTTGTACATAAGTACCATGGGAGAATGTCTCATTAAATAAAATATGTTTATATCTAATTGTCTAGACTTATAGACTAATACATCTTGGCAATATTCATTGGTAACTAGGCAAGTTTCCATTAAATATTGATTTAATTTTAACATTTACTTAAAGGAATCGTTCAACAGTTTGGGAAATACACTTATTCGCTTTCTTGCTGTCAGTTAGATGAAAAGATCAATTCCACTCTCAAAAACCGTTTTTGATACATTTACATTTTTGTTTGTGTACAGATTTAAACAAATGAGATGTTAATAATTGAGCTTTAGAGGTGTAGGTAGGCAGATTTTTTTTTTTACATTGGACAGAGCAAGGCTAGCTGTGTATGCTAAGCTAAGCTAATTGTCTCCTGGCTCTGGCGCCACACTTAGCGCATGAGAGTGGTATAGATCTTCTCATTTAACTCTTGGCAAGAAAGCAAATAAGCGCATTTCCCAAAATGTCAAACAATTTCTTTAATTGCCAACAAGGCAATGTATGATGTAGCTGAGCACTAACGCTGATGTTAGTACCAGTGTAAGCAGCAGGCAGGGCAACCAACCAGGGCAAAACATCAGGTTCCCAAAGTTTAACGCCCCAGTCAACTGATTTTGCACAGAATCCAGCAAATCAAAACTCACCCAACCTTTGTATTGTATTTGTGTTTTTAGCATTACTATATATCCTGCATACCCTATTGATTCTTGTATTTTGCGCTTTCTTTATGTGATGCTTACTATTGGTTTTAAAAAGTAGATTTATATTATAAATACATGTAATGGAGATTTGTGCTGCCCTGCTAATGAAAATATAGGAGTCTTTTGTATTTAAGTACACTAAAGCTGTGTCTACAACAACACCTTGCAGCTCTTTCAAGTCCCTTATGAGCTCCTCTTTTTTTTCCTCAGTGTTATTTATAGTGTTTTTCGACTCATCCAGGGGCTCAGCTGAAAGCACTCTGGAGGACAGACTCAAATTTTTAATATCGTCTTTGGGCCTCTGCACCTCCTTTTCACGCTTGAGTCTCAAGCTCTGCTCCTCCTGTTTCTTCTCCGTCTCCCGGAGGCTGCTCCTGTCGATGGCTCTGTTAAGCTCCGCCATCAACCTCTTTTCTTTTCCCTGCTGGAGATGGTAGTTAGTTTCCTGCAGGTGCTTTTTAAGAGTCAGCTCCTTCCCCCAGGGGTTTTGTGGTGGCCTTCTTGCCTGCACTGGACCAGTTGAGGCCTGAAACTGGAGCTCTCCGTGGACCTCCTCCACCTCTTGGCGGAGAGTCTCAGCTTCTGTCTGGGCGGGGAGCTCCTTGTCCTTTTGCTTCGCGCTGCTGCTGCCGTCATGGAGTATGACTCTTAACTCCTCACGCTTCTTTGACAGAGCCTCGATCTTCATGTCCACCATCCACCACTTTAAAACCAAAACTTTAAGCTCCACATTATACCCTACCTCCTGGAGCACACAGTATGAACACACATACTGGAGTACACAGTAAAAAGAGCCTTGCGCATGGCCAACAGCCATGTTTGATTATCTGAGACTGTCTAATGTACTTGTAGGTTGATTTACTTTCAGTGTTTTAAGTCTCAGGAGTTTGAAATGTTTGGAAGGATACTTCAGACTGAAGGCTTATGTATGAATAATAATAATAATAATGATTAGCAGAGTTTGTTTGAAACCATTTTGTAAACAAAAAATAAATGTACTTCTTTGCAAACAACAACAAATAACTTAATCATTTATTAATATGACCCTGTTAGAACTTTCACCTCACCTGAATGCGTTCCATTAACACACTCTTGCTACGCTGACCACTTCTCCTCCTTGGAGTTTGGTCTATACCCATCCAGCTGTGACATACATGTAGCCTCAAGGGGAAGGACAGCATCTTTCAAAGTCTTTGTTTATCTGTAAGATAGGAAGTGTTGGTTACTTGGACATAAAGGAGGTATACAAAATAAAAGAGACAGTGTCCAATATGATAAAACAGATTAGTTCTACTTGTTACAGTTCCAGTTTTGTTGAGACCATGTCAGAGAGGGACTGACTCCACTCTACAGTCATTTTTGATGCTGCAGTCTGTGTGAGGCAATCAAGTTATGGGTATGTTTAACAGCAATACATTCAAATCTACAATCACAGATGATATACAGTACATTACTATAATGTCCGGTTCTAGAAGAGAGTTAAAGTTTAAATCAAATGTTAACACAAATATTTTCACCACTTGTGAAAAAATAAAAACAAAAACTGTACAAAACACAGTTTATAAAACACAGTTTAATTTTAGGAAATAATGAGTTAAAATCTTGAGACTTTTTAATTAAATGTGACTTAAATAAACACAAATAAAAACATCATTTATTTTAACAGCTACATTTTAAATGTAGATTGTATGAACTGTACCAGTGAAGGGCTTTTTACAGTGTACTATATAAATAAAGATTCAATTATTTACTTATAACACTGTGGGTCCATAATTATTAAGAGAGTGTCAGGAGAGGAGTTTTTCAGTATCACAGCACCAGCTGTAACCCCATGCTTGACCCCTATAACACTCTGACCCACATCCCACTCTGCAGACTAGACATGGTAAAAAAAAATTGCCGTAAGAAATGTGGCTGTTTGACACAGCCCGTCACTATCACTAAGAAAACTAATACAAAAAAAAAACATATTTTTGGTGAGACAGATGAAAAAGATTAAAAATTTGTTCCGCACGCACACACACAAAACAACTAACACCAACCAAAACAAAGGGGGATATCCTGTTTTTCCAAAGCCCACTCCTCCCAGAATAGCACAGCATGGCAGGCAGGTTGTTATCGCTCTTATCACAGCCCGCATTATAATGGTCTATGTGACAAGGAAACATCCCTTATTGTTTTCTCACAGGCTTCCTCTCAGAGTAGGGGTTGAAGTGGCCGGGAGGACCCTGTGCTAATGGTATCACTGTCATTATCCTCCTGCACTGCCCGTCTCATTAAGACATCGTATTTCCATCAGCGTTTTCGACTAGTTACAGAGACCCCGCCCCCAACCTTATCTTAAGTTGCCAGAGCATGTAGAGGAGGGTGTATCGTACAAACATGTACAGACACACACTTATATCACAATCTCATCGTCTCCCACTTTTACTGGTACAGTGGCATGCGCACGACAATATCTGCCAAGGCAACAAAACCTCTAAACTTGAGTTGTGTCAGCAATGTTTCAGGAGCTATAAGTGAATAGCATAGTGAGACACGAGCTAACATGCCCCTCGTACACATGCAGTGCATATCTTAGTAAGAATCCCATGCATCTATATGCACTGCACATTGCTTACACTCAGCTATGGTTTGTGTATCATAAACACACAGACTTGCACATACACAAGACACATTCACACATCAGTTACACCCATATCTGTGTCAGTCCCCTGAGTGTGCCACTTCTCATATCCACACTCACTGCTAGTTCGGTATGTGAAAGTATCACAGGCTCATAACAAGCAGCTTTACACGGCAGCTGCTGCTCTGCTCATGTGCGCGCTGCTGGCACGCCTTACTCCATAAGTAAACCCACGCTCCAGGTATTTGCGGCATGCGATCCTGCCCAAGCCAGGAGCATTGTGCACTTGTGCGGGGGTCAAGGCAAACTTCAGCAAAGGTCGAAAAGTCAGCAATTTGAACAGCAAGGTCAAAACTTTCAGTTGGAGGGCAGGTTGGGCAGAGGGTTTGGGATGGGATGGTGCTGCAGCTTCATTCTTTTAGCTTTACTCTCTTCAACAGTGTGTGTGCTGCCAAGGTGAAGATGTGTTTGAGAGTTTGTTGTGTTGTAAAGTTTGTTCTGGTGGGACAATAGAGGCTCTGGTGTTTGCTCCATTTGGCTCATGATACATTTTCTATTTGTGTTACAATATCTGCCCTCTGGTCTAGTAGATCCACTGATGCCAAATTGGATTGTTTCCAGTGTGCGTATACACAATGTTTTCTAACCCTACGTGCAGACATTTGCTGCTGAAAAGCACTGCAAACCGTAAGTCAAAATGTCCAACTATCACTTGAATTTCAAAACCTGTTTTGTTTCAGGTTGGGCTAGTTGCATCACTGCAACAAGAAAGAATAGGACACAATTCTATTTTCCAGTGAGAAACACCAAGTCATAGCGGGTGAGCTTCGATAGGCATAGCTCCACGCTAAGCATGTATTTTGTTTTTTATTTGAAATGGCTGTCAATGACGGCTGATGATTTGATTTGTGGTCTGTAATGTGTTTCAGCTGCAAATATCAGAATGTAAAGTGACACCTAAGCTCATTCATCTATGGAGTTATGGTACATACAGGAGTAATATTAATATAATAATAAAAATCCTTGTTATACTTCAGCAAAACTGAAGATCCAGACAAAACACACAATGACTTCACATGCAGACTCAAATAGTGTAACCATAGGCTTGCATTGAGTCCTGTAATTTTACAATGTAAACATAAGTCAATTTAATGTTAATGTCTGTAAATGCAAACAGAGAGGTCCGCCCTGCTCAGTTACATGTCAAGGTCATTATAGTGGAGCAGCGCCGACACTGAATGCACAGCATAGTAAAAGATGTGCACCTGTCTTGCTAACTGTCAGGGCCAACTGTTGAGGACAGACGGTCGTGGGAAAACTGGGAGCGCGCTGTGCTGTGATGTTTTGTTAGTCTCAGCTGAGTGAAGAGATGATTTGCCAGCTGAGGGACATGAGCTAAATTTACAGTCCAGTGGAGCACTTGACTTGCCAAATGTGCAATAGCTCTACGTGTCAAAGATCGACAAGAATTATATTCTAATCTGCGGAAAGTATTTTTAGAAGAACTAATTTAATCAAAGAACATCAATTTAGACTTACCAATAAGAACATATCTTTAAAGTATGTGCCCCCCAAAAGCTGTCAGTTTATGTTTATAGGGATCATATAAGTCTTCACTGAAGGAAGAAAATGTTTGCCACCTTTTTAAAACAGGAGAGACTAAAAAGAAAAGGTATTGTATTGTATTATCATGGTTGGAACCACACAAACAACTAAATTAGTTTTCAATTAGCTTATTAAGACAAGGGTTTTCGGCATTTTTTAATGTCAGTAAACAATTGTGTTGTTCTATGAGGCATAATGCCATTTTTGCTGAGAATTTATAATAAATGATATTATAAGGGATGATAAATGATTAATAAAAATGATTAATAAATTATTTAAACTTCTGCTATACAGAAACTACCAATTGTATCTATTTACATCTACATCTACATCTATATGATGTTGAATAAAAAGATCACACCACGTCTCACACATCACCCACGCTGTCTGAGCTTGGATGGTGCGGGAGAGATGTCTAACGGAGTTGGGCTGCACTCGGTCCACCACGCAAGTGAGTTGTTTACATCTCAGGAGTGACATGGTTTGAGGAACTCCAGAGAAATTTTAAGAGGCTTTCAGTTAACCAACACTAAACATGATGCTGTGCAATATTGTGTGTGTTTTTAAAGGGAAGTAGCCTATTGTGGTCAGCTTTGTGTGGCCATGCATGGTCATGTATGTTTCAACATGTCTATGAACTGTCCAACACAGTGCAAAATTATGGAACAAAAACATTACACTTTCTTCCACCTTGAGCGGATTGTGTTACTGTCATGTGAAATGACCGCTCGCTAAGCCCCAACCCCCTTACTTGTTGCTTGTTTAGCGGTGGCAGACTTACCGTTGTAATTCGTGGTAATTTTTAAAACAGTGGGTCCTTAATTTCAGACTGCTTCTCATTTGACAACTGTTGCTGGCAGATTTTATAAGCTATAGCTAGCTAGCTAATTAAGCTAACTGACGACTGAGTTAGGACAGTATAGTCCCTCATTTGTCCAGGAATGTTTCATTGTAGAAAAGGTTTCAGTCGTAGTCATCTGGACACTGTTTTCAGAATCAAGATGTCTCGGCTCCCATCCGGAAGTCATTCTCAATTGTGAAAAATGGTCTGAGAACTCTGAGAACTAACCTGCCTAGTTTCACCTGAAACTGCCCTTCTTTTGTTTCCATGATGGCCCAGTAATCAGTAATCAGGCCTATTGTTTTCTGGCTGCACCTACCTCATCACTGTTAAGTACCTGATTAGTATATGATTGGCTTGACCATGGTGATAATACACTGAGATAGATCGTAGGCAGGTTGAATCTCAGACCAACATTTCTGTTCAAAGAGGGGTTTTCTTTTTTCACAAAAATGGCTTCTTTGACTCCTCTTTCAAACCAACTCTTCTCTCTACTTAGAATCTTCACCTCACTGTCTTCAAATGTGTGGTTAGTAGCTTTTAGATGCAAATGCACGGCGCTCTGCAATCCTGAGTTAGCGTGTCGTCTGTGCTGATAAAGTCTTTTGTGAAGTGGCTGTTTAGTCTCACCTATGTACTGTTCTTTGCAGTTTTGCTCACTGAACTGAATTGAGTAGACTACATTGCTCTGTTTTTGTGTGGGTAACTTGTCCTTAGGGTGAACGAGTTTCTGTCTTAAAGTGTTGCCTGGTTTAAAGAAAACAGGAACATCGTGCTGTCTAAAGATCCTTTGTAGTTTTTCAGACAGTCCAGATACATAAGGGATGGAGACACCATTCCTTCTTGGTTCTGTTTCCCTTTTGTCCTGTTTTTTTTGGCTCTTTTAACTTTGTTGATAGCCCAGGTAGGATACCCACAAGCTGAGAGAGCATTCTGAACATGCAATTCCTCTTTCTTCTTACCCTCTGAGCCGGTGGGCACTTCTTGGGCTCTATGTTGTAATGTCCGGATTACACCCAGCTTGTGCTGTAATGGATGGTGTGAGTCCATTGAGAATGACTTCCGGATGGGAGCCGAAATGTCTTGATTTTGAAAACAGTGTCCAGACGACTACGATTGAAACCTTTTCTATGATGACAACTGAGTTGTTAACGTTTCCAGCTGACTTGCTGAAAATGAGAAACCTGTGAAAGGGTTCTTAAATATGCAACTTGATGGCTACATACATTTTATCATGCTAAAAGACTAAGGCTGGTGGGCGCCTCTGTGATCTTGGAAGTAACGCTCTGTAACTACTGTAGATATAGTTAGCCGGACATTTGCAGCTTATGTTACAATAAATAAACACCTTTAAATCCATTCCTTACACTATGGCTCTTGTGTCTTGTTTGGGAAGGAAAAAAAATACACCACCCTCCAAACTTTTTAAATGTGTAATTTCACTCTTACCACAGCCCCATGCACTTCAGCATTTTGAGAAATCCAAAGTTTGACAGGCTTGCCATGCCTAGTTACGGTTGCTAAGCTATGATTGGACATTCTCTGTTCAGGGGAGGGCAGGGTGCGAACTACAGGGGAGCCAGGGGGAGCTTGGCTCCCCTTAATAAAATATGAGCTCCCCGGAAAACACAATTTGTGGAGTTTTGTGGGGTCTCTAAAATATTGTGAACATGCTGTTTTTGCCATGCATTTCTATTTTTCTGTATCTTCATAATCATGGGTCATGCGTAAAATTAGGCTATTGATGTATGATTCATGCATGAGGGTGATTCATCACTAATTAACTCTAATAAAGATACTGGCATGCATGCTATTGTTGTCATCACCATCGAAGCGTGGCGGCGCAATATCATAAACTTCACTAACTTTTACTCAGAGATCAGGGGAAAAAAACAGGCATCTGTGGTCGCTTCAGTTTTAAGGTAAGGGCTATTCCCAATTATTTACAGTTAGCACTGTAGCCTATTGTATGTGATGGATGTTGATGAGGACTGGATCCCTTGTAGGTAGCCTGGACTATTTTTGTTGATATTTACAATGCTCGTGCATGTGTGTGTTGTAATAGGCTGGTTTGTTGATACGTGACCCTCACATTTGATGTCTTAATTGTACCGAGAAATAATTATGCTCATCTGTATGTGATGGGTAACTTTAACCACTGTTAATAGTGCATCACTCTGCAGAGTAAACTGTGCCCTGCTATAGGCCTAGTTGGCTGTATTGTATCATACTTGTTTGATTTTGAAACCTGTGTGTAGGTTTGATGTGGTTGATTATTATATATCAGATGACACAAAGCTAATTGGTAAGAAAACTAAAACAACTTCAGTGAACGTTTCCGGTTAAGGCAGGTCTTGCAGCCTTTGCTCTGCTGAGTTTAAAGGCAGATGCCTGCATTCATCCACCATCTGACCTGTGATTTCAGTGTCACACTCCTGCCTGTTTTCAGTCCTGACACCTTTGATTCTTATTCTTTTGTGGCGGGAAAATGTATTTCTCTCACTTTCTGTTATGTTAGGTCTATTCACAATTCACAATGAGTCAACAAGTTAGTTTTGGCAGGAAAAAGGTGAGAATTTGAGTAACTTTCTAAATGGCTTCATTAACACCAATTCTCTTCACGGATCCGGCTGAACCAAACAAAAGAATAAAAAAAGTTTGATCATCAGAACCAGAGGTTATCACTCTGACGTGGCTGCAGACTTTTTTTTGACAGTATCTCCTGATTGGTCAGGGTGTGGTGCCAAGACTCAATGTGAGAGTGAAGTAGTGAAGCGATGCCAGCAGAATAGCCAGGCCACAGGAGTAAGAAGTATTGTTCTTGGCATGGATTGAAGCGACCAAATCCAAGCACCCAGATGGACTCCAGCAGGCTCCAGCAATAATACAGACACCAAGAGAGAATAGAGGTCACCTCAGGATACACACACAATAAATCCATTGTGACTGGCTGTCTCTTTTCAAAGATATTTCACTGCTTGCAGACCTTATCTACCTCAGCACACCAAGGATAACTACTTGGTGAACAATTAGTCTCAAATCTAAACAGAGACCAGGTACTCAAAAACAGCACAAGTGAAAGTTTTAAAGTGTATAGTGAGCTGAATGCATCAAAGTTTAGGACATTTAGGAAATCTACTGTCTTCTTCTACTATGTGTAAGCATTATTGAAAGTCAGTCATTGTTAGGCACTTGTCCAAGATCTACTTCAGTGCCTCTTGCTAAAATTCATTATGTAGTACACCAGCACTGCACTTTTTGAACTTGAAAGATCTCTATATACACTATTAAAATAAACTTGTGCATTATAGAGTCTGTAAAAAATGTTGTGAGACAGTTTAATATGCTGATCTTACTGTCTCCACTGCAAACTGTAGATTAGTATTACTGAATTGCTTTGCAATCACTGCAGGCATTAAGTAAAAGATGGGTGGTAGCTCTGGAAAGTTTGCTGCTTCTAACATGTATCTATGTAAGTAGAACAGTGTGCAAACTCTAACAGATTGCTCTTTACTCAGATGACATTTGTATGTCAACACATTAGCAGACTAATGTGATAATGACTACACAGAGTTGAATTATCATATCCCACAATATCTACTTGTGGTACTAATGTCTAGACAAATGCAGACAGGCAGACAGACACGTACATGCAAATTTAAACAAAGAATATACATGTGCAAACCACAAAATAAGAAAGGCCTAAACTCAATAGAAATGTGACACCCACAGAAAATCACACGTTTATAGACACGTCATCCTCAAATGTGAGTTTCACATTCATGCAAGCCAGCACAGAACCTGCTATGATTCAGATTTAACTGTACCTGTGTATATCAAAAAATATGAGTATATTATAGTAAATATTTACCCTCTGCAAGTTTTACTGGACTTCTTTGAATGAAAGAAATGTTTTTTTCTCTGTCACTCTTCTCTCCCTCTATCTCTAGGTTTTTCTCTCAGGAAAACAAAAAACCGCAGCAGCCATAGCGACAGAGAGCAAAGGAAGACCTGGCCCAGGCCTGTCACCTTTTGAGCGTCCTGATTGGTCGAGGCCCGCTGTGTGAGCTTTGTTGCCGTGTGGACGGCGAGGCAGGCAGTTCTCTGAGCGTTGCCGTGGACGCAGAGCTATCTCAGCAGTCCTGTCAGGGAGGATTTACACCGCAGGCTCAAAGCAGATTTTTTTTTCACTCCTGTGACACATTTTGTGGATGGAAGGAAACCTCAGTATAACAGTTCATATTAATTTCAGTGACGGACAAAAGATCTGCTGACTTATTGACTGTTTGTTGACCCAGGAAATGTCAGAGGGCTTTTTTAAACTAAGGAAAAATCAGACACTGTTTTTTTCATTAGTTTGTTGTGACACAAGTGAAATAGTCAGTCCTGAATATGCAGTTTATGCACTTATGCATGGTAATAAACTTAATGAAATAAACAAAACAAAAAAATTGCCACAAAAATGGCTAAGCAGCTATACATGTTGTTACAAGTCAACTTACAGCTTACAGCTATTAAATATGGCTGATGTGGAAAAACTTTAAAGCAGTATTTTTGGCCACAGGTGACAGTGGAACAAGCTATAAACACAACACTGACATATTATCCCCTTATAAAGTTGATATGGTGAATGTGTTAGCAAACAGTTGCTTATTTACACATCCAGCAGATACAGCGCAACATTAGCATTGGAGTCGTGTTTCATGGCCACCAAACCTGGGCTACAGTGAGTGCAGTATTCACTTACTTCACCTTTTAGCTCTGTTTTTGCCCTCCACCAGCTCTAGAGGGAAATATCTGCCTTTTTAGCTCCAAAATGCACCACTATGTTCATCAATTAGTTGTTCACCAGTCTGCTGTTTGGTTATGGGCAGGTAGCGTACAGTGGGTTGATACGAGTGCTGAGACTGAACCAAAACAGTAAAGTTGTGGGAACATCAAACCAAAACAATTAGCTAAAAGATGCTAAAACGCTCCGAAGCGCTGAGGGGAAGTGCAGAGTTGGGTGATAGTTCTCTGTGGGTTCGTCAATATGTAAATACAAGCAACCCTTTTGATTTTTCACGTAGTCATTTGGACCATTGTTAATATAAAAATATTTGTGGTTTAAGGGTAGTGGCAGCAGCATGAGCATACAGGCTAACCCAGTGTAGAATAGTGAGTTGTATAATGTTTTTTCTCTGTTCCAGTATAATAATTCAATTAGAATTTTTTTTTTGTTTATTTCCGATCCATCCATTTTTCATGCCTACATATCCTGTTCAGAGGTCACAGAGGGTGTTGTTGCCAATCCCAGCATTCACTGTGTCATCAGTTCATCACAGTGCTGTCTTTTATTCTTCCACTAAAGTTCAGGTAGGAAATGATGCAGATGTGAATCTGCTTTCGGTGCCATTGTTAGTCATCCAACCCTCGTTTGTTATTGCCCTGTGACATGGTGCTGAAAGATGAGGCTAAAATACAGTGAATAACTACTGACAGTTGTTTCCTCCATAGGAAGAAGACATACAATGAGTTCTCTGATTCTGTTGTTCCCAGACTGGGTCCAGATTGAGGTGATGACTTCCTATGACTCCTCTGACACACTTTTGTCTGCATCGTGGATCCACAGTATGTTGATCCAGACCCCATGTGTCTATCGCAAATAAGAGTGAGGATGAAAAATCATAATTTTTCCCATAGTTTTTTTTTTCAACACTGCTGGTATGATTGCTGTGTAGGTCGAAGCATCCAACCACTTTATTGCGAATTTTTACAATAAATTCAGAGACAATATGGATGATAAAGTTCTTATCTTAAATTGAACAAATGGAACTGATCACTGTCAGGTTACCCGCTGTGTTAAATTCATTCTTCCTCAACAGTCGATGCCATTTTTAAAATAGGTTGAAGACACAGGCAAAGAAAACCAGCCTACAAAATATGGTCATATGGTGTAGTGAGTAATCCCACGCTTGCTTGGCAGACAAAGCCAAACATGATAAGAACTGAATGTGCAACTTGTTCACTTCTCCTCTTACCTTTCTTATCAAAGACCACAAATTACATGTGCACCACAAGAATGCATCTCATTTAAACAAGAAACATGTACACAAATAGTGTTTGTGGACATGTTTTTGACACATACGGTGCATTTCTTTTGTATTTGTGGATCAGAATGTACACAGGCAACAAATGGTACTTCTACAGTCCAACAACATTATTCATGGCCAGTATGATAAATGCACTTGTAAATGTGTGTTTTTGTCTACGTGCACAGGCATGTTTCATACAGCTGCAGAGTATGTGGTCTGTAATTACCTGCTAATGTGTCACAGCATTAGACAGAGCTGTGACCCCTGATGGTTGTTAGATTCCCTGGTGAACAGCCCGGGGCGTTCTCCCTCTGCATTCAAGCTGAACTTTCAACTCACATCAGAGACACAAAGGATAATGGCCACACACAACCATTCGCATACACATACGTACTCTACATATAACACATACTCTACACATTCAAAAAGACTCACAATTACATGCACACAGAAAACGCCTTTGAAACATTGTTATGTTATAATTTGGCATCTTTTTGTCACATAATGAGTATCACAAATTTAAAATCTGGGTTCTTGTAGCCAGCTGGTGGCTTGTCTGACAAAACTGAAAAGCAGCAAAAGGGTCCAAGCTGATAGAAACTGAATCATTTTGAAACTAATGAAAAATATGACATTTTGGATGCTGCTTGACCGATTAGGTCGATCAGCTTACTGAAAGACCGCGAAAGCCACAAAATAATGTGACAAAAAAGTCAGCTGCTGAACTATTATTACTAACCGTAGAAACAGTACTTGAATAGGCCTAGTTTTGTACTGAACTGAACAGTTTAAACCAGAAATATGATCCATTGTTGAACTTTGAATTGAAACATACTGTATAATTATAGATGGAATATTTAATTTTTTTCCACATTCGAAGGGTAGTCCGAATTTCAAATAAAAAGCACTACCCATAGTTCCCATCAGTGCTGAACAAAAATAGGTAGCAGCATTAGCTTAGCTTACTAATCATACACTTTGAACAGTAGCATTATGCAGTATGTGAACACTCTTGACACTCGAGTATCAAAAAGACAAAAGATTTCATGGTGCATCATGGCTTATAATGTTTGTTTGCTCCTTTTCCTTTTTCTGTCCGGCTAGCAGGGAGATTTGCTATTTTAAGACTCATAGTCTCAGCTATAAACATTAATGCTTAGACACCAAAACCAGCAAATAATATCGCCTTATTTCAAAATATCTAAATTATTACTTTAATATAATAATGGGATTTTAATGGTGATGTTATCCTTGTTCAGCCAGAGCAAGTATTCAGCCATGCTTTATGTTAGAATTACTTGTGACAAGCTAATGAAGGAATTCCCCACTGAAGTCCCTTAAAATTGATTAAGCTCAAGAAGATTCCTGGAACTGTCCCTGGGGGGATTTCTATCAGAACATGAGACCAGGATAAAGGAGTAAAGGGACATTCTTCATGGCCCTATATGTCAGAAGTAACCCTTTATAACAAGATTAGATAAAACGTAAGAGAATATCAAAAATATGCTAGCAAGAGCTCAAAAGTTGCATTTGGAAAGGGCAATGTGTACTGTCAGTTTCAGGATGACATGCTGCCAAGCTAATGAATTATTTTTAGAATATGTCATTAAAAATAGAAGGGCAAAGAGTTATTCTGTGATGAAAGCCCTGACAGATTTGACGTTGTGTCCGTTTATTTGGCTGCATAAAAAGAAATATCACTTTCCTGTGAAACCGTAATTTCTGCTGTTCATAATGATCAGTTAAAATAATCACTCACTATTTAAACCCGTTAAAAGCATGACGGTCATCAGGAAGTCAACTTCAAATTTATTGTTATTAAATCAGCTATCCCTATTTTTTTCTATGTGACGATGTATCATGTGGAAAAAGAAAAACTTGTCATCAGACTCTGTTCCTCATCATTTAGCACCCATAATCTCCCAAGGCTTGTCTAACCCTCTGAGATAAGTCCAGCTCCTCTGTGTTAGCCTCCCTTCTACCAGCCGTCAGGTGTAGTGTGTCCGACAGCTTTATTCATGCAGTAACACCAGCAGTGAAGTTCACGCAAAGGTAATTAATCTGGAAACCTAAGGCTGCTCCCCATTCACAGCGCACTAGGTAGATAATTATAGCCACAGGCCTTTGGGGGTACAAGGGCAATTAAAGTGCTGAAAGACAGGCTTCAATGACAGACTGAAAAATTATATTTAAAGTTTTTTTTTGTTTCACCCTCCAGAGGTTAATTTGCTCCTTTAACCAGCTGCCATTGGAGATTATTGGGGAAAGCACTAAATGAAGGTTTCGAATGGTACTTTTTTCAAAACAGAACATAAAATCAAATTTAAAATCATTATAAAAGAAGTTAATCACCTTATTCCTTCTCCTACCTTTACCAACAGGGAGGCACGGCAGGAGGTTTGTGGTGGTGCAGGTATAGAGCTGTGTAAATGATGGTGCTGATAGATGAGTTGAAAGGATAAGGTCACAGTTCAAACCTGCAGGCCATGACGGCAAAATGACCACTTTAACAAACTTCTTGTTTTGACAGTCCACGACATCTGTGGGATTCCAGATCAGCTTAAATCCATCTGCCAGGCATTAGACCATGAAAAGTCCAGACTTTTCCTAATTGCTGTTTTTAAGTAATTGCCGAAATGAATCTTGTCATCACAAACATTTCTCCAACACAATATAGCACCAATGTTTGTATTATTGACACCCAGCCATTGCAGCCTTCACAGCATCCTTCCGTCTGCATCAGCCTGTGTGTAATGCCCACAGACTTATGTGAAGTCCTCACAGGAGACGATCAATAAACCACTACTATAAGGCTCTCTTAGCTATGAATATTGAACTCATATAGCTCATCAAATGCTTCTCCCAGTTGCACCAGAAGGTAAGAAAATATTGATTTAACTGCATCATGTGGGCTTTTCCTTCATGGTCCGCTTGTAGCCAGTATGTTAGATGCTTTTCATTATTACGAGTTGCAAATGTACTGTAGGGGAGAGAAATGTGTCACAATGCATGAGGTGAATGCATCATTTATAGGCAACTTCTGAATACATTTATTACCAAACATTAAGCTTTTCTTTTTAAATTACTTGATCATATGCATGTTAAAACACAAGACACACAAGAGAGCGTGTGCATTAAGAAGTGTGTTAAGTTGCCCATAATGTAAGTGCTTTGTAATGTATTATTAGCCAGCTTTACAGATCACTCTCACCCTCACCTTTTTAAAATGGTCATAGTGACTAAGCAGCCTGACTTCATGTGACGCTCTGGTTGAAGTTGCCAAGTAGAGCTAACGATAAGTTTAACGTTTAAGTCAACAGGTCATCTGCTTATTCCACAAATGAATTAATTGTTGTTGGCTGCTTCAACTCAGCTGAATACATGATTGCTGCATTCTGAAATACATTCATGATTATAACTGTATGTGTGTGTGTGTGTGTGTGTGTGTGTATTGTTTAACTTAAAGGGGCAATCACACTTTATGGATGAATGGATTACAACAGTCTATAGTAAATCACATTAAAACGTAATATACATAATAGGCTGTAATATTTTGGCGTGTAGCTCTAGACATAAAACGTAGAAATGGTGGTTATCAGACAGGAATTTTGAGAGGAGAGAAAGGTAGCTCAAAATCTAGTTGTTTGCAGCTTTTTCTACAAATATTATACCGTATACTGTTCAGAGTGCATATTAAACAGGTTTTCATACTAAGAATACCAGCAGTAACCGCTTCTTTCTCAGTGGCTTTGGAAGTTTGTGGAAATCTCTCTATGTATTCACAGTGAGTCACTCACAGTGAGAAACTTCACACCCACGACCTGTCTAAATGAATATTTCCTGTTGCAGAGAAAAGTCCTTCATGTGGGTGTAAGTGCATCTCCATGTGATTTAATATTCAGAGTGTTACAGGTCATGATGATCAAGATCAGCTACAAATGAAACATAAATTATAGGATATAATAAACCTGTCAGAAGTTGCTAAACCCATCGATTGAAAAACTATAATAATAATGTAACAATAATAATGAATCTTTTGCCAAACCAGAGACAAGGGTCATGTTGAACTTTGATGACAGCCAGTAAATGAACAGCCAAGAATAGTCAGATACCCATACCCTTAACCATGACCTGAAAATGAAAGATCTATTTTGCAGCTTAATAATGCCTGCTAATATATTCAAAAGCAAAAAGGTTTTCATTGAATATCATATCTCAACATTCATGGAGGAGATTAATCTTATCAACATTAGTGATAAACTAGCTCTGCAGGGTGTCTCATTGTGAAACTTCTCCCTCCTTTGGTCCTCTGATGAAAAGCACAGCTCGGCATCCTGCTAATAGTCTAATTAAAGCCAAACAGCCGCACAGCTTGCTCCACCATATAATCAGTCACCCCCTTCACCAAGATTCATTTTAACAATGGCACGTATTATCTTCCTTATTCTGTCTTTATAAGAAGATTAGTAGTTAAAATAGCCTAAACATGATGTGCTTTATGATGTAGGAGGGGGGAGAAAGGCTTTGTTCAAGAAGGTCAAAGAAAAGCTTTGAAGCACTGAAAAAATATAACAGCTCCACTAGATCATGATGTTATTGGAATATATTTTCTGAAGTGTTATTTCAGACTCTTGTTTTGTGTAATTTTATAAAATATTAGGAACCCCAGACCAAGACGAATAAGACGAATAAAAGTGTTATTGAAAGCTACAGTGTAGAGAAAAGTCAGGGGTTGAACCTCTTTGCAAACAAAGAGACTCCACATATGTTGTCTATTCAAATGGCAAAATGCACTTGTTGAAGCCAACCAGCTGCAAATGCAATCAGCAGAGGTTGTTACACGACTCTGCAAGGCGTGCCAAAATGTGAAGGTTTTTAACAGGCTTCAGCTTAATGGTGTTGAGTAGCTGCAAACTAAACCTGTCATTGCCACTGATTCAGACCAACATATCCTCACCAAAAGCACAAGTAACTATGCACAAGTCAGGTTCAAGTTACAAGTCAGACCCGGGTCAAAGCATGTCCCAGCGAGAAAAGCAGGTGAAAAGTTAATATACTTTTAATGTTGTAACATATCAGAGGTGATCAGCCTGGGAGTTTTGCACAACATTTATTTAAGTATGTGATACTTTTGCAATGTATGTACTTACAAACATACGATGACAAAGTCAAATTGATCAAAAAAGGCCACAAAGTTCTTTAAAAATACAAATTTAGGCATCAACTGAGAGAAGGGCATTGGCACCATGCAGAGACCCAACTGCAGCAAGTTTTGAACAACTGTTTTATATTTTTAGAGAAGCAATAAAAACTGAGAAAACCACATGTTCTGCTTTAACCCACGGGACTCCTTCTCCATTTTTCACACATCCAGGTCAGAAAGGATCTTGTACTTTGGCTATGTTTCGACCATCTTGACCTACTGCAATGATAGTACTGCTGCCATCAACCAAGACACTTTTCACACTATTTCTAATCAAAAGATTCATGGTAAATGATGGCCTAACTGTATGCGTCTTCAGTTCGCGGGAGCAGCCAGTAGAAGAAAAACAACTATGTACAACATGTGGATGATATGTAAAAATGTGGTATTGTCAGTGTCTGGTTTCCTGTAAGATCTCATTAACATGTGTACTTAAAATTACCAGAATTTTCACTCTGTTGTTTCCACATAAACATAACAGATGCACCTGATGTTTTCCCCTTTACAAGACTTGATGTGGGCTGTAACCACTAAATTAAAATATCTGTCATGATGTTTACTTTCTGTACTGTTAATTCTATGCAATTACACTGTAAGGGATGTTGCATGGTAAATGATCTTTTCTAATAGCCTTCTGTCAGATGGACACTTCATTGTTTATAAATACGTGCTTACTTCTTCCTCCTGCTGCAAATAAAAGTGTTGATCCATTACACATAATCTCTCCAAAAATGGTGGTGTAACACATTTTTATTGGGCCTGCAGCTTCAACACAAGCCAAGCAATAAAAAGAAAACCACTGATTTTTGTGTGTGGAAGAAACGGGAAAATCTGAAGGTTACATTTGCTAATTGATAACTGAGAACTTGCTCTGCAAACATCCAGTTAGCTTAAATGTTAAAGGAATTGTTCAACATTTTGGGAAATACACTTTCATGATGAGAGTTAGCTTGGAGCTGGTTAGCTTAGAATAAAGACTAGAGATGGGGGGAACAGCTACCCTGGCTCTGTCCAGGTTTGATTGATGTCCTCATATGATCCCATATCTCTGCACTCATTATAATGAAAGAAGAGACAATGTGGATTTGTTCTAAGCAACCAGCTCATATCTCTTGAAGAAGCTACCAAAACATACCCAGTCTGTGTGGGTGGTTGGTGTGTGTAAAAAAAATAGGAAGAAGGTTCTACAGACAGAAACAAAACATTCAGTCCTCATTGATGACACTGCTCTCGTGAGGGCCAATTAGTAATACATTTCACATATCACAAAGTTCACATATTACAGACTGCAGTCCAGAGTTCACAAAGTTCCTTAAAGTAACACTTTCTAGGTTGTATAATTCTCTAAATATGCTGTTAAATACAAAATCAAACCTTGACCTGCACTCCTACATAACACAAAGATTGATATTTGAAAATGTTTCCAGCTGCGTAACCCTGACTCATCCAGACTCGGTGCTGGAGAGCCTGCAGTGACCCACCAAGCCCCTCCACTGAACTTCCAGCAGGTTTGGCAACAGTGATTAGACCAGCTGTAAATCTTCATGGACTTTCACTTCCTTGCCAGACTAATGAGTGAAAACTTCCCCACTCAAACGACGAGAATCAAAAGGGTTAACCCTTTAGCATCTGTGTGTAGTCAAATCTTCAGTCAACCTTTTGGGATTTCCTGAACAAAACAAGACAGTTCAAGGGAAAAGAGATATTGTTGCACACCTGGCTGATGCAAACAAGCTGTGATTGGGCTTCTAACTGATTGCATGTTTTCATCTTTGCAACAAACCAATAGTTCCACTGGAGCTGGTCTGACATCACCTCTGTCTCAGTGTTTGTGCACAAGATCTGAGCTGCTGTTCCACTGTGTGACTCTGTATGCATGCAAGTCTTGCTTTCTGTGTGTGTAATTGTGTGCCGACACCCAGCTGCAGCAGCTTCGTTCATACAGGTGTCATCTTGTCCAGGAAAGCCTGTATTAGGTTTTTGGGCATTGTCAGAGCAGGTGCAATGAATTATCTTCCTGTGCACGACTTTGTTAAAGCCTTTTTTTCTATAATCTTCGACCTTTCCATCCTTTCTTTTACCCCTTTCCAGCCTCAAGGCAGGATTTTGACTTATCCAAACTGTAATGTGACACTAAAAGAGTATTACTTTCCTTAATGTTGGACAGGTTGCAGGGGAAGCAGAGAGCAGCACTGTGTTGCTAGGTCAGGGGACTCTGTGGCAGAACCATCGTCATCACAGCACATGCGGTTGAAGAATTCGCGGAAGTTTATCAGCTGATTCACAACTGAAGTCTTTTAGTTTATGACAACATTTCAAAGAAAAGGGAAGAAGAATTACCGCAGTCCTCTGTGTAGGTGTCTGGGGAGACCGATGTCGGCCGCAGGTTAGCGGATTTGCGGTCACATACAAACAGTGCAGTTAGTGACTGAATGCAGTTGCAGTTGGAATTAACATAAAAATTCTCAGAAGTCTTTTTCATACAGCACTCTTATCTTGTGTTGTACTACTGGTATGTTGGCAGAATTTCCATGCAAATGTGGTATGTGTCACCTGGAACATTTCAAACGCTGTAACACCAAAAACCTCAAACAAAAGTAAAAACACACACACACAAAAAACAATAATATGCTGCCAGGAGTGCTTTGTCACTCAAAAGAAGAAATGATCTTTGAAGAGGTCACATATCAGGTCATTCAGATTAAGTTTATTGTGGGTTGTGAAGTGTCACACCATCATCCTGTCTTGCTTTGTTATATGTACAGTAGATCTGTCAAATGTCACAATGTTAACACATAATCATTCAACTTTATTGCCAAACTACACTGAATAAAAGTATACTATTGTTGCACATACAACACAGCACCGATACACACAATACAGGGACCTGCTCATTAAAACATTGCTCTAAGGCACCACTAGTGGTCAAAAACTCCACATACCTTTAATTATATATTTTCATGATAGATATTGGTCATTTTCTTTCCACTATGATGTAGCAGCAATACTCATATGATATTAGGTAGAAATGACAAACAGCATTCTTCAGTGAATTAGTGCTTGTTAAAGGTCCAGTGTGTAGGATTTAGTGGCATCTAGCGGTGAAATTGCAGTTTGCAACCATTTGAATACAGCTGGCCTCACCCTCCGTGTAGGAGAAACTACGGTGGCCAAAAAACTTGCGAATGGCCCAATCTAGAGCCAATGATTGGTTTGTCCATTCTGAGCTACTGTAGAAACATGGCGGTGCAACATGGTGGCCTCCGTGGAAGGGGACCTGCTCCCCCTGTAGATATAGATTGCTTATTCTAAGGTAATGAAAACAAAACAATTCTTATTTTCAGGTGATTATACACTAATGAAAACATACTTATACATATTATATTCCATTTCTGCCAATAGCTCCTCCTAAATGTTACATACTGGACCTTTAAAGCGATAGTTCAACATTTTGGGAAAAATGTTTGATTGCTTTCCTTAAAATGCCAGAAGTAAGTTGACACCAATCTCATGCCTCTGTATTAAGTACGGAGCTAGAGCTGGGATACGGTTAGCCTAGCTTAGCATCAAGATTGGAAGAAGTGTCTACACAGCCCATCGAGCAAAATCAGCAGAGCAGGGGCAGCAGCTTCAGTCCTACGCCAGTGTCTACACGGGATGTGTTCATGCTCAGTATTTCATGTAGGTCACCCGCGATTTGGCAGCGCTCAGACTCCAACACACAATCACTGTAGTTACGCATGTAAAAGGGAAGAAAATAGGCTGCAGTTACACACATAAAGTGCAAGTGAAACGTGAGCCGTTTCGCAGCCTGTGTAGACAGCTGGATTTATTAAGTGTATCTTTTCCATCACGTGCGTTAGACGGACGACTGAAAAACGCATCTGAAACGCCTCCTGTGTAGACGAGCTGTGAAGCAGTAGTCTCTGCCGGCACAACAGTAGCAAACATGGCAACCTCAAGGTAATGACAAGAATAACTCTGGGAGGCTGCCAGCAGTCACTGCACCCAGATATTTTTTGCCAGGAAAAGGTTACCTTATCTTAAGGTAACGTGATGTGATGATAACATATACGTTTATATTTGTGGCCTATAGGCTATAATGATCTACTGTGTATATACACAGTATGCACCTGGTTTGCACAGTACCAAAGTCACACCGTAATGTTGTACATTAGAGAAAGTACACAGTGGATGATAAACATACATCACCGCCATGCCTCAGAACATGCAGCAGGGCAGACTGCCTGTGTGTGATGGTACAGTACAAGGGCTGTTTTGGCTCTGCTGATAGATGTTGTTGCAATACTATTGTTACAGGGGTCACTGCAGAGGCCCTGCCTCTCCCTTGATCCAACTAAGCAATAGAGCAATGAGCGCCTTTCTGCACTGAGTTGAATTTGTTTCTGCCATACTCCAGGGTTTCTATTGGGGCCATTCAAGGTTTTCTTTTATTCCCATTGAAAACAGATAGAAAAGGCTGCCCTCTTCACACCCTCAAACTAATCACCCTCAAACCTCACTCCTGCTTCTCTGTTTCTGAAACTACAGTAAGTTCTGGTGTGCATGACAAATTACTGAAGTGACCATTAGGCTCTGGTATGTGTGCATAGTTTCCCAGCGGCTCACTTAGTTGAAACATAAGTGCCCATCACCACATAAATTTGAATAAAGCCATTTTTTGGTAGAAAATGTATAACAATAGTGAAAATATTACTGGTGATAATAATAATGGGAATTTCTATATCTAAAGAAGGAATGAAAGTACCCCTCCACTCAAAAATGTTTTTTCTTATGTTTAAGTCCCCTAAAATGTCAGACCTTGACATTACTGACTTGTATCTGTGCAAAGTTTGTCATTAGAGAGGTGTTTTCACATTCCTCCACTGAAAGGGGGAGATGTCTGTAGACTTTCCTAAAATCTGAGATTCAAGCGTACGTAGATTTGGGACGTCACAAATTCAAAAGCCAATCGCAATGCCACTCGCAAAGAAACCTGAAACCTCCAGCACAGAGCGGACTTGTCAGTATAGAGAGCACTGAGTATAGCGTGCACTGAGTTATGTGGTGAAAGTTTTGACAGCAAACATGTACAGTCTTTAAACTGGACCCTGGAGCTTCCTTCCACTATCTACTAACGTTACATAATAACAATGTGAACACACTGTAACATCGTAGCAGACATTATTGTATGTTTCACCACCACTAACACTGTGTCAGCCACTGCCGGTTGCAAGCTAACAAGCTAAAAAACAACATAAACAAATAAAAGATGCTAACTACACTTACCGTTCTGATACGTCTGCTAGTCTGTTGGTGCACAACAGACTCCTCATCTGGATCTGACTGAGGCTCAAACATGTATGGCTGAATCTCTACAATGTTTTCCCTAACTCTAGCCATCTCGAATCACACCGCTCTCTCACCATGGATGTATGTCTCTCACCCACATCCATGCTCGCACTGGCACCGGTCAACCCAACATGCAGCGGTGGTGGGCGGGGCATTCAGAGATCCAGAAATTCTCAATGAGGGGGAAAGAGTAGATGTGCTTCCAGTTCCTTTTCAGAGTTTTTTTTACCCTTACTTTTTATGTGGGACAACAATGTTAAACAAAATAAATAATCATACATACTTTAAAACATGTCTGGAGGGGACCTTTAAGAAAGGTTAGTGGAGCTAACTTATATAACTGAGGCACAACATGAAGTGTCATAACATTTGAGAAAAAAGACAAAGTTGATGTTTCTAAACATTAAACAATTTGTGAATCAGCATTGATGGTGTGCACAAAGCAGACAGAGAAACGGAGCAGACGGCCGTGGCTCAGAGTGTGTGCATGACGCTTGTCTAGACGGTGAGCAAGATCCTTCCCGTCATTGTTGGTTGGCATTGAGGGGCTGCAAAACAGGAAATAATCTCTGAGAGAAAACATAACAGCTATGAACATTCGAAAGTCAAAGACACATAAACATAAAAAAAACATATAATACATAATTTGAATGTTATTTTAAATTAAAGTTCTAACACTGATATACGTGTTTTAACAAAGCACAAGCTGGGCTGCTTCATACACTTTTTCTTTTCTTCACTATAACTTGTAACACCAATTTGTTTTACCTGCACCCTTTGAATGCCTTTTGTGTGGCCCATTAAAAACTGAAGAGATTGTCCAAGATGAGGTGCAACATTTATGATTATGTAAGTTTAACATAATAAAGACTAATATAGAAACCATAATCCTTTAGGTCTGTATTTTGAACCATAGTTTAACCAATCTGTTAAACTATGGTTGAATTCACGATTTGAATTGTCTGTCAGTGATTCCAAATTCAGGTTTCTGAATCAGTTTCGGTCATTGTTTATTGGAGTAAGTCTTCCATTACTGGAATATGTAATGTCCTCGTGTGTGTGTGTGTGTGTGTGTGTGTGTGTGTGTGTTTTAATGGTCTCTAGCGCCATCTTGTGGATATTCAGGTTTGAAGTAGTCTTATGTTTGATTTTCTTTCTACTCATTAAGAAATGTTTTTAAAAATTCCGAAAGATTCTATTTATTATCATTGCACAGTGCAACTACTGATACAAAAAGATTATTGCATATGAGTAAGATATCTTTGTTTTACTGTAATTATCACAAATGATTTCCTCATTGTGATAGTGTAGAACACACAACACATAGAAATCAGACACAAAATAGCCTACCACCTTCATACATACAACCTTGTTATTGACACTTGGTTTGTATGAAGGGAAAAACACAGCAGCAGATTTACAATACTGAAGACTGGTTGTTGTTTGATCTTTATCCCCTTCACCCGTATTTTAACTTCACTTGTTGATTAAAATCACTTATTTTGCATTGTCCATCCAGTTTTCTTTGTATTGTATTTTTTGGATCTTGTCATATATTGTTTGTCTAATTTTTGGGATGGTTTTAATCAATTTATTGTATAAGGCGTTTGTGAATTGATTTATTTTTCGATTGATTGTTACAAGCTGTGGCTCTAGTAGCCTGTTGTTGGAAGATTTGACTGAAACAGTGCATTTTTAACCAACTTACTGTAATGCTGACAGTGTGCAGGTCCTTAACACTTCCTTTTGTGATATTTTAATATTTAAAATATTCATTTATTCACTATTTAAAAGTTGAGACAATAGCCAAGAAGCATAAAGCTGCTGAAAGAAAAAAAAAACGTGGATAATTTTGTCCCTGTTCGGCTACCCTCGTCGGTCACGTGACTACACGTCATATTTGTCTCTGCTGGTTAGCGGTGAAGCTGGAAAAACAGTCGCTTCTTTTCTAACTTTTTTACAAGAATACAACGAGAAACATGGAGATCGGGACAGAGATCAGCAAGAAAATAAGAGTGAGTAACATTATTGCCTGAATATGAGTGATTTGTTCCGGACCTAACGTTAAAGCCTGGTTAAGGTTAGTGTAGCATAGATGTTGCTAGCTAACATTAACATTAGCTTGCTATCGTAATTTATTAGTCGGGCAGAATGGTAACCAGGTTTTTATTTACAAGGCCGATGAAGGGGGCAGGTTTATAGACGTTTTAGCAGCCTTTTCTTTGATTTTAAAGTAATTTCTGTAGTAACGATACGTAGTGCTACGTTGTCGGTTGTTAGGTAACTCTATATTCGCAAATGAATGATATCCGTGCAGCAAGGATGCGGTCCATTATTAGCTTCGCTAGATAATATAACCTGTACTTACTTTTGGACTGTTTCAGGCTGCCATCAAGGGCAAGCTTCAAGAGCTCGGTGCATACATTGGTAAGTGAATAAAATGCAGATATTGTAGTCAGGGACTACTGTTGCTTGGTACTCAATCAAACATTACATGCTTTATGTGTTTCCTCTCTTTACCGCTTTAGATGAAGAGCTTCCTGACTATATTATGGTGATGGTAGCAAACAAGAAAACCTCCCAACAGATGGCTGACGATCTCTCCCTTTTTCTTGGAAACAACACTATTAAATTCACAGCCTGGTACGATGAAAAAAGAAATGTATATTTCCTGTCTAATTAAATTTGCCAGTGTTTTGTACCCTTAACACTTTACAGATATTTTCAACACTACTCTATCTGTTCTTGCCATAACATGGGTTTGTTGATTGATTTTAGGCTACAGGGTGTCCTTGAGAAGTTAAGATCTGTTGCAGTCGGTAAGTCAGACTATGTTGAATGGATTCAAGATTTTCCCACTTTTTAACCAGCTGAAGTAATAACTGTTTTATACTTGCTGAATGCATGTGACCTGTAGTCTTAGTGTCTCAGACAAGCTCTTCCTCTACTTGTCTACATGGCTGTTACAGAGCCTGCATCCCTCAGACATCAGCTGCAGTCCGACAGTGGTACTGTGGCTGGGAACAGCCGATCGTCTGTAAGTGAAGACAGCAGAATAGAGGAGTCGAAGGTGCTGACTGTGTCCATCTCACACTCTGATAGGACTGAAGCACGCGTGTCCAGTTCTGCTCATGAAAGCAGGTGCCTAATGCAAAATGTGTTGACATTCACTGTTTGAATATCATTCTTAAACAGCACATATGCCAGACCCTGCAAATATAAAAGCACTTGTATACCTCTGTTTGTTATCAGGAGAGGCACCTTGGAAAAGAGTTCCTCTCGACTTACCTCCACTGTTAAGCCCCTCATGGAGCCGCTTCCCTTAGAGGCTGTTATTGACATCAAACCAGAGATGGATGATGACCTCATCGCTGAGGACCCTGTAGAAATAGGCACCAACCATGGTCAAACACGCCGCACAGCTAGTAGACCCACAGCTGAAATCTACAGACCGGGTCAGAGCAAGTTTACATCAGTAAGCTCTGCGGACATGTGTCGACCCACAGAAAGATCCTCTCACACCAGGCAGCAGGACAGCAGAAGCAGCAGAACCTCCAGAACCGGATCCAGCAAGGTACAGTGATTCCATGAGAGCATGGTCGGTCCTCTTTTCATAGAAGGATAATGTAGGACTTGATTCAGTCATAGGACTACACAAATTATATTTTGCTTATGATGCTCACTCTCTGTGGACAAAGCATCAGACAGGTGTAGGTAAGGATCCGAAATAATAATGATATTCTGCTGTCTTTGTTCAGCAGGAGGAGTTGTCACGGAAGCGTAAGGCGCCAGTAGCGAGTTCGGTGGTGCGAGTGAACCGAGTGGCAGACGAAGACAGCGACGACGTGGAAGAGGAGGATACAGGCTATGGAGGCAGAGGCCTGTCCAGTAGAGTGTCCCTACCCTCCAAACCAGAACGCAAGTCAGTGTCAACACCTCCTATGATATTTTGGAACATTATATGGTATACAGTGTCGAATTAGAGGGCAAGCCAGGATTGTAATTCACTGTTGAAAATTATGTAGCAAATATGATTTGGCCTAGGTATTTGCAATCCTAATGTGAAACTGGTCTTATTTTACACTGCAGTAGTTATCATGTAATACCTTTCACTGTCACTAAAAAGGAACAACAAAAGACAGTCCGGCATTGACTTCATCTTTCACCTGTCTCTCATCTTAAATCAGACAACTGACATTCTTTGATGGGCTTTAACAGTACTGTGGTTTCTATTGTTTCAGACCTACTCTCCCTCCAGCCAAGCAAGCCAACAGGAATCTGATACTGAAGGCCATCTCTGAGGCTCAGGACTCAATCACCAAAACTACAGCCTACCCCACAAGTATGTTTAACGTGTTACCATGAACATCTCAGTTGTCATCATCACTTTCTTACATTGACCTCTCTCCCCCCAGTACCACAGAGACAGACTGTTCCTGTGGCACCTCGTACTCGCTTGGCCAACAGTGAAGAGATGACTGCGGCCATCCAGCTGGTCCAGGAGCACCTCCACAGCCTGGCCCCCAGGGTTCAGGCCTACACCTCCACAGAGCTACCTCCTACCAGAACATCTGGTATGTGAAGCGTGTAATTACTACAGCATACAGAGTGCCTTTTTCTGAGCAGTGCTTTAAACACCCTGCCATCCAAAGGCCAGAATTACTGTTAACATACTTACTTTAGTGAGGTAAACTAATTTAAAAATGTTTTCAGTATTTAAACTCCAGAGAGTTAGATTAACCGGGAAATCTCATAATTTTTGAATATGCACGTGTAACTGATGTATGATTAGACTGTTGTGCAGTAATGCAAACAGAATGAGGCAAGAGCTACTGATTCTATCATTTCAAGTGAATTAACATCAAAAAGGTTCAGTGACATTGCAGTGTTTTTGGAGTGCTTTTTAGATTAGAAATTAGAAAAGAACTACTGGAGAAACAAAGTCTGGTCTTTTTGTTGTTGTTGTTTTGTTTCTTGATTTTTGATGTTACATTTTTGTCCCAGCTCCAGCAAGATCTTTAGCCTCACGCCTCCAGTTGGACTTACCAGAGAGCAATGATGGAGGAGAGCAGAGTGACTATGGTGAGTTTTTTTTTTTTTTTTTTTGCTCAGCTTTGCTACAATAAAAGTTTCTTTGCACAAATGTTTACTGAACTCAGAACATCTAATAGTAGTAAGTAATAATACATTTCCCAGAGGATGCCTAATGGATTGTCTTTAGTGATGCATGACACTGGTATGTCTGCGTTTGTGATGTACCTGTAGGCGGTGAGGTCACTGCAGGCGGTGAGGTCACTGCAGGCAGTGAGTCAAAGACATTTGATACCCGTTCCTTCATAGTGAGTCGACCGCAACTGCAAGAACCTCCAGCCAGAAGCCAGCAGCGCTCTCAGGTCAAACAGGAAGTCCAGCCTGCTTTGCCACGCACTGTCCAGGCCAGGTACGTATACACACACACACACACACGCATTATAAGAGTATGCGCTCAGATCTGTCCATTTATATATAAGCATAAGTGTCATTGTTGATATGTGTTTTATTTTCTCCTTTGCGCTGTGGATTTTCTCTCACACCAGTAAGGAGAGGGGTGATTCTGCCAGCCCCAAGTTCATAGTGACATTAGATGGGGTACCGAGCCCGCTGGGGAATCTTGCGGACTGTGAGATGGAGCTGGATGACGTGAGACCACCCACAAAGGTCACAGAAGCGACCGTCCACGTCAGCAGGGAGCCCAAAGTCAGCGTCCTTCACAGACTACAGGGAGCAGTCACATCATCAGAAGGTGTGGGGTCTAATTAGAACTAGAATTATTCTTTACTGTAAAATGGGATAATACTAATAATAATGTAATTTGGTCATATCCCTTAACAATCTGTCCTCTTTTGACAGATGATGTGATGGAGGTTGAGATGGCGGAGGAGGATGCCGTCCCTGTAAAGAAACAGAAGGTGATGGAGCGCTGCAAGTTCTGGCCGGTCTGTAAAAGTGGAGATGAGTGTGTGTACTATCACCCTACAACACAGTGCAAGTGAGTATTTTTGTTAATAAACCGAAGAAATGATAGTGGAGCTTTTTACCGCTCAACATTCACCAAATCATTATTTACAATTTGTATGTGTTTTGTTTTTCTGAAGGACTTTTCCCAGCTGCAAGTTTGGGGATAAATGCCTTTTTGTCCATCCTAATTGTAAGTCGACGCCAGATGTACCAAGCCAGACTGTCCCTTCACTCATGTCAGCCGCAGAAGCACAGTTGCTCCTCCGCCCAGGCCAGGTACTCTCTCATTACCTCTGTGATTCAACACACACTCTTCAGCCTCTCTCCGCCTACAACACAGTTTTGAAAACTTCCAACCTTTTTTAGTGTGATTTTCTTCAATGAGATTCTGACATTACTCATTGAGGTAGAGCCAGAGTGGACTGCAGAATGAAAATTTCAAACACAACACAGGATGGCAGTATAATTTAGCAGTAACCCAAAAAACAATGCTTTATTGTGCAGTATTGGCGCTGGTTTGCCAAAGGTGTGCTGAGGTGGGAGGCATCTGTTCTATCCCACAGTCACGGCATTGATATTTATGATCAGCTCTTTAGACAACTATGATGCACACAAAGCTTAGTAACAGTGTATTTAGAGCCCATGAATAAAACCATAAAGCAGATCTAAGCTTTATTTTAGCAGTTATCTGTAACTTGTGTCTGTACACACTTGTGTTCACAGCAGTGCAGCCAGTGCAGACAACTAGTGTGTGTCGCTACTTCCCAGATTGCAAGAAGATGGACTGTCCATTTTATCATCCCAAGGTAAAAATTCTGAATTGTTGATGTGGTGCTTTGATTCTGTAATGGTAATTTTAATGCATATGATTTGGTTCAGTGGGGAAGCAGTCTGACTTTCTAAATGTTGTTCCTCTTCATCCACAGCCTTGTCGCCACTGCGCAGTGTAAACGAGCCGGATGTACCTTCTACCATCCAACCACATCTGTGCCTCCGAGACACGCCCTGAAGTGGACAAAAACACAGAGCAGGTGAACACTTGGGGGAATAGAAAGTGAATGTCACATAATACTAAATTCCATATGGTTGAGGTTTTTAGCCCGTTGATAAAAGTATCTCCTCCTAATAGAATCTCAACTAATGTATGAGGGGTTTCACCCAATAAAACATTTTTAAAAATGTTAAATAATAGCCATGATTTAAGTAATGGCATCATCTATATCTGATTTGATAATGTAGTTAATTTCTAATTCTAATTATAAGGTATTATAAAGACATATTAAGGTTGAAACACAGCTTATAAAGAAATGCAGTTGTATTTCTGCACCTACTAAATGCTGTCTGTCTTTGTGTCTCACAGCTAATAAAGTCCAGGGAGCCTGACAGAAGTCTGATGATGTTAACGTGAAGCTGTGGAAGATGTTCTGTAACTGTGTCTGTGGATTTTCATTCTCAGATTTAACTGTTGTTTCATTTTATTTTAATGCATTGTTTGAACTGATTTTTAAGAGAACTGTTTTGTAACACAAACAGGTTTTTGCTGAAACTCTCGGAATATTAAAATACTCCGCAGTGAACTTAACATTTATCTCATCTCATTTGTTTCATGTTCTTAACAATGTGGGTTCATGGAGTTGAGATGCTGACACACACTGATGAGACCTTTTTTATGAATATACTGTATGAGTTACTTCATTTAGAAAGTCAAGATTTGCGTTTCACCTACAAACACATCCAGTGAGTGATGAATAATAAAAAAAATTGTACTTTCAGGTCAGACTCAATTTTGATGTACAAACTCCTTGGTCTCTGCTGTCTTAGTTTTGAATGTATTTATTACGAAGACAAGACAGGTACATGGAACCAAACCCCACACAACATTGGTTACATTTGCTTAAAGAAACAATCTTTCCAACTTCAGTTATACCCATGAAACATGGTGTGGAGGTGTGTGTGTCTCTTCTTAGTTATCTAGTCTCAACAATGCAAAGCCTGTCTCCAGCCTGCATCAAGAAACTGAGACACAATGTCTTATAACCTTTCTGATTGGAGAGTCTGAACCTCCTCAAATGCTTGGCAATGTAAGGGAGAGGACAGGGTCAGTTAACCATGACACTGCAAAATTACACACTGTACCTAAAAGTAATTTTTTCTAGCACAATGAGACTGTTTAAGGTGATGAGTCTTCCAACAATGCAGCTGTGCACTGTAAATGTTTCCTTCTACTAAAATGTGGAAGGAAAACTATTTACGAACAACTGTTCAAATACAGAATACAGTCCACACCTGGTAATCAGATTTAACATCAGAATCACATTTGAGTGCATTTTGTGGTGGGTTGTGTGTGTTTTTCTCTTTGTGTAACATCAAGATGGAGGTGTAAAATTGGAAAATGTTTTAGTGATATTCTGTGTGGTTATTAAATATTTTTCCATTTCTATATACCTGTCACAAATTACTGGAGACAAGAAGATGTCAGCCAGTCCTAGTTTGTGTTTTCTACAAAGTCATTTTTAAGAAGAGTTGAAGAAGCAAAAGACATTCTTCTTACCTACTTTAATAAAAAATAATGATACTACGGTTATGTTAATAAAAACATCTGTAATCTGGTTAATTTATAAATTTGCTCTGTGTACTACTAGGGAGACTGGACGGAAAATGATGGTCTTGTATGATTCTTGTAATTATTGCATTGTATCCATATGCAATTTGGATAAAAGCGTCAGCTATATAAATATAATGCAATGCAGGTACAGTTCAAACAGGCAGATCAGAACAGTACATACAGTAGATACATCAAATTAAGCTAAAATATTATGAGATATTGTCGGTGAAATGTGTGATAAACAAATAAGCACATTTTCGTCAAGTTATCTGTGATATTTTGAGGCTTATCAGCCTTTTAATGACTGCAGATGCAGGCATGTGTTCAATTCTTGTGCTGCTGGACTTAAGTGCTGATGGACTTAAGTGCTGCCTTTGACACAGTTGATCATGGCATTCTTTTAAATAGACTGAGGCACTGGGTGGGCATATCTGGCACTGCACTAGACTGGTTCTCATCTGTCCAATAGGAATTTCTGTGTCAGCATTAACAACTTTGTATCATCCTTCTCCCATATCAAGTATGGTGAGCCTCAAGGTTCAATTCTGGGACCAATACTGTTCTCCATATACATGCTTCCCTTGGGTGATGCCATCCGCAGACATGGTATTTCATTTCATTGTTATGCGGATGACACACAGTTGTACCTCCCTGTCAAGCCCACTGACCTTAGTACACTGAGTTCTCTGCAGGACTGCCTGTCTGACATAAAAAACTGGATGTCGATAAATTTTCTTCAGCTCAACTCAAATAAAACTGAAATCCTTGTTATTGGGCCCAAACACATCACTAAATAAATACTGCCATCTACTGGTAACCTGTCATAACATATCAAGCCTTTTGCAAGAAATCTTGGTACACCTCCACAGAGCTACCTCCTACCAGAACATCTGGTATGTGAAGCTTGTAATTACTACAGCATACAGAGTGCCTTTTTCTGAGCAGTGCTTTAAACACCCTGCCATCCAAAGGCCAGAATTACTGTTAACATACTTACTTTAGTGAGGTAAACTAATTTAAAAATGTTTTCAGTATTTAAACTCCAGAGAGTTAGATTAACCGGGAAATCTCATAATTTTTGAATATGCACGTGTAACTGATGTATGATTAGACTGTTGTGCAGTAATGCAAACAGAATGAGGCAAGAGCTACTGATTCTATCATTTCAAGTGAATTAACATCAAAAAGGTTCAGTGACATTGCAGTGTTTTTGGAGTGCTTTTTAGATTAGAAATTAGAAAAGAACTACTGGAGAAACAAAGTCTGGTCTTTTTGTTGTTGTTGTTTTGTTTCTTGATTTTTGATGTTACATTTTTGTCCCAGCTCCAGCAAGATCTTTAGCCTCACGCCTCCAGTTGGACTTACCAGAGAGCAATGATGGAGGAGAGCAGAGTGACTATGGTGAGTTTTTTTTTTTTTTTTTGCTCAGCTTTGCTACAATAAAAGTTTCTTTGCACAAATGTTTACTGAACTCAGAACATCTAATAGTAGTAAGTAATAATACATTTCCCAGAGGATGCCTAATGGATTGTCTTTAGTGATGCATGACACTGGTATGTCTGCGTTTGTGATGTACCTGTAGGCGGTGAGGTCACTGCAGGCGGTGAGGTCACTGCAGGCAGTGAGTCAAAGACATTTGATACCCGTTCCTTCATAGTGAGTCGACCGCAACTGCAAGAACCTCCAGCCAGAAGCCAGCAGCGCTCTCAGGTCAAACAGGAAGTCCAGCCTGCTTTGCCACGCACTGTCCAGGCCAGGTACGTATACACACACACACACACACGCATTATAAGAGTATGCGCTCAGATCTGTCCATTTATATATAAGCATAAGTGTCATTGTTGATATGTGTTTTATTTTCTCCTTTGCGCTGTGGATTTTCTCTCACACCAGTAAGGAGAGGGGTGATTCTGCCAGCCCCAAGTTCATAGTGACATTAGATGGGGTACCGAGCCCGCTGGGGAATCTTGCGGACTGTGAGATGGAGCTGGATGACGTGAGACCACCCACAAAGGTCACAGAAGCGACCGTCCACGTCAGCAGGGAGCCCAAAGTCAGCGTCCTTCACAGACTACAGGGAGCAGTCACATCATCAGAAGGTGTGGGGTCTAATTAGAACTAGAATTATTCTTTACTGTAAAATGGGATAATACTAATAATAATGTAATTTGGTCATATCCCTTAACAATCTGTCCTCTTTTGACAGATGATGTGATGGAGGTTGAGATGGCGGAGGAGGATGCCGTCCTGTAAAGAAACAGAAGGTGATGGAGCGCTGCAAGTTCTGGCCGGTCTGTAAAAGTGGAGATGAGTGTGTGTACTATCACCCTACAACACAGTGCAAGTGAGTATTTTTGTTAATAAACCGAAGAAATGATAGTGGAGCTTTTTACCGCTCAACATTCACCAAATCATTATTTACAATTTGTATGTGTTTTGTTTTTCTGAAGGACTTTTCCCAGCTGCAAGTTTGGGGATAAATGCCTTTTTGTCCATCCTAATTGTAAGTACGACGCCAGATGTACCAAGCCAGACTGTCCCTTCACTCATGTCAGCCGCAGAAGCACAGTTGCTCCTCCGCCCAGGCCAGGTACTCTCTCATTACCTCTGTGATTCAACACACACTCTTCAGCCTCTCTCCGCCTACAACACAGTTTTGAAAACTGCCAACCTTTTTTAGTGTGATTTTCTTCAATGAGATTCTGACATTACTCATTGAGGTAGAGCCAGAGTGGACTGCAGAATGAAAATTTCAAACACAACACAGGATGGCAGTATAATTTAGCAGTAACCCAAAAAACAATGCTTTATTGTGCAGTATTGGCGCTGGTTTGCCAAAGGTGTGCTGAGGTGGGAGGCATCTGTTCTATCCCACAGTCACGGCATTGATATTTATGATCAGCTCTTTAGACAACTATGATGCACACAAAGCTTAGTAACAGTGTATTTAGAGCCCATGAATAAAACCATAAAGCAGATCTAAGCTTTATTTTAGCAGTTATCTGTAACTTGTGTCTGTACACACTTGTGTTCACAGCAGTGCAGCCAGTGCAGACAACTAGTGTGTGTCGCTACTTCCCAGATTGCAAGAAGATGGACTGTCCATTTTATCATCCCAAGGTAAAAAATTCTGAATTGTTGATGTGGTGCTTTGATTCTGTAATGGTAATTTTAATGCATATGATTTGGTTCAGTGGGGAAGTGCAGTCTGACTTTCTAAATGTTGTTCCTCTTCATCCACAGCCTTGTCGCTTCGCTGCGCAGTGTAAACGAGCCGGATGTACCTTCTACCATCCAACCACATCTGTGCCTCCGAGACACGCCCTGAAGTGGACAAAAACACAGAGCAGGTGAACACTTGGGGGGGAATAGAAAGTGAATGTCACATAATACTAAATTCCATATGGTTGAGGTTTTTAGCCCGTTGATAAAAGTATCTCCTCCTAATAGAATCTCAACTAATGTATGAGGGGTTTCACCCAATAAAACATTTTTAAAAATGTTAAATAATAGCCATGATTTAAGTAATGGCATCATCTATATCTGATTTGATAATGTAGTTAATTTCTAATTCTAATTATAAGGTATTATAAAGACATATTAAGGTTGAAACACAGCTTATAAAGAAATGCAGTTGTATTTCTGCACCTACTAAATGCTGTCTGTCTTTGTGTCTCACAGCTAATAAAGTCCAGGAGCCTGACAGAAGTCTGATGATGTTAACGTGAAGCTGTGGAAGATGTTCTGTAACTGTGTCTGTGGATTTTCATTCTCAGATTTAACTGTTGTTTCATTTTATTTTAATGCATTGTTTGAACTGATTTTTAAGAGAACTGTTTTGTAACACAAACAGGTTTTTGCTGAAACTCTCGGAATATTAAAATACTCCGCAGTGAACTTAACATTTATCTCATCTCATTTGTTTCATGTTCTTAACAATGTGGGTTCATGGAGTTGAGATGCTGACACACACTGATGAGACCTTTTTTATGAATATACTGTATGAGTTACTTCATTTAGAAAGTCAAGATTTGCGTTTCACCTACAAACACATCCAGTGAGTGATGAATAATAAAAAAAATTGTACTTTCAGGTCAGACTCAATTTTGATGTACAAACTCCTTGGTCTCTGCTGTCTTAGTTTTGAATGTATTTATTACGAAGACAAGACAGGTACATGGAACCAAACCCCACACAACATTGGTTACATTTGCTTAAAGAAACAATCTTTCCAACTTCAGTTATACCCATGAAACATGGTGTGGAGGTGTGTGTGTCTCTTCTTAGTTATCTAGTCTCAACAATGCAAAGCCTGTCTCCAGCCTGCATCAAGAAACTGAGACACAATGTCTTATAACCTTTCTGATTGGAGAGTCTGAACCTCCTCAAATGCTTGGCAATGTAAGGGAGAGGACAGGGTCAGTTAACCATGACACTGCAAAATTACACACTGTACCTAAAAGTAATTTTTTCTAGCACAATGAGACTGTTTAAGGTGATGAGTCTTCCAACAATGCAGCTGTGCACTGTAAATGTTTCCTTCTACTAAAATGTGGAAGGAAAACTATTTACGAACAACTGTTCAAATACAGAATACAGTCCACACCTGGTAATCAGATTTAACATCAGAATCACATTTGAGTGCATTTTGTGGTGGGTTGTGTGTGTTTTTCTCTTTGTGTAACATCAAGATGGAGGTGTAAAATTGGAAAATGTTTTAGTGATATTCTGTGTGGTTATTAAATATTTTTCCATTTCTATATACCTGTCACAAATTACTGGAGACAAGAAGATGTCAGCCAGTCCTAGTTTGTGTTTTCTACAAAGTCATTTTTAAGAAGAGTTGAAGAAGCAAAAGACATTCTTCTTACCTACTTTAATAAAAAATAATGATACTACGGTTATGTTAATAAAAACATCTGTAATCTGGTTAATTTATAAATTTGCTCTGTGTACTACTAGGGAGACTGGACGGAAAATGATGGTCTTGTATGATTCTTGTAATTATTGCATTGTATCCATATGCAATTTGGATAAAAGCGTCAGCTATATAAATATAATGCAATGCAGGTACAGTTCAAACAGGCAGATCAGAACAGTACATACAGTAGATACATCAAATTAAGCTAAAATATTATGAGATATTGTCGGTGAAATGTGTGATAAACAAATAAGCACATTTTCGTCAAGTTATCTGTGATATTTTGAGGCTTATCAGCCTTTTAATGACTGCAGATGCAGGCATGTGTTCAATTCTTGTGCTGCTGGACTTAAGTGCTGATGGACTTAAGTGCTGCCTTTGACACAGTTGATCATGGCATTCTTTTAAATAGACTGAGGCACTGGGTGGGCATATCTGGCACTGCACTAGACTGGTTCTCATCTGTCCAATAGGAATTTCTGTGTCAGCATTAACAACTTTGTATCATCCTTCTCCCATATCAAGTATGGTGAGCCTCAAGGTTCAATTCTGGGACCAATACTGTTCTCCATATACATGCTTCCCTTGGGTGATGCCATCCGCAGACATGGTATTTCATTTCATTGTTATGCGGATGACACACAGTTGTACCTCCCTGTCAAGCCCACTGACCTTAGTACGCTGAGTTCTCTGCAGGACTGCCTGTCTGACATAAAAAACTGGATGTCGATAAATTTTCTTCAGCTCAACTCAAATAAAACTGAAATCCTTGTTATTGGGCCCAAACACATCACTAAATAAATACTGCCATCTACTGGTAACCTGTCATAACATATCAAGCCTTTTGCAAGAAATCTTGGTGTCCTGTTTGATAGCAATTTGTTTTGAGCAACATATCACTAAGCTTGTCCAATCATGTTTTTATCACCTCAGACACATTGCAAAAATCTGATCTATTTAAATCTTAGTGATGCAGAAACTGTTGTACATGCTTTTATCTCCTCACGCCTTGATTATTGTAACAGCCTGTTTACTTGTCTTAATCAAAAAACTTTGACACGACTGCAGACAGAACAGAACTCAGCTGCTAGGCTTTTAACCAGGACCAAGAAGTTCGACCACATCACACCTGTTTTAGCCTCTTTACATTGGCTTCCTGTTTGTTTTAGGGTAGATTTTAAGATCTTGTTGATTACTTTTAAGGCTCTTCATGGCCTGGCTCCAGACTATATTTTAGACCTTGTAATCCCTTATGAACCTTCACGTATTTTGAGATCTTCGGGCAGGGGTCTTCTGTCTGTTCCTGAGTCCAGCATGAAAACTAAGTGGGACAGAACTTTTGCCATCAGGGCCCTGAGGCTCTGGAACAACTTGTCCAAAGAAATTAGGTTGTCTGAGTCAGTGTCTTCTTTTAAGTCTCTTCTCAAAACACATTTTTATCGGAAAACATATCCTGATTGTACCTGAACTGGCTGTTTATTTTATTGCTTTTGTGTATTTTATTTCTTTATATTTCATCATTCACTGTATTTTATTTCTCTTGTTGTGAAGCACTTTGTACTTTGTTTTGATAAGTGCTCTATAAATAAAGTTTTATTATTATTCACCACTGCAGCTGCAGTTTGATTTTGCGCCGCTGCTGCGTGCTCCGTGGTGACGTCACGTTAGTCCAAGTCAAAAGCCCTGTGAGCGTGTGTGTTTGCCGCCGGGTGCGGTGGCGCGCGCCTGTAATCCAAGCTACCGGGAGGCTGAGGCTGGCGGATCGTTTGAGCTCAGGAGCTCTGAGCTGCAGCGGACTATGCCGATCGGGTGTCCACACTAAGCTCGGTATCGATATGGTGCTCCTGGGGGAGCCCGGGGCCACCAGGTCGTCTAAGGAGGGGTGCACCGGCCCAGGTCGGAAACGGAGCAGGTCAAAGCCCCGTGCCGCTCAGTAGTGGGATCGCGCCTGTGAATAGACGCTGTAGTGCAGCCTGAGTGAGACAGCGGGACCCGGTCTTTTCACACTCCTCAGCGCGCGCGCGCACTCACACACATTATAGCTTTACATCTTCCTCTTCTTATTCCATGAAAAACCTTCACACACCAGCTGCTTCTGCTTCTTCTGCACCGCCTCCACCTGGAGGACACCTGCAACTACACCAACCACACTGAGTACTTCTCACGATGTCCTGCAGGTGGCAGCAAACTAAAACTACAAACATTCAACAGCTTCCTGTCGGTTACTCATGAGCACACTTCTTCCATTCACCTTCGGTGTTTTCGTGATGATAGTTTTGTTCTAGTGAAAATGCAGCAAATGTTCAAATAAAGGAAACACAACACAGAAACATATTTACAATAGATGCTTTTAGGTTCATTGATCCAACAGGTATCTGCGGGGTTGTAATGCCATTGTACCGAAACACTTCTTGTCTGTGTGATTATTGTGTGAAAACAGTTGATGTGATGTTTCTGATCTGCTGTCTGAACCCACTGACGGATGATTTACATTAAAAAATCCATCTAATTCTTCATCTCCGCTCTTCTACCAACGAGCTGTTTTCCATGTAAAGTGTGTCATCAGGCCAAAGTGTTTCACCCAAAGATGAAGCTAACTGACATTGTATTCATTCATTTTGCTCAGAGGGAAATAAAATACCTACAACTATAACTTTAGGTTGGTTTACAGTGTCTCAGGTGTTAAAACGTCCTGGACCATGCCAGAAAAAAAGCTTCAGTGTCTTTTCTTTCCTCCACAGACTTTCTTTTTGGTAAGTTGTCACTGCAAAGGGGCAAAACCACACATCCTGCTAACTTAACTCTGTGTATGTTCACAATAGTGCCAAAGTCTCACAGGCTGATTGTTGCTTCTTCCCACACTGCAAGTTGTTGGATTATTTCATAGATGAAACATTTCTCACTGAGGTTTGATGACATGAGGGCTACTCATAGATTTTACAGTTTTGTGGCAGGAAACGTCTGTATAAAATACTAAAAAGAAATGGTAATAAAAATGTATCGTCAGTCAGTTGAAAACATTATTGTCTTATTGACTACACATGGACAATAAACTGGACTGGGCTAAGAACACTCAAGCTGTTTACAGGAAGGGCCAGAGCCGCCTCTATTTCCAGAGGAGGCTGAGGTCCTTCAACATCTGCCGGACAATGCTGAGGATGTTTTATGAGTCTGTGGTGGCCAGTGCTATCCTGTATGCTGTTGCATGCTGGGGCAGCAGGCTGAGGGTAGTGGACGCTAACAGGCTCGACAAACTGATCCGTAAGGCCAGTGACATTGTGGGGGTGGAGCTGGACTCTCTGGCGGTGGTGTCAGAGAGGACGATGCTGGCCAAACTACCTGCCATCTTGGACAGTGTCTCCCACCCGCTCCATGATGTGCTGGTCAAACAAAGGAGCACCTTCAGCGGAAGACTCATCCCCCAAAATGCACCACAGAGCACCACAGGAAGTCATTCCTGCCTGTGGCCATCAAACTCTTTAACTCCTCCCTCTAAGTGTCAGTCTATATGACCGTAAGTCATTAAACTGGACATTGATCATTACATCTCTGCAATACTTGACATAATTGTGCAATATCCTGTGTTAAAACTCCTGTGCAATATTTGAATTTAAAATTCCTATTTGTTGATATTATTCATACTTCTATTACTGCTGTGCAATATCCTCTGTCTCATTGGTACTTCACACTTATTTTATCTTATACTTACACCCACCTGGTACTTAATTTATTTTCTGACCTGTTTTTATAGTGTATTGTATTATATTTTGTACTTCTATTCCTGTGTTCACTGACGTAAAGGCGAGCTGCTGTAACAAAGAGTTTCCCTTCGGGGATCAATAAAGTATTTCTGATTCTGATTATAACCTTAATAAGCTACACTTAACTTGACAGTTCATGCACTATTACTTTATACCGTATTATTATCATCATTGACAGATTACAAAGTTTCTAAATGAATCTGACTTAATGTGAAACTCCAAGAAGTAAATGTTACTTTTGACAAACTGATTTTCTGTTGAGTTGTGGTTTTGATTTAAGTTTTATTGTCAGGTTTGTGTTTATATTGTAGAATGTCCACAATAAATGAATAATAATAATACAAAAATAATCTCGTGCAGTTGATGAATGTGACGGACATGACCTTGATAAAGGTGTGTTGTTGTTTTAATTGTTGTGGCTCTTGTTGACTGTGACTGACTCGTCACGTGCAGTCGTGAACGAGTCACTGTAGAGCTTCAGCACAAAGAGAAACAAAGTTTCAGCAGTGACAACTGTTCCGGGATCAGCCTTCATCACTGCAGCTGCAGTTTGATTTTGCGCCGCTGCCGCGTGCTCCGTGGTGACGTCACGTTAGTCCAAGTCAAAAGCCCTGTGAGCGTGTGTGTTTGCCGCCGGGTGCGGTGGCGCGCGCCTGTAATCCAAGCTACCGGGAGGCTGAGGCTGGCGGATCGTTTGAGCTCAGGAGCTCTGAGCTGCAGCGGACTATGCCGATCGGGTGTCCACACTAAGCTCGGTATCGATATGGTGCTCCTGGGGGAGCCCGGGGCCACCAGGTCGTCTAAGGAGGGGTGCACCGGCCCAGGTCGGAAACGGAGCAGGTCAAAGCCCCCGTGCCGCTCAGTAGTGGGATCGCGCCTGTGAATAGACGCTGTAGTGCAGCCTGAGTGAGACAGCGGGACCCGGTCTTTTCACACTCCTCAGCGCGCGCGCACTCACACACATTATAGCTTTACATCTTCCTCTTCTTATTCCATGAAAAACCTTCACACACCAGCTGCTTCTGCTTCTTCTGCACCGCCTCCACCTGGAGGACACCTGCAACTACACCAACCACACTGAGTACTTCTCACGATGTCCTGCAGGTGGCGCCAATTTAAAGCCTCAAACAAGCTACTAGAAGAGTTTTTTCAATTACACTGCTTTTATCAGTTGATGTTTTCATGCTGATGATACTCAGTATTACACAAGAATCAGAAAGTTGTCTTGTGTGTGTTTCCATATCGGCTGTTCACATCTTTACACATTATGTCATCATTCATTCAAATAATCAACAGTGATACAAAAGTTGTAACAGTACAATTGTATTTGTTTTCACGTCTTCCTATGTGAAACCTTTGTACTTCAATGATTTGCTTGTCCACTCCGCCTTCCCTGGAATAGAGATGTGATCATTCATTCATTCATCAGACTGACTGAATTCTCATGTGTCAGCTCCCAGCAGCTGGTGCTATCAGGAAGTTATAGTCTCGATCTATGATTTTAGGATTTGTCTTCCCACGGTGGTCTAGCTGTGACTAGGAAGAACTGTTGCCTCATATCTAGATTGATGCAACATGCAAACAGTACAACATTTTGGAATAACTTCAGTGGCTTGTGTTCCTGTCTTAAATCATTTTAAAACACAAAACAGCCTAAAGTGTTTTTCTAAACCTAATATGAAACTATGTAAGGGTGGAAACTTTCCACCCTGCTGTTTCCCAGATTAACAAAGGGCCTTTCTCTTTTTTTTTCATGAGAAACAGGTGACACATGTGGTCAACCACAAACTTTTGCAGGGGCAATATAATGACCATTATTTCATCTACAGTTCTTCAAATGTCTCAATATTGGTCAAGTTTATAAAGGAACCAAACAGTATATGAGGGGTTATAATAACTTCATATCAGCATAAATAGACTGGACTTTACACTCCAGCGACAATGACTCATAAATTGCCTTTGTTTTGAAGCAAATATTTATCTGCGCTAAACTCACAATATGCGTATCAGTGTTATTTTTACGGTCATCAGCATCTACATGATTCTTCACTTTCCCTCAATAATTAGATGCTTATTAGAAACCTCCCACAGTCATTTCCAAGGAAGAGAGACCACAAATGAGTGCATCTCAGTTTGCCATCTAAATAAATGGCCCTTTAGGGGTTTTTCCAAGTATAAGGGAGGCCTGAAGAAGTGGAGTGGCTGCTGTTGACAGCAGTAGTTAAAATCAATTTATCAGTTGTACTTATCAGCTGTCACTAATAGTAAATTTTAGTCAAGCTTGAACTCTGTTGCCATTGATAAGCTGCAATCAATTCTGTTTCGCGAGCTCTCGCTGCTTCTGAGAGCTTGATTGAGCACCAGAATTAAAACATTAAAGAGAGCAAAAGAGCTGTGTTTGTTTTAATAATCCCCAGACGGATAGAGCACAAATGCACCGACAGTTCACTGAAAAAAGTCTTAATTAAATGACAAACAAATAAAAAACTATTCTTCTTTACATATGTTGAAATGATCACAATCCTCTCAACATTTTAAAGACTTTATGGTTTATTAAGGATCCAAATGCAGTTTCTGAGGAGCCCAAGACTTGTTGTATCGCTAGCATCTAAAGCTCATTTAAGATTTAGAAATAACCTGAATACACAAAGCCATAGACTTGTTTTGTTTTTTCTATATTTGTACTGCATTGTGTCTGTGTCCTGGTTAAAGCAGAATTTGACTAATCAGCTTTCCTCTTCGTTCTCTCTTTTCTTTTTACAGTCTCAACTCTTTTGGACAGCGTTAAATGCCAAGCATTAGAAATGTCTGCCCTTGCCCAAGCTCTTCAAAATTCCTGTGATGGTAGAACATGTTTTTGTGTGGGAGGGCTGTTCTGCCAAGCAAAGCTGTTTTGGTCCTGATTCTTTTTTCTTTTTCTTTTTTTTTTCTCACAAGAAAATCTTGTTCTTGCATCACCAAATGCTACCTCGTGATGGGGGCAAACAAGAAGATAATACAAGAGCTCACATATGCAGCTTCACCGTCGTCAGCCCTGACCTTAACGCAGATTTTAATGGACGTTAAAGCTGCAGTTTGTGTCACACACACACACAAATATTTCTCTGTTAGGCATTGAACACATCTTTTTTAAAGTCACTGGGTGAGAACACAAAAAAATGTATTAATTTCCAGCATGCACCCCCACCACCACCACTGTGTACATTTCAGTAAATTATCCTCCTCAAACTGTACATTTTCTAGAAGATCCCCCACGCTTCAACATTTTCAGAGTAATTTAGAGTGAAAGACAATGAGGGAATTCTAGGTGGGGTTTTGGGGAGCCCCTTGAGCATTTCTCAATGCCCTAGCCCTTCACATTGCCTGACCTTATTGCAGCTGGTGTGCCGCAAAGCAAGAAAGAGTGGTACAGATCTGGAAATTACCATGCAGCATTTGTAAATAATCACAAGGCAGTCATCCATGTGGACTTTTAGGATGCACTGTCTCTTGAGGATTTAGTCAAAACATATCATATGTGGCTGCTAAAAAAAGAAGAAGAGGGAATGCCCATGATGGCTGTCTAACACACTTGCACCCAGACATTGCACCCCCCACCCCCCCACACACACAAGGTTAATATCTTGTCTTCAGAGAAAGTTAGTTTTTCTTTAAATTTGATGGTGCTGTTACCAAACATTCATTTCTACACAAAATGAAAAATATAAAACAGAGTAAAAAATGTACATGTAGTCATGGAAGGTACGTATTTGAAACCTTTTCTGAGACTGCCAATATTCACCTATATTTATTCAAATTATGATTTAAACCCTCAATATGTTATTTTTCTGGAGTTTACAAGATTACCTTATGTGCTTTAACTTTCCATCAGACATGTGACTTCCAGTCTAATGCAACTTACCCAGATTCTTACCAGAAGTCACATCAGATACAGCTAATTAGGCAGCTAGTCCCACAGTGTATGTGTGTCAGCGAGAGAGAGAGAGAGAGAGAGAGAGAGAGAGATAGATACAGTAAGTAAGACAGCATGAGCGAGCGAGTGAAAGAGAGGGAGGAGTGACAGAAAGGGAAAGAAAAGAGGGAAGAAAGAGACTCATTAAGCCAAGTTCTTCTGAGCACTCGTTCTGCTACACAGACTTTCTCTCTCTTTCTCTCTCTCTCTCTCTCTCACACACACACACACACACACACACACACACACACGCATACTCAAAAACACAAAGCAGAAGTGGACAAAGACACACGGTTTCAGTCGCCGCGGTTGGCTATGGCTCAGGGCTCTGACAGCAATGACACAAGTTACAAGTCCCCATCTCCTGGAAGCAGGCCGGTAAGTGTGCACTTCATTGTACTTTCTCATTAACGTACCCGTTTTACGTGGTTACATCCTATTTTCACTGAAGGGCTATAGATGTATTCAGAAGTACATTTTAAATACAAATCTTGTGAATTAAATGCTACATACTTCTTCCATATATTTGATTGGATGCAGTGTTTGGTGCATATTTGGTGGGCAGCAACACAGCCTATCAAAGAGACACTAGTTGTGTCTTTGTTGGCTCTTTTCACAGCTTCTCAAGAGTGTTTCACTTGCACACATGGGCTGCAGGCGTGACTCGCTTCAAGTGTAGGCTTTTGTGAATTGCAAAATGTATCACTTATCCAAGTAGTGGGAATCCTTTGTTTTTGCAAGTCCTCAAACTGTGAATGATTAGAGAGCTGTCAGGAACAGACAGTGTGGTAAATACAGTATGTACTGTACGTTTCTGTGCATGTGAGACTCATCGTCCTCAGTGCTGACTGGTTTCACGTGTGCCAGTCTCTAAGCACATTGTTGCTCCTTTTCTTGCTCAAGAGCATTGTGGAAATGAAACCGTCAAATGCTGTTTGTTTTTATACAAGTTGCAAGCTGTGAGCACTACTTTATGCGAATGCTGCAAATTCCAGCAGCATCAGTTGTGTTGGGTTTTTCAGTAATTCAGAAGACGTTAATTAATTTGGTATCTCTTTGATGTACAACTGACTCAGCATTTTGAAATGAGATTAGTTATTACGATACCAAGAAAATCGAGTGTTCAGGACACGAAACAGGGTGTGCATTATAACTAACCGATGACTCAGCCACTCCCCGACCCTGCCCCTCACATTAGGTGTTAACTTAAGTCCATCTTCTGTCAAACTGTCATTAAAACAGTTAACACCTCCATTTCACACATAAACCCACCAGCAGGAGCCAATGACATTAACTGCGACGTTCTGATCTTAATCAACGAACTCGTTATTTTCAGGTACAGGAAACTCTCCGTTCAGTTGGCCACTTGATGTTTATGTCACTGCACACACATGTTAACTGTCAACATTTGTATTTCCTCAGAGCTCCTCAGATGATGCGAAGAAGGTGATGCGGCGGGAAAAGAACCGGATCGCTGCTCAGAAGAGCAGGATGAGGCAAACTCAGAAAGCTGACAGTCTACACTTGGTGAGGAGACCTTACTCTGCAACACACACCGTACTCATGCTCACACATCAAAAGCCACACAATTTAACACTGACTTCTACTTCTTAAGACATTTAAGAGACACAAGCAAAAACAGAGAAGCCATTACATGGTATTAAATGTAAAACTGCTGTTCCTTAATAAACTACTGCATGGAAAATTGAAGGATTGCTCTGTACACAAGCCACATTTCTTGCCCTGAAAGCTTCATTGTACTGCGATGCTGGCTGCAAATCAGATTATATATATATTTTGATATCAGATATAGCATTAGTTAGGGTGTCCTTGAAAAATACTGTACAGAGTAATGGTGTGAAATTTACGCTCAATATTGCCATCTAATATTTTTCAATCCAACTCGGTGATAGATGGACATGAACTTACAGTAACTGTCTGTAACGCTTTCTGAGTGCCCATGCAGCATTTTCAAGCCTCTGGGAATGGGTTTGTACTATATTTACAAAATGCTACCTGACCATGTGGCGATGTGTCATGGCTTCTGTTAGGCTGCACACTTGGACGCTGCTCTGTGTGTTTGCAGAAGCTTAGGGAATAAATTAGCACGTGTGGGCAATCACTCCCTTTTTGCAGCAGAATCCAGCGCCAGAGACTGCAGCACTGAATACGATAACAGAAGTGTGTTTGGGCCAGCCGCTTTGTTCATTGCCCCATCATTCTTTTAGGCAGCTCATTTCATGTGATAGTTGGTAGTCGGTGTAAGAGATCACTCTGTCATTTCAGCTTTTACTTGTTTGACTTGGCACGAGATGAGTCTTATTTGTTCATTAAAACGTCAATAAGAGAGCAGGCATTTCTTCTGTTCTACCTCCAAACATCTGGCAGCTGGTCTACGAACACAACGACTTCTCCAGTAATCATGTAGTTATCTTATGAATCCTTTATGACCTGCGATAACTTTACCTGCTGTCAACTCTTACATCGACACTCATTTCATCGTACTGACCACATAGGCGCTCTCTAACATCTTTGTTCAAGTCAAGATGATTTGTGCTGTACTGTCCTCTATCACCATGATGCATTCAGAGCAGCTGCTTCTATGAACTTTATCAGATGAACTGAAGTGATTTTGACTGTCACAAAAACCACACTGTAGGCAGTAGTAGATCCATCGATTTGAATACATGAGAATCCCATGAAGTATGGTGTATATTATCAATCTAAAACCTGTCAGAGTCACAGAGAACACCAGGGGACCACATAGCATATTCTGTGGTTTTACTTTCATCGTCTCACTAGATAAACAGGAAGGTGAATTTTCCCTCTCTATGACACAGTGGCTTATTTCCTGTTTCTTCAGTAGTATTTTTTTTCTTCTGTGTAAATGAGCTTGAAATTGTATGTCGTGGGCAGGAGGGGAGAAAAAGGCAGTCACTTCTTGTAAGCACTGATAGCAGTGGGCTGTATTTGGCTAAGTGACGCAAGAACAGGGGTTTGCCCAAAGGTTCTGTGACAGTAAGGACCCACAGCTCAGTATTATGATCTTTCGGCCACGGTGTGATGACCTTTTCATTACCCAAGTGGAAGATTTCTCCCCTGCTATTCTCACACCAAAAAGAAAAAAAAATGTTGACGTACAGGTTGCTCTACTTATATTATCTCAAAGTTGATGATCAGTAAAAAAGAGCTTGTTTTGGAAAATGTACATACATCATCCAAAATGCAACTTTTCAGATTGTGGTGCTTATTGAGCTACATGCTGTTTATATTGTAAAGTTTGTGTTTGAATCAGTATTCATAGGTTGGTGTTAGAGGACAATGCACTACTTTTACAACATTTAAAGAAAACAACAACTTTACGTTATGGTAAGGTAGATAAGGTGTGCTGTAGGTTTTTAGATTTTTTAATGTGTTTTTATTAACTCCCCAGCAACTTTTGGGCTTCAATCATTTCAATATGAATGGAAATGAATGAATGGAAACTAGACTGCTATGAGTTTAGAAACAATACTGAGAGTCTACAGACATGCTTGCAGCTCTGTGAGGCTGTACGGTACAGTGGTGCTTTGAGCCAAAGACTAATGCCAACATGCTAACATGCTTACAGCAGCAATGCTAACATGTTAATGCATATCCGGCATAGTGTTTATTAAGTTCACCTCTTAGTTTAGCATGTTAGCATGCTAACATTTGCTAATTAGCACTAAACATAAAATACAGCTGAGGCTGATGGGAATGTCATTAGTTAAGTATTGGATAAAGTAAAAATTTGACCTGACGATGGCGCTACAGGAAAAGTCAGAGGATCACCAAAGCCATGCTAAAGGGGACGTGTGTACCAGATTTCATGGCAAATCAACCAATAGTTTTGGAGACTGACTTGTAACCACACAGTAAAACCACTGTTATCACTAATAAAAGACATGTCTGCTCAAACATCCTGTTCCTGTGTGTTTTCCAGGAGAGTGAGAACCTGGAGAAGGAGAACGCTGCCCTGAGGAAGGAGGTGAAGCAGCTGACAGAGGAGGCCAAGTATCTGTCATCTGTGCTGAGCAGCCACGAACCTCTGTGCACCGGCCTGACTCCTCAGACCCCCGACCTCCTCTACCCTCCTCATCACAGCAGCTACCACCACCAGCACATCACTGTACCACACTACCAGCACTGACCTGTATGACTACTGAGACGGCCGAAGAAGTGCTGTGAACTGACCTCAATGGAGAGAAAGACTGACTGGCGATGTCTCTATAAATGTTAACCTTTTTTGATCTAATCTCTCTGAACTGATCAAGGAGTAACATGACAGGGTAATATGTCAACAAAGACAGCATGGGACCCAAAATGCAGTATTCAAAACTATTTATTTTGCTTCTGCTCATGTCTTTGCTTTTTCTGCTCAATATCAGTGATCTGTATTTGAACCTACATGGTTCAATGAGTAGAATTATCAACCAGTCTATGTTTACATTGGGAGAAAAAAAAACAACCTGTATGTTCAGGTGTTCAGACGACACAGTATTTTTGTAAATTGCTTATTTTTTGTGTCATGGAGAGCACCTCTGTCATCCTGTCATGTTTTGAGTTTCCCGTGTTTATTAATGTGTTTCAGTGTGTAAATGTAGATCGATGATGCTCAGGAGATATTGACAGGTTTGATTGTGGACCAACAAGAATGTAAAGTCACGATCCTAAAAAATGCTTAAATTTATCAAAAGGAAATGACTGGCAGTGAATAATGGACATTCAAAGGATCTTGACTTGTGCACTGGTGATAATGATGGTGTGTGAGAAGACCCAGCAAAGATATTTATTAAATGTGATGCCTTTTAGGTTTCTGACCTCCAGAGATTTGTTATTCATGCCTTCATGCAGAGTGGCAAGTCTGCACTGGCACACAAACCAACATGGTATTTTATTACTTTAATGAGAGAGTCCCTAGATGGCACTGTTCACCATTATGAGAGATGAAGTTACAGTGTCTTATGTTGTAAAGCAAAAACATAATCATTCATAGCCTGTCCTGTGTGGGTATGAATTCATTTCTTCACAACACAACTGAGGCTTTCATGTCATTCATCCATTTTTGTAACCATCCTATTATTATTAGGCTAGTGGACAAAATAAATGACCTGCTATCTACAATGTTTTTAGACTTGGAAGGGAAAGTTGTAAAAAAATATATATATATATATATTCATATATAATGGCCATATTTTTCGAATCAAACAACAGACATGTTATATAAGAGAAGAAATCGCAGACATTTAAGGACGTTACTAATTGTCACACTGTCAGATATCTCAGTGGTACAGGCTGTTCAGAACAGGGAACTGTGTGTGAAACTCCGCCCTTCTGTCTGAGTTGACCGACTTGTTTCGAGATCCCCAAAGCGGTTTTTAGGTCCGGGTGGAGGGTCACAGCAGTCGCTCCCACACGTGTTAACACTCGGAAACCTCGATCTGAAAGAAAGGATCATATTCATTCATGAAGTTATCTGTAACTCTTATTGAAACTGCACAGGCTTTAGACGCAATTTCGACTACTGAACTAACTTCAAACCGGGAGAGGAAATAAATTAATGGACCCGAGGGTACCGCACAAACTGGAAGTTGTAGAGCCTTCACTGCTTGCTTTCTTAACTATTCAGATAAACAGTCGGGAGAGTTGAAACATATGAACGTCTCCTTTTAGCTGAAAACATGAAGTAGTAAGCCTATCTGTCGTTAAAGTGGGACTTTAGGAAAGCGCTGGATATTTAGTGTTCTCCCATGAAACAGGGACATTCAGCCACTTTCAGTTTGCGGTGGTTTAACGCACAGCAGTTGAGTGAAAACTTTATACTCCATGAGTATATTGAGGAGACTAGTTTAATATGAGCGAAAAACAAGCGTTAGGAGATACTAAACTAAACCAGGATAAAACTAAGGCTGACTTAGAAAACCATGTCAAGCTGGACGATCAGAGTCAGCTGGACGGTCCTGAAGCGCTGCGACCAACCCGTCTCTACAAGCGGCGCTGGATGATTGTCCTCCTGTTCAGCTCATATTCACTGTGCAACTCCTTCCAGTGGATACAGTACGGCATCATCAACAACATTTTCATGAAGTTTTACAACGTGGACGCCTTCACCATAGACTGGATGTCTATGATCTACATGCTGACATACATTCCCTTCATCTTCCCGGTGACCTGGTTGCTGGACAAAAAGGGGCTCCGGGTCATCGCGCTGGTGGCCACTGGGCTCAACTGTGCAGGGACATGGGTCAAAGTGGCCAGCGTCAGACCCAACCTGTTCGCCGTCACCTTTCTGGGACAGTTCTGCTGCTCGTTCGCGCAGGTGTTCATCCTCGGAATGCCCTCGAGAATCGCGTCAGTGTGGTTTGGTTCAGAAGAAGTGTCCACCGCCTGCTCCATCGGAGTCTTCGGCAATCAGGTAGGCTGTGAGATACGGGCTGTCCTCTAGTCGGTAACTGGGTCAAGTCAGTTCTTCACCTACTTGATCAGAAATATAAACCATAATTCCACTAACCACCGATCATTTGGGCATTCCCACATATATTTGTCACATGTGCGTCATTACGCGCGTTAAAGCGACCAGATCATCTCCTGTGCGTTCAAGCCACAACACTGCTTGCTGAGAATGTGAGGAAATGAATGGCAGCAATATGTAACTGTAACAACAATCACTATCAACCTTAATTTATCACCTTACATGAAGGTGTGATAGCTCACTATAAATAACTAGCAAATTTTATCAGTGAGAAATGAAGACAAAACAGTTTCATATTAAACTCTGTAGAGAAACAGAGCTCTACACCCATATGAAACTATGTCAACTAAAAGCACCACTTATTATTTATCAGCACAGAACACTTAAAAGGCTCATATCAGAAAACAACCTCTCTCTTAAACCTGTCCTCAAGTGGTCAAGCCTTTATCTACTTGCCCTCAGCCATGGCCATAATAGTAACCACAGAAAGCGTAATACAAGGAAAACAACTGTATTAATAAGTTGTCTGAAAGAAACAAACTAATAAAAGATCCAAATTTCTGTAAATCACCAAAACATATATCATTAATAATACATTGCTTTTAAAATTGCCAGACAGTCACCACATCTTCAGTAAGCCACACTTCAAAAACAAAAGTTCAGAGCACCTCCTTGAGCCATCTTACAAATGTCCACGTTAGAGAAAAGCAAGTTCTCCATAGAGTCTTTGTTGGCTGAATACAGCAGTTAGCGAATAGCAACCGAATTCCAAGTCTTTTTCCTTGGTACGAAGCGTAGTTCCTCCTGATGAAAGTGGCGTGTCTGCCAAATGCAAGGGCAATTTTTATGAGTCCAATGTTTTGCGTACTGGAATTTGCAGACAGGCCAAAAAATGTGGCTCAGTTCCAATCTACAACAGTCTTAAAGTGCCATCGGCATTGTTTTTTTTTACAAGTCTCTTAGCCTCTGTCTGAAAGCGGCCAGGCTGGAGAAATAAAGGAAGATGTGCTTCAGATCCTCCGGCAGGTCGCTGCACACACTACATTCTCTTTTCACTCAGGTCCTTTGGCAAAGCTGCTATTCCACAGATTTTGGTCCTGGCCCAGGGAACACCTAAGCGAGAGTTGGAAAAATTACGGGATTTAGAAGGGAGATCAAATAGAAGCATGTCTAATATGTCTTCAGGCATTGTGTGATAGAAACACCAAGGGCAGAATCTTGACGTCTGTCCAAAAACTAACCAGTAATAATGGCTGTACTTGGTGCCATAATGTGTTCTCACTGCAGTTTGTTCAAAACTTTCTTGGTTAGACCAGAGAAGAGGTCATTACAGTACTCAATACTGCTAGGGATACATAAGTTAGGCCTATATTAACTGCAATTACTCAAAAACAAACAGATCAAAGCTGTAAATCAGACAAAATGTCATTGTTTTGAATGTGATAGACATTGGAATCATTGGAAATATGGAAATAGTTTTCTTAATTTTTCTTCCCTAAAATTTTCTGATTGTGACTTGTGATGGTCACTTCACATAAACCGCACACACAATTTTTCACATATATGATGCTCCTTTTTCTTTTATGAAAATGTATTCACACACACAACAACTGTTTAGTGTGCCGCCATTGTATTCTGTTTATCTAAATTAGCAGCAGCAGGGCATTTTAAAATCCACATGAGCAGCCAAATAAGCAGTCAGGAGTGATCAGTGTCGTGCCACTGTTAATATAAGCTCACAAGCATCAGATTTAACACTTTAAGATTTTGAACAAACAACACTTGAGTCAACTTACAGTACATCAACTCCAAGTAAATGTCACCAAAAGGTCATCACTTAGTGCTGGAAGATTTGCTGTTTGTAACCCAGAGCACGGACTGGATTTTTGGATGCAGTATCAATAAGAACAAACATTTGTGGGCTTTCTGATAGACTTCTAATGAGCCTGTTGTCTAATAACAAATCCTCTGGTGCATGTGTTATGGCACTTGGAGCCAAAAGGTGTATTTGATGCGTTGTTCTTCAGACAGGTTTAACACCCCATTCACCCCTGCCTTGACATACCTTCATTCACATTATTCTTCCTGACGCCTGCACAGAATTGATAACCTGCATCCTACAAATTTGGCCTCAATTTGGTTGTGTCATAGGTTATTTTATTGCATCCAAACTGCCTTTATCAGCACATTTCACCATCTCACACCCCTCAATGGTCTTCAAGAAGGAATATAAGTCTAAGTAAGTCATATCTCAAAGACATCGCATTGCAGGCTTTATTGCCACATCAGTGTCTTCTCATTTACAGTGTCTTCAAATGCTTGAATAGAAGTTCATTTCAAGCACGGTCAGCACTAAAAAGTTATTTTATAAACAACATAAAACAAAGTCTGTGGTAAAATCTAGATTTTAAACAGCACAAATACAAAATGATTGGAGGAAAGGAATATTCTAGGCATTATCATTAACAGTACGGGTATCCTTAGGTGATCAATAACAAAGACTTGGAAACATTAACCTTCAAATGAGTTATCCTTAGACTTCATTAAAGTTCCACAGAGAAATATGTCTGTTTTTTGTTTTCTAGGTTTTCTCATTATTATTTGGACAGTTAACTGAAGAAGTGATACAAGGTCTGAGCTGGTAGGAGTGGTTTAGGAAGAATTGGAAGATTTCCTATATTAACATCACATGACAGGACTAAACATATGTGCAATGAGCTGTGCTGTGCTTGCTCTCTGGCTTCTCTGAGAAAAGCATCTTTCTACAACGGGCAGTTTGCACACAGGACAGCAAGCTGTTAGGACATTTTAAGACCTCTCACCTCTCACGCTCCAGGGGCCCATTTTAGGACAGTTAAAATGCCACAAAACAATACTTTGAAAGGCAACCATGCAAATTCTGAACTCGGTGGTGCAGAGTGGCAGCGGTCCAAGGCTGCAAAGAATCTCGCTCCGGGCCTCGCTTCGCTGCAGTGGAGTCCAGGACCTTTAGGCAGAGCCATCTCCGTTGGTTCACGGTTAGACGTTGAGGCTTTACAAGGTGACCAGGCAGAGCTGGTCCCCAAGGCTGAGACCAAAATTTACCATCGTCGCTGGTTCATGCTGTTTCTCTTCAGCGCCGTCTCAGCCAGCAATGCCTTCATGTGGCTTCAGTACGGCATTATAAGCAACATATTCATGCGCTTCTACAACATTGACTCTCTGGCCATCGACTGGTTGTCCATGATTTACCTGCTCACTTACATTCCACTTATTCTGCCCGTCCTGTGGCTTTTGGACAACAGGGGAATCCGGGATGTTGTCCTTGTCGGGTCAGCCTTTAACTGCATTGGTGCTTGGATAAAAATTGGTAGTGCCAGTCCCAATCTGTTCCCAGTCACCTTTTTTGGCCAGTTTGTGTGCTCAGTAGCCACAGTGTTTGTTCTTGGTATTCCTTCTTACCTTGCCTCAGTGTGGTTTGGAGAGAAAGAGGTTTCCACTGCTTGTTCCATAGGAGTTCTGGGAAACCAGGTTTGTCTGAATATCTAACTAATCACCGTTTAATTTCTACTTCTGCAGCAGGGTCTACATAGCGAGGCTGTCTGACAGCTGTTTGTAGATTATGCAGGGCTGCACTGGATGCCAGAGTCGCATAAGACTTGTAGTGTCCTGTTGCGAGAGTCCTGAGAAAATTGTGTTAACTGTTCGCTGAAACCTTCTCATCACACTCTGTCTGTGTAACTGTTTAAATGTAAAAACACTCTTTCCCAATCGCGAAGTTCTGTGTTGAATTAGTCAGATGCTGTTAAAACGTATACTTGATTTGGTAATAAGAGAATAATATGGTTTCTGAGATGGATTTCATGTGGTATCCTTGACTTGCACAGAATGCAAATTTCAGATGAGTGACACTGAAGCAGAGCTTGTTTGAGAGGATTAAGAATTTAAAAAATATATTTTGTTAATGGTTAAAATTAATTTGAAATCATTTATTTTAATAGTAAATATTTAACAACCAAGCAACTGTATATTCATATCATGTACTGTAGATAACACTTAAAGTTATTAAATTTATATTTAAACCTATAAATAGTAAATTACTATAATATACACTTTAAGTGGTGTCAAAACAAGCAATAATAACTTCCAAATACACATGTTGTGGTACCATTCAGTCAGTATGTATGAGATTTAGAAAATAGGTGGCAACAATGGGATTAAAACAAAACTTCAGTTTTAAGTCACCTTGTTTTGATATTACGTGTTCAGTTCTGAACTGTTTTCTTTAATTTGTGTTACATGTGTTCATTGTCTTATAGCTTGGTATTGCAATTGGGTTCCTTGTGCCTCCCATCCTGGTGCCTAATGTGGACGACTTGGATGAGCTGGCTCACCACATCAGCATTATGTTCTACATCACAGCAGGAGTGGCTACCTTGCTCTTCATCCTTGTTGTCTTTGGTAAGATTTGGGATGTTGTAGCACATAAAGGGTCAGTCCACCCCAATAACAAATCTAGTATTTTCTTCCTTATTTCTAGTGGTATCTAGCCATGCAGATAGTTTTGGTTTTGACTTTGAACTCCCAATACAATAAAAGTGAATGGATTTGGTTTGTGCTGCTCAAAGCATTGTAAAGCTACATTTTCAAATTTACATTGGTTTGCTTACTTGCATGCTTTGTGCAGCTCAAAAGAAATTTCACTCACCTCCATCGTATTGGAGTGGCGGCAGTATTCTCAGAGCCAGACATCTTAAAACCTCTGCAGATAAAACTGAAACTTTCTGCATGGCTACACACAAATGGTGTTGTGTTTTTTTGTAGTTTCGGCAGTTTTTGAATTTACATAAAATGTAGATTTTACTGTACCATGTAACCAGTCATCTTTGTGAATGGATAAAGAGGTTAAGTGGTCAATGAAACAGTCAAGTGAGTGAAATGAATGAGCTTTTCCACTTCCCCACATTATAAACATACTCAGACTTTGACGTGTATTGTCTGGGCCTTTTTCCACTCAGGCCAATGGGATTTCATTCAACCTGATGATGAGTTCTAATTTACAGCAGACTTACACTCTGACAAGAAGCACCATTCAGTGGACAAGAAAAGTGCTGACCAGCATATTCGCACCAACACAAAACTCTCCCTGAAGTGGAGACTGACAAAAGATACTATTGTGGTACAAGTAAGGTCTTGGGAATGGGCAAAAAAGTACAAGAGTGTTTCAGCATACTGAAAAAAAACCCCAAAAGTATTATTTTGTTAAGTATAGGTTAGTATAGTATAGATATTAGAAATAGAGGACCTGTGATCACAAAAGGGCTTCACATTTTCTGGTAGAAGGAAGTGGCATAACTTGACATGACAAACAGGATATGAGTTAAGAAAAATGCTTAGTTGTAGTCTGCTTTATATCTGCTACCCATGCATTTTGACTCTCTTTGTCTTTGCTCTACCGTTACCTTATGTTGCAATTTGCCAAGCAGGAGAACAGGACCCAAATGCAGAGCTGGTTCAGATCAATGATTTATTACAGAATTAAAAAATAAAACAGGAAATACTATACATAAACCCTCAAACCATGACACCTTATAAATGATCTCAGTGTTTATATTTTTAATATACATGTAGCAGTCACATTTGTCTATTTTTATTGTGGAGAGAACTTGAATCATATGCTGTGTCATTTAGGGAGGAGGTTGATCAATAACAGAAGTGGTTAGTCAGAATACAGTAGCAAACTATTTTGTGACTGGTCTATAGAGAACACTGGCCTGGGTAGTTGTCAGAGAGGAGGAACAAGTTGCATGAAAAAGCTGTTGTCCTGTCAGGGCAGGGGGAGGGCGCGAGCGCTCGTAAGCATTCTGCATTCAGTAACACAAAAGGATGCTTGTGAAGGCATTCCATAGTAGCACCATGTACAACATTCAGACTAAACTGTCAGTGTTGTTAGTATTTTGACTATAGTCTCCTATTGTTGATAAAGCACCTTGAAATGCAGACATCAGCTCATTCTCTACTCACTTGACCTGGTCCATAATTTATTTTCATGGTTTCGAACATTTTTTGTGACCCCTCTAAGGAATAGTTCAACATTTTGGGAAATACACTTATTTGCTTTCTTGCCTAGAGTAAGACGAGAAGATTGATACCACTCTCATTTCTGTGTGGTAAATATGGAGCTACAGCCAGGAGATGGTTAGGTTAGCTTAGCATTAAGACTGGAAAGAGGGAAAAGAGCTAGCCTCACTCTTTCCAAAGGTTCACCCACATCATAACTCAGATCGATCAGGGCACTGATTCTGTACAAGACGTACAGACTTTCCCCTGGTTTCGGTCATGTGATGGATGGTATTAGGCAAGAGATGTGACTTATGCTGCGCTTGGTTACTCCAGGGAGATAATTCACACCAGTTGGCCACAGTAGTTTCATGATATGACACATCTACTCACACACATAGCACACCCTCGCACATACATGCAAGATGCCATGTGTGAGGGTTGTCCTGCTGGCAGTGCCATCTGTAGTCCTGAAACAGGCCTGTGAGTCAGCAGGGCAGACAAAGTCCCAGGATTCAGAGATTTGCTTAAAATGTGTGCAAAGAGAGGTGAAAGAAGAAGTTTGGCTGCTGCTTTCCCCTAAGACATAATATGGGTTGATCTGGTTGACTGAATAAGGGGAACCCCTGGGGGTGTTAAAGGGAAATTAGCATGCCCAAACTGTTTTACAATTTATTAGTATGAGCACTCCAAAACTATCTGAATAAAACTTTGTTTCATTTGAATAATGACCACACATGAAGTAAATGCAGCTGAGATCATTTATAACTTATATGTTGTCATGTATTGTCATGTACTGTCTCAAAGAGCAGGTTAGTTTCACAGGATTAGTGAGAACTGGTTACTGAACACAAACCTTCAGGTCAGATTTGCTGAAGGGAGAAGAGGCTGCCTCAGCTCCAAGAACCACAAAGACAAGACATCTGTGTTTCCCCATGAGGGCTGAGGGCACGTGCTTTCACCCAGGAAAAAGACTGACTGAAACAGGTCACGTCACACTTATCACCCCCAAAAGGTGACTGTCCGCTGGGTCAGAGACTGGCTGACTGGAGGTATGTTGAGCATACCGTATGTGCAGGGACCTGTACGACTGTGTCTGGATGTGTCCCATTCCACATGAAATCTTTGCAGCTGTTCAGGATAATACACAAAACACAGATGGCTCATCTGTACTGTGGCACAGCTCCATGTGCTTCTCAGACTTTCATGCGGTGGTCATTTAGGAAGTTTGCACTCTTGTTTGCTTGTGTAAAGAGGACAAACATAATGTCCAACAGTAAACTTATGTTGCTTTAGCCAGTTAAATCCTAACATATGCAATATTCGCCTTAAATTCCCCCTTTAATAAAAGTAACAAAGTTAGAATAAACATTACAGTCATTTTGTCTCTGGTTGTTCCAAAATGAAACTTTAATACCCTCCTAGTGAGTTAAATATGCAGATCCAACGTGGTTTCTTTCAGTTTATGATGATGAATCTACCAGAGAGCCGAAGGCGGTTGCAGAGGTTTACAAAGCCTGCTAAAATGCAAACTGCAAAAAGAGAGCAAACACTGAAACATGCAATATTTTCTTACTATAAAATACAGAGACATAGGATTACACTATATGTTATTATATTATTTTGTACATCAGTCTGTGTTTGTGACCCTCTATGCTCACGTACCTGTAAATGGCTTTTCATCGATTTTTGTGTAGATGATTTAAATAGTGTTGAGTTTGTTGTTTTTTGTGTTTTATGTATTTTACATTGATATTGGTCTCTGCTTATGCTAGTCTTCCAGGAGCGTCCTAAACTTCCTCCGACTCAGGCCCAGGCCACAGCTCGTAGCATCCCACCAGAGCAGTACTCCTACACTGCCTCCATCCTCAGGCTGCTCTGCAACAGGCCCTTCATCCTCCTCATCATCACTTATGGTTGGTCATTACTGTTCTCCAAAGTACTATTTATTAAATTGTGTTATTCATTATTTTTATTTTAGAGTAATATGAATCATTCATTAAAATTTAGGGGAAAGGTCCTTTTGCAGACTAGGTCAAACAGTGCTTTGAAATGCATTTAAAACAGTGTTGTTGATATTTTAGGCTTTGTTTTTATTCCTGCAGTGTCTGTAGGTGAGGCTTTGACTTTTTCATTTAGAGTGGACAAGATATTCATAATAAATGCAGCTTGAAAAAGTGGGAGAAATGACTTTGGTTAATTTTCATTGTCAGTATGAATCCTCACAGTTATTATTAAACTGACCAGTCCCACTCAAAATGTTTTCCAGATTCAGGTATTCTCCAACATCATACCAGTCAGTGATTCTCCTGGATAATAGCTGTTATATTAGCACGGACACCCCTAACTGATTTCCAAGAAAGCCTCTCCCTTTAAAATGTAACAAGGTCTATCTTATCGTTAAATCTCATTAGTTATGCAAAAGCTTACAGTGATGAGTGAGTTGGTCCTGGAGGGGTCCAAAGTTTGTTTATATTCTGACAATGTTTAATAAATGCATTTGAGCTATGTGACCCAAAGGTCAAACATTTGTGTGAAAGCACTCTGGGATATGAAATTTGTTTCCTTGCAGTGAGTCAGATTTGTCAAGTCAGAGCAACTATGTCCAACAGCTGTGAGCAGTTTAAGGAACACTTTTCCTTTGCTTGACCTCACCGTTGTTACGTTTCGTTTTTGGCAGACCCAGAAGCAGACACAGAGACAGAGGGTGCAGTAAGTAAAAGGTTTTAATGAATCAGTGATGGTTGATGGAGGGTTATCACTGGGCTGAGGTAGGCAGGAGGCAGGCAGGTTGGTGTAATGGAGAATAGCAGGAGTTGAGCTGAGGTGGCGTCTTGGAGATGGCGAGGCAAAGACACTGGCACTGGAGTCCTAAGGTACAAATGAGAAGATCCAGTTAATCAGAGGCACAAGAAGAAAAAGGAACAATCTGGTGATGAGTGGTTGCAGAGCTGAGGTATTTAAGCTGAGAGTTGATGAGATGATTGGAGTCAGGTGTGGAGCCCAACCAGGTGTCAGGAGAGGTAGCCGCGCCCACAACACACACACGCATACACACACACGCATACACACACACACACACACAGACAAACAGGGGAGGAGGAGACCAAGAAAACCCAGATGTGTCATTTCATGTGATTATTATTAGTGTGTGTGTGTCTCTCTGTCTTTCTGCATATGATCTTTGGGTTGCCAGATAACTATGCAGAGTTCACTTGGTATCATCACACTGCTGTTCCTGAATGTCCAGTTATATTCAAGTAACAGGCTCATTTACATAGTAATATTTGCAAATAGCATCAAATAAAAAAACATATTAATTGTTATTTTTACATTTTGATTCTTCACTCTCTTAACATTTTTCCAAAATGGTGCTAATGATCTTAAAAAAGTGTTTTTTATGCTGGTGTATATTTTTTCTGTAGTTTATATCTGAGTTACTGACTTTATCTCAAACCTTTGTTCAGTGCAGACCTATCCTTTTAAATAAATCCTTGGTTTGGGTCAGCTCTCTGTTTCGGAAACTAGCCTGATTAGGTTCATTTGACACAACTGAAAACCAAAACCCTTCCACTGCTCACATTGCAATGTTTAAGGAGGTTAGCACAGTGCTTCCTTAACAGTGAAAAGCTTCCTGAAAGATGTTTTTGTCCAGTGGTTTGTGGTGTGCAGACTTTGTTTGACAATATTTCCCAACTCACAGGTTTGAACGTGGGTTGTTTCTATGCTGTTGGCACCCTGCTGAACCGCATGATCATCGAGCATTACCCTGTAAGTTCTGCCTACTGTGTCTGTATATGGATACACATAAAGTATACATTAGCATTGACCTCAAATACTCAAACTCTTGTTACACTTCCAAAAGTTTGACATTTCAGGGCTTGAAAAGCTGGTTTAGCTGTTATATTTCGCATTGCAACTACACTTTGCAGCTTCACATTTCAGCAGCTTCAGCTGTAACCTTTAATACCCAGAAATAATGTAAGGTAACATCAATAAACTGCACTGTGGTAATAGATTTAATACTGGTAAATCCAGTTTTTTCTGGACACAGCATTCATTCATCGCTAATTAGAAGTTTTTTTCTCTCATCATTTCCTATTGGAGGTGTGGTAATGTCCATATTTCATATAGGGCAAGTAGACTGAAACTATGGGGGAATGGGATGCTTTTCTCTATTGAATTATCAATACAGGCTGCTGCTAAGATATGTAATTTTATGTTGCCTGCTGAAGCTTTTCATTTAATTTTATTCTCCATCAATAGGAGGTGTGGAGAAAGGACTGATGGGACACTAGATTAATGCAGAAACTCACTCAAATTCACCTCAACTCCCTTGCTTGAAATGATGTCTGCTTTCTCTGAAGCTGCCGCAGGGTCACTAATCTGTGTCCTTTCTTCCTTGATCCTTTAGGGAGAAGAGGTGAATGCTGGGAGGATTGGCCTCACCATTGTCATTGCAGGGATGGTCGGCTCCCTGATCTGTGGCGTTTGGTTGGACAAAACTAAAACCTACAAGTAAGCGTTGGAAATCATAAAGATGCACAGAAAGGGAGTTAAAGTTGTAGTTCACATGGTTGAATATTGACCAAAAAAGAAGATTATTCGACTGATTGATTGACAAAGTTTATGACTCCACTTTTTTTTAGCCTTTTTTATCTGACATTAAACGGACACAAGCTTTTTTTCTCTTCTGTTTATTGTCATTTCACTTTTCATCTCATCTCATCTCTCTTGCTTGGTGTTTATGTGTTGGCTGTTGGGGCTCTGTGTCTGTTTATCCAGGTGCAGCATGCTGCTCTAACGGTGATCTTTCTGACCTTTTGCTCCTGCCTCATGGGCCCTCTGGCTCTGTAGTGACTGCAGTGTCCACCCTATGGGTGGCTACAGTCAACCCCCCCAAGTCTTATTTACAGTTTTGTTCTGCAAATGGGAAAATGTGGGTGTGTTTGTGGCTACATGCAGAGACACATTCAGTCCCAACTGGCTTTGTCAGACATTTTAATTACTCTCACACATATTGTAATTAGCATCTGATTGCCCATTCTTAAATACTTTGCTGTTTACCTGTTATTGTCAACATGTCAATATTGTTACAAATCATGTAGGATTCTACGCTGTCTTTTTAAAGAGCTGTATAAGATTTAAATTGATAGGATGTGTTTTTTTCTTTCAAAATGCTGTTTATTTTAGATTTATGTTGAGATTTATTCAAAATGTCAGACTGCAGTTTCGATGGTCTTATGATCACTGTGAACAATACTTATTTCAAGATCATAAAAACATTGCTCCATAGCGCTACTAGTGGTCAAAAACTCCACAAGGTAGCTTTTTTAAATTTTGAAGCTGTCTGTAATGTAATATCATCGCTTTAGACGCTACTGTGGTCTGCTACAGCACCTACTGTAACGTGAAGTTTATCCACATAAAAATGTCGCAATACTCTACTACAACTCTATGTTAAAATGTATCATGATAATGATGATTACAGTGTTCAGTGTTGTATATTTCTCATGTGTTTTTCCAGGCAGACAACCCTCGCAGTGTACTTCATGTCTCTGGTGGGGATGATAGTCTATGCTGCTACACTCAATCTGGGACGACTCTGGGTGGTTTTCATCACCGCTGGAGCTCTTGGGTATTCTTTCATTCATTCTTTCTTTTTTGGGTATAGAAGTAACATTATCTAAGGATTTATTCATTTTTAATGTTTTTACTTGTGTATGATACTTAATTCAAAATACACTTAATTTGTTCAGTCAAAGGGACAGAAAACAGAAATGATATGTATATAGAAATATATTGACTACCAAATCACCAAAAATACTTTCATTCAAGACGGATTATATCCTAAGTAAGCGAGCTGGAGTGAGCTCAGTAATATCACATTTTAAGCTCTAACTATTTGCACATTCCCTACACAGTGGCTATGTCTCCTTCAGTGCAGGATTGTAAACTAAAATGAATCAGAGATGGAAACTGGTGCAACCCTGTTCCACTGAATTCATTGAATTCTGTTATGTTAATTTCTCTAAGTGAAATACCTCTGTTGACATTTGCAACAATAATTTACAGCTGTGTTTATTTAGCTTTCACCTTTGGCATTTGCACATACACTCTACACACAGTAGGAGCTATGGTAAAGATTTGCATTTGTACATGCTGATGCTTAAAATAAAGGTTATAGAGCCACTACGAATTGAAAAAATTAAACATCTTTATAGGTGAAAATGATCTACAAGGCTACATATATTTTCATACATGTTTCTCTCTTCTTTTGGAATTAAAACCAGATCTTGTAGCCAGCAGTACTTTTGCATCTGGTTTTAACCTTTATGTGGCTGTTGTGAAATTATTACACCTACTAAGTAGCACAGATTTGTCTTCCAGATTGTGCATGCCCTTTCTGTGAAGGCCTACACCTACATAATATACCATACATGCACACGTGCATGCCAGACAGTGTACACCAGCTATGTTACTATGTTACTGAATTATCAAATAACTCACAGAAAGCTTCATTTGTTAATGGAGACTAAATGAGCTCCAGCTAGCTTCACATTCCTGCTGGGATTCCTGGTATTCAACTGATAAAGTTGTCCCAAGTATTTTTCTTGTTTTTCTTCCCCCATTGCAGTATCTAAGAATTTCTATTTTTAATAAGAATTTCTATTTTTCTATGTATCATTAGCTAATCCCTTATCAAACTCTTGACGGACATTAAGGATCATGTGTAAAGAAAAAGCAACAACATGCGAAAGCATCATGTTTAATGTTCTATGTTCTTGTTATCAAAGCACATTTCTAGGCAGAGGATGCATACATAAATGTCAAAGAAAAGCATCTGGAGATACAGTAGGTAGTGACTCAGGCTGCTGCTGTTCCCATGTAAGAACCTTTTAGTTTAGTTTCACTTGTTGTCATTTAAGTGGAAGGACGACATGGTGGTATTGAGCGAGAAAATGATCTGCTTTCAAAACCTGTTGTTCCTGTGTAACATCACCAATGCCATTAAGCTGTAGACAAGGGCGTTAGTCTTAAGTTCCTAAGAGGACACTGACATTTAGTAGGTACAAAGTTTTCAACCACTTGCGAGGTATTATTAAGAGGGAGAGGCAAAACACGTCACTGGGCAGAGTCTGTGCAGGAAGTGTGTTTTTGTGACAAACTACCTAATCCTTTAAATGCAAATTCCAGACTGTATTATTGAAATTTCCATCAAATTAATATCAGAAATGTTGTGGTTTAGCTACGATTAAATCAACTTGTGATTCTATATGATTAACAATTATGTTTACTGTGTGTCTCTGTGCTCCTATATGTGTGTGTGTGTGTGTCCAGGTTCTTCATGACTGGCTACCTTCCGCTGGGCTTTGAGTTTGCAGTTGAGCTGACGTACCCAGAGTCAGAGGGGACCTCATCCGGACTCCTCAACTGTTCAGCACAGGTACAGCTCAGTGACCTGTAGGGTCACTCTCAACATAATAGTGCAGACAAGCTCAGCACAACGAACAAATGTGTGTTTGTGTTTTTACTGGTTGTACAGAAAAAGTCATTCACCTTCTTTCACTCAGTATCAGTGCAGGTTTCCAAGAAGACCTGGGTACATATATTAAAACAATATATAGCTCAAACAATAATACAATTAATAACAGTAACAGAATCTGTCCAATCAAATGTGCTAAAATCCTGATTTGACTGTGGATTTGAAAGTCTGCAGATTAGTTTGTTCCTAGTTTCAACATGCAAGCTGCAATTTACAGCATGACACAAAACAAACACCGTACTTGCAAATCATGCATTAACATGTGAGAACCCTGTAAGACTCACAAATGTTTGAGTTTCCGAGCAACAATAATTTATGAAACATGACGCTACTACCAGTGATTACAGTTTTTGTGAAACGGGCCCCTGGATAGCTGATTGTAGGCAGTGGCACCATAATACTGGAGGCTTCCCCTGAATGCAGCATTTTTGGCTGCAGGGAACTCCAGGAGATATGGATGCCACTTCTGATAGACCTCAGCTGCTGAGGAATAAAAGTGAGAATAAGCACATTTGTTTTGCCTTTCTGTGCGTGCAAACACCAGCTTTATGTCTAACTATTGCATGTTCTGTATGCTCAGGTGTTTGGCATTATATTCACCATCTGCCAGGGGAAGATCATCGACAGCCTCGGCACACTGGCAGGAAACATCTTCCTGTGTGTCTTTCTTCTAATCGGCACAATAATGACAGGTAAGACCTTTCTGACAGTGAAACGCTTGCTGTATTGAGTCATAGCAAGCTACTGATTTTATGTCACATAGAGCAATGCAAAATAATTATCTTTGTCTGTCACTGTTTCTGTTATGAGTTTCCTGTGGGAAAATGTTGAATTCCAAGAATGTAGATGAACTGAAGGACTGTTTTAGGGTTGTGTTATGATACAGATTTCCAACACAATGACAAATGTGTTTTTATTATATTGTATACTTAACAAAAAATGTGTACAGCCACACAGCCTTACAGGAAAGCTATCTGACCCTGGAAGCAGCTCAGGGTTAAGAGTTCTTAAAAATTCTTTCATTTCCTTAAAAGGTATAATATGTAACCTTTCCTCATTACAATGTCTGAAAACGACTATACCTATGTTATATATTTTGTTGAGTTGCGTACTTACATTGTCCCAAATGTTTCCAACAATGTTCAGACCCAGAGAAATCTGTAATTTTATTCAAGGTAACAGTGTGTTTTATTTGGTCGCCTGTCAATGGCATCATAACCCCTTTACACTCTCTAGTTGCTATAACTTTTGGGGAAACAACACAGGAAAGGCATTTTCTTGTTCAGTCCTCCGTCCTCCTCACTCAAAAGTGAATGTTTCCCATTAAGCAAAGCACTAAGCAGAAGTTTTGAGAAAAACAAGTCAGAGGGTGGAGCAGTAAACGCTTTGCTGTTCATTGACTGAGTAGTGGAAAATTCTGCATCACACAGAAGGTAAGCAACACACTGTCAGAAATACTGCCAATGCATACTGACACACAGTAGCAGTCTGTTTTCAGGTATTAAATAAGAGACTTCATGCCTCAGTCAATACAAAGCCACTTAGGTCATTTTGCATGGCCCATGAGCAATGTATAACTTTTTAAAAATGCTTTAGCCACTGAAGCGCTAAACTTTGTGCACACTAAAAAAACACTAGAAGACTATTTAATGAGACATTTCTGCTCACAAAAGGTCAGCAGACTGACTCACTGTCTTTTGTAACTTACTCAGCATTTAGACATATGAGTGGATTTCTGGTTGTGGTCATCATGCCAGTTTTTAAAAGGAAAAGAACAGCTTTGTGAGAAAACCACAACTGAACTCCCACTTCTTTGATTTGTGATATACTGTGGAGTCCTAAGCCTAGTATCGGCTCTGAAATATATTCAGTTACAAAGGTTAGAATCTGTTGTGAAACATTCAGTGGAAATGGAGGTTAATGATTGAGTTGGAATCAAACTGTTGTGCAATGCAACATTTGAGGGTAAGTTGGAATGCATAAATTAGACATAGTATATTATCTTCAGATTTGTATTTGTTGCCACACAGATTTGTGTAATAAAACAAAATGCATTAAATTATGTTAAGTTATGAATGTAATGTGTGCACATGAGCCATCTACTGGATAGTCACCTTTATTACATCATGTCATAGAACCACACTTTTATTTCTATATCATTAATCTGTATATTTTAGATGTATTTATTGCAGTAGGATGGACCTAAAATATTATTTTAATTATTTTGTTGCCTTGTAATAGAAGAGTTATGTGTCATTATCTCATGCAGGCTTTACCTGTTCTGGGTCTTTGTTTCCGTGCAGGTTTAATCAAGTCCGATTTGCGGAGACAAAATGCAAACCTGTTGGCCAAAGCAGCAGTAAGTGTAAAATGGTGTTATGCTTTGTTTTGTTTGTTGGGGATATACTGCAGGGTGGTGGTAGTATAATGTGGAATAGGCCTTTTTCATGAAAGATATTTTGATATCTCACTGTAGGAAAAGCACAGGAGTAAATAATAAAATTAACGATGGCTGAATTCCATGTAGTTGCTTTAGTTTCAGGGTCCTGGTATAGAACGGAGCCATCGTAAATGTTATTATTAACACCTGTGCTTTTACTCTGACAAGTCAAAATGTCTGTTGTGAAAAAGGCATGTGTGTTATTTGTTTGCTCGTCATAAGTTTGCATGGAAGGCATGCAGTCAAAGTCACATGTACGTCTTGTGCTGCTCCAGAAATAACTTACTCTTTGCTCCCTATTGTGTTTATTTTTGCTGTTGTCTTGAGTTGGCCTGCATGTCTGTAACAATTTTCCATAAAAATATTGTTGAATATGGGATTGCTACACTGTCTCTGCTGCACATTGGGCTGTTTTAATCTTTTTCAGCATTGTGTTAAAACAAGAGAATACATCTGCCTGCATATGCTTACATGTTAAGAAATGTTTTCACTGACTAGGAACTTATTGAATTTGTCTGGATAGTACCAACAGTTAATGCTTTATTGCTGTGATTTCCCCCACTGTTCTTAACCCATACTGTCTTAATTCTGTCATAATACATTTCTTTCTATTTCACCACTGTGTAGCCACTAGCCAACCTTTGGTAACAGTTGCTTTCAGCTGTTTTTTTGAGAAAGAACCTGAAAACAATGTCTGAAAAAAGACCAAGAAGGTACAAAGAGACAAATTACCTAAAATAATAATAATAATAATAATAATAATAAGATAAAGAGCATAATTAAGAGAATGTTTGAATGTGACACAAAGCAAACAAAGCAATGCTGCCCTAAGGGGGTGACAGGACCATGGACAAAATCGTCATTATTGATGTCTGGGTGGGTCTCCAAGCTCTGTGGTGAAGTTACTGATGAATGCTGACAGAAAATCAGCAGTCAAATTCCTCACATCTAAAGCTAACATACACTGAATATCAGATGTGAGGGTTCATAATATATTCAAACATTCTGATTCTGAGAGTTAGATGAGACGATCGATACCACTCGACACTTAAATACGACGCTAGAGTCAGGAGATGATTAGCTTAGCTTAGCATAAAGACTGGAAGCAGGGGGAAACAGCTAGCCTGGCCTTCTCCAGCCTACTGGGCTTTTGTGTTACCAAACTCGAAATACTCTATTTAGAGGTCCAGACCCGGGTATAACAAGGCAACATAACACTCAAACCTCCCAGCACTAAGTGGTATCAATTTTCTTGTCTAACTCTCGGAAATAAAGCAAATAAGGATATCTCCCAAAATGTTAAACTATTCCTTTAAGCATAACATCCAAGCTGGATTTTGTTTGAACTTTGAATAATTTTAGGTATTTTAATCACCTATAAAATACAAACATAAAAGAGGGAATTCATTCAGGCAAGAATTCACATAGGGAATTACAAACCTGCCTGTTAGATCAGATTCTGTCACAGAAACTTCATCCCGGACTGGAGACTCACGCCTCTATAAACACTGAATGAGAAGTAATCAGTAGCTGTTGTTTTAGGCGGAGGGGCAGATGTCGGGACAAGACTACGGAGCCACGGCACTAATCTCCCAGCTGCAAACTCCTCCTTCTCAAAACTGATCACTAAACCTTTCTGCTTCCACAAAACAATCTGCTCAAATCTAAGCTCAACACGCAGATGCACAAAGGTAGGAGCACAGAGCAATCAGCACACACGATAATCACCTGCTGCACATCCTTCCACCTGCCTTTTCTGTCTCACTCTCAGTTTCTTACAGTCACGCTGAATAATATTCACACTATCAATCAATTGTTTCAATAAGCCTGGTTCAGTTTGGGATTTTCTTCAACTACATTAATGGCAATTCCATGTGAATTTAACTCAACTAATTTAAATCAGCTCAGGTAATAATTAACCCCATCACAGCATATGCACCTGATATGACAAAAACCATAAAATGATTAGGATTCACATGGGAGTGTACCTGGTTTACTATGGAGTACTACTATCTCCCAGAGAATTATTAATTCAAAACCTTGCAGTTGATTTGAAACTACAGCTTTATTTATGAAACTACAGGTTTATTTATCTGTGTTGTTTTGTAATGTATCCATAAACAGGCCTTTTTCAAAGAAGCCATTTTGACATGTAAATCACAGGTGCAAATAATAAAATGAATGATGGCTGAATTCCATTTAGCTGCTTCAGTTTCAGGGTCATGGTATTGACGTCATGTGAAATGCACGCTCATGCAGGGGATAGAGAACAAACCGGAATGATTGAGAGCTTGTGAGATCAACACGTGAAGTTATTTTTGTGCCTTAAACTGCACGAGAAGAAAACCTCTCGGCTAGCTCAGAGTGCAGAATTAGCTTTTAGCTCCAGCGAACTGCTCAGAGCCATGGATTTTATGAAGGCAGTGGATGGTTTTGCATTGAAACTGCAGGAATAAATGTTTTAAGGTAAAACAGCTCACACTGTTATTGTGTGTTTAAGGCTGTTTGATGAGTGCGAACATTTGTCGGGCTCTGTGATCGATGCTTTGGCGATCAGTTTGACATGTCTTTAGAGTTTCAGTTGTAACAGCTAATAAAGGTGCATACTGATGCCGTTGGATCGAAAATGCATCACGTTGTTAAACTGATCATTTTTCTGAGAAAAAAAAAATCAAACAAGTGTGCAGCGCTTCTTTTCATGATCCTGTGTGGCTAATAAATAATACAGATTAAATCCTGAATTGACATACTGTAATTTTTCATGAGTGATACTTTGACTGTATTCCCCACAGTAATTTCTAATATGACTATATATTCTTTGTCTGGTATATTTTTAGGAAACAGCAGGATTTTCATACTTGCAAATGTTACGAATAACCAGAATGAGTGTGTCTGTGCTCTTAACTTGTGCAGAAGTCAAGCAGTAGCTATTTCATGCTAACGTTACTTTTTTATTATTATGCTAACACAATCACACTACTGCTGATCACACTACTTGTGTGAGGGGGGCTTCTGTGCTTTTAACCAGTGCCACCCGTTGATATGGTTTGGGACACACTCAGGTGATTTCTCTCTACCTGTGGAGCTAACTTTGTGTAATCTGTGTTAGCGTTATTGCTGCTACTAGTTGCCATTTCCCACTGAAATATGTGTCATGTTCGCTAGCCAAAGCTGATAGATGTCTATCAAAGGTGGTGTGTAGTTTTGGAAATGCAAGGATGACTGCTGCATACCAATTCAGCTCTAAACAGTAATTTTACTTTCAAGCAAGTTGCTTTATTTCTAAATACTGAAAATGTCCATAATTAAGCAGTGAAACATGTTTTCCACCCCATTGCTGCGTGTGCATCCTTGTAAAGTGGAAACATGTCTATGGTGCGTGCTGGCTCACTGTCATACTGTCATGACTTACTGACTGCCATCGTTAATGTTATTAGTAACACCTGTGCTCTTCCTACTCTGCCAAGTCAAAATGTCTGCTGTGAAAAAGGCCTTTTGATATGCTTTTATTTGTGAATTTTTTTGTTTTCCCCTAGCATGCAGTCAGCTACATGTTGTGCCAAGAACTGAATACATTTGAATAAGTCAATGAATGCATAGCTCAAATAACTACATACAAGCATTCATAAGTCCTTACAAAAGCTAAAGAAGTGGCCTCAGCGTTTTAATTGATTGTTTTGGTCCTATCGTCTGTCATTAACCTGAAGAAACAACGTGTAGACATGTATTTGCTCTCAAGATTATAGTAACGACCAAAGTATTAAGTACAGGTAAGATAATGTGAAAAATCTATAGAGATGTCTGGGCTCTTTCAGTCATAGGTTATCTTGAATGTTTGTGTACAGAATGTGTGTAGGAATGTGTACATAGCCTGTCTATAAAGCTAGAGGACATTGACAGCAAATAGTGTGCTGTGATGTTTAGCTGAAAATGTGTTGTGTTAGGTCACTGTTTTTGATGAATTCTAAGGCTCTTGAGGATGAAGCTAGACCGATCAGTTTAAAATCTACAGAGAGTGTTCATTAAACTGTTGAATTAACAAACTTGTTTTGATTGATAGGGACCTTCCGACTGCCACAATGGGAGCCTTGCTGTACCATCTATCGTCAAAGAAGCCAAGTTTTAGACGCACACACAATTAACATGAAAGCTTGTAGAAATTACCCTGAAATCTCCTTCCTGTTACAGTGTAACGTCCTGAAATAGAACAACACAATCAGGAAGTCTTTAGACCCACTTCCCTTCTAAGAAGAGTTAGATGTACAGTGTTGTATTAACTATTTATAAAATAAAATTGCTGAAATGCTGAGTTCAATCTGATATTTAATGCACAATTTTGAGCATAACAATTCACTGTTCAGAAATATTTTTTTGTATTTAAGTTTAAATTAAATGCTCTCCCTAAATCTGCAAGGCAAATTTGTGAAATGTTTGTTTGTGCCTCGACAGTTTTACCTGTCAGTATTTTAAAAGTGTATAGTTCATAATGTACAGTATAAATAGGTACATTTGCCATAATTGATTTACACTAATTTTGTCATTGCATAAAGTTAACCATGTAAACACAGTATCCACATTTTTACCAGTGATCTTTGAGATTAAAATAATCTATTCAGCAGCATATCAAAAGGTTTCTAATCCATGGCAGTCCACAGTAAGGGATAAAATACTGATGACACACAGTTGTGTAATATTATTTGTAACACTTCATGTTTACTTATTTAACATGAAATAAAACTGTTTTATGAAGTTTTCTTCATCTGGTGTCGTGCTTTAATTTACTGTGTTTCTCATGGTGAAACTACTTGACTGAATGGATGATTGTAAAACCATAACCCAGTAAACCCAGATGCACCACTCCCAAAACAAGTCAGGGATCAGGGACATATTGTGCATTATCTTAGTATACTGAATGTAACATTGGTATGTGTCACTCTGTTATCACGATACAGATGCCACTGCATTGTTGTCTTTCAGTAGGTGAAATGTAGGCACACATGCATACAGCAGTTATCTCTCCACCAATCACAGCATGACATGACACAAAACTGAGGTAATCACACTTTTATCAGCTATGGCCAAATTACTTGACTATTGGCCAAATTAAAACCGTTTTTATCTCATAAGGACCTGGAAACAGTCCATGCTTTTATCATCTCTCGATTATTATAATTCCCTGTATATGGGGTTGACTCATTCCACCCTTTCTCAACTCCAATGGTCAAAATGTAGCTGCCAGACTTTTAATTGGAACAAAGAAAAGACAACACATCACTCCTGTTCTGGCTCACCTGCACTGGTTACCAGTGAAATACAGAATTGATTTTAAAATCGTAATATTTGTTTTTAAAGCCTTAAATGGATTAGCTCCACAATATATTACTGATCTACTAACTCTGTATTCTGTCCCCAGGTCACTTAGGTCACAACTCCTCTCAGTCCCTCACTCAAGCCTCAAAACCAAAGGTGCCCAAGCTTTCTCTGTTGCTGCTCCCAGGCTCTGGAATAGCCTCCCATCCCACATTTATTCCCGTTCCACCAATGACAATTTTAAATCAAATTTAAAGATTTTCAATTGCTTTTAGTTCAGTCTGAGGCTGCCCCATGGTTTCTGTTAAGTCATCACTTAACTTATTTCTAACATCCTCTTACTGCGTTTTAATCTGTTACAGGTTTTATTCTATTTCTCCTAACTTCCTTATTTATTTATTTATTCTGATTTTATCGTGTTAGTTGTCTTAGGTTTCCATTTTAGTCTTGTCGTCTCCGTATTCTTGCATTTCTGTATTACATTATGTATTACTGCCTTTTTGTACCTGTATTGAGGCAGATTCTAACCCATCTGCCTCAACTGGAAAGCACTTTGGCTCAACCCCTGTTGTTTTTAAATGTGCTATATAAATAAACTGACTTGACTTGACTTGACATGTTGACCAGAAGATTTGCAGGTTTTGTAGGAGTAGATATAGCTTGTTTTTCTTGTTCTATGGAGAAAAAATAAACCAGCAAGCAGATGTGGATTATGTTTCAGTCATTTCACTCTTTAACAGTGTTGATAAAACTGAACCAAGACACAGTTTAGGGGAGGGGCAGCCCAACAAAATGAAAAGCTGCTATGATAAAGGAAAGGTGCAACACTTTCTCAAGGCAAAAATAGAAAATGTAGTATAAGTACAAAAGCATGGTGTTCTGCATCTTCTGACCTATACAGTGTATACATATATACCAGTGGTGAAAAGTAAGTACATTTACTCAAGTACTGTATTTAAGTAAAATTTTGACTTCTGACTGACAGCTTACCAGTTAGTTTTCAAATTAAGATTTTACATTTAAAAAACATATTATAAGCTTATAAAATACAATGCAAAACCCCTCATCAAAAGGAGTGTCTACTCGGGGACCCTTGTCACAGGTCTTAGATATCTATGAGTTGTTAGCAGTTCCACCAGAGGGTGATTTGCCCTTTCAGATTGTTTCATTTACTGTAAATGGTTGCCTGAGGCTCAAAGAGGTAAACTTATCCATCATTTCACTAAAATTCAAAATATGAAAAATCAATATAAATATGTGTATCAGAACTTTGTTTTCCCTTCTTTCTTCTCCTAATCATCTCACAACCCTTCAGATTTATCTTGTGACCGTTTGGAGGGGCCCGACCCCTAGGTTGGGAACCTCTGGACTAGCCAACTGTGTAGTTAGTTAAAACCTTGATCAACAGTAAAATGCTTTTGAATGCAGGACTTTTACTTGTAGTGGAGTATTTTTACATTGGTCCCATTTTTTCAATAATATATAAATAAATACAGGATTGTGGGTACCCCTCTTGGCCACATGGTGGTAGCATTGTTACATTCAAACAGCACTGACTCCTCTAATGAACCTAAAGGCCCAGAAGGATTCAAGTGAGGAGCACAAGAGAAGAAAACATCATTTAAGTACATTGTTGATATTGTTTGTGTTCTCAGTGTCCCATTAATTGTTTATACTGTGTTTAATTAACTTTAGGCTACAAAGTAGTCTGAATAAAGGAGAGATCTGCTGATCTAAGGTGTTGGTCTGAATAAATGACTAAAACTTCTCATTGACATAAATAGAGATAAAGTTGCCTCTGAGCAGCTCTGTTATGAGATCATCCTGACATTAAGCCAGTGCTCAGAGAGCAGCTCCCATTTGACTGATTCTCTCATGATCTCATTGTTCTCTAGTTAGCTAATGACTGATCCTTGGCATAGATTGGTTGTTAAAGCTTCTGTCATAAGTTTTTCCTGGTACTACAGGTTCATTAGCACATAGGACAAACTATCCATTAATGCAGAATCCAGCTGAGAGGATGGCATAAAAATACCACTCTCTGCACTCTTATCTAACTCACTTCATTCTAACACATTTGTTTTACAACAGCCATCAATCAAATCATCATCAAATGCTACTTTTATTATTTTGACACTCTAGTTCCTAAGAGAAGAATAAAAATATAAAGAAACAGAAGAAGTGATTTCTGTTTGGTTTTGTCGAGAAGGTGCAAGACTGACATCATACCCATACAACACTGCCCCTTTTAGTCATTTGTTGTGTCAACACTATTTATACTGTATGCCACATAGCAGAGTTTTCTTCTTTTTATGACTTTTATTATTGTGGAATATATGAACTGGAAGGTCACAAGAGGATGAGGACGAGCAGGGTGTGACCTCAGGCTTGCTGGGGAAACTCCTGACGGCCTGCCCACCCACATGTAGAGATGGATGTTTGAATACATTTTTACAGACATTTCAGAGCTGCTTAGAAGAACTTACTGCACATGCAAAAACTTGGGTCACTTGGTTCTTACTAAGGGCTTTTGCTTGTTTGTTGTCATTTCTTTGGTGTCTCTTAATACAGATAAAGTCAAGTGTAGGTGTGAGGCAGGTTAGAAAGAGCATAAAACAGTTTTTCCCCCTCCTTCTCTATATTTGTTAAATAGATTTGTTGAGGTTAGGTCACATTGAGCTCAATATTTATCGTCTTGTTATTACAAAGACAAAAGCACACATCACTGTCTCTTGCTCTCATATGTACAGTAACAGAGTGGGCGACACGGATACAATTAATAAACATGACTTTAAAAAAAAAGTTTGACATTTTGGGAAATGCGCTCATCTGCTTTCTTGCTGAGAGTTGGAGAGAAGGTTGATACCACTCTGGTGTCTCTGCGTTAAGTATGGAGCGATTAGCTCATCTTAGCATAAAGACAGGAAACAGGGGGAAACTGTTCTGTCCAAAGGTAAAAAAAAATCTGCCCACCAACACATCAGAAGCTCACTAATTAACACAATTGTTTAAGCTGTACACAAACAGTAATGTAAAAACAGTTTGTGGTCTTAGAGTGAATTATGTAACTATTTCTTGGTGAGCAATAGTTTATGAGTCTGCCCAGATAAGTCTGCTGGAGATGCTGATTACCAGGCAACCAGCATCTCTGCTGATAACCTCAAAGACCACAAATTGTCATTTTTAACTTCATTGTTTGAATGGGTTTGAATGGTATGGATAAAACAATAGTGTTAATCAGTGAGCTTTAGAGGTACTGGTAGGCGTATCTTTGAACTGCAGACAGAGCCAGACTACCCATTTCCCCCTCCAGTCTTTATGCTAAGCTAAGCTAATCACCTCCTGGCTCAAGTTCAATACTTAACACACAGGCATGAGTGTGGCATCAATCTTCTCATCCAACTCATGGCAAGAAATTGACTTAGGGGTGTTTCCCAAAATGTCTAAGTATTCTTTTAAAGGATAGCTAACTCTGTATGTATGGCATTTCACCAACATCTAACAGTATATATCATCACGTATACAGCCTTGCAGGAATGGTAATGTGACAGATTACCAGTATTACCAGCATTACCACATGATGGGTGATGGTGTACCTCACTTTTATGGCACGCAGCCCGTAAGCACAAATACTGAATAATCCTCTGTGAGGATCCATGGCATGATGATTTATTCTGCAATGCTGTTGTATGATAGTTAAGTACGTCATTGCCCTGAGGGTGGATGATCCTATCTGCCTGCTGGCACTTCACAGATATTATCAACTATCCACACCATGATCCATTCTGCACCCACAAACCCAAAACCTAAAATACACAGCATAAATTACATACACTATATTAAGTTTGTCTAGAGAGGTGGATAGAGAGGAGCATTGTACAATCAGTTGTATGCTGTTTATTTCAAATTAGGTTTAGGGACTAGATTGTAGGCCTTCTCACGACTAGAGAGAAACTAGAAATAAAACATCAATTTGCCAATAACACCGCAAGTTAGTGTAGGAGTGTAGATAGCCATCAGACTCATAAAGCATGATTGGAAGGAGAAATGTGGAGGGAGGAGGCTGAAAGTGAACACAGCATGACGCAGTGCCTCCTGTTTGTGTTGCCTGTTCAAACAGCAACTGAGATTGATGGCACACAGTAGTAAAGATGGAGCTGTGTGCACCCGAGATAAAGCCTTATAGCTTTTTATAGAGATGAGAAAAACAGAAAGGAGTGCTAAAAAGTGAGATGGTCTAGCTGACAATGAGGATGTCAAAACAACTGCAAAGAAAACATACTTGAAAGAGAGGAGATGAAAATATTACTACTGAAAGTGAAATACAAGTAAGTGCAGTGAAGACTTTGTCATATACAGATGGCCACTTGGTGTATTTTGGAGAGGCTGCTGAACGAGCACCTCATCCATGCACATTCTGGAGAAATATAACTCACTCACAGGTGGACTGCAGAGAAGGGAGGTGCTGCTATGAAGTCAAACTGTAAACTGATTCTTGATATTCAACACTGGCCTTGCTCCAGAAGAGCTGTGCTTGGTACTAGCGTTTTCTTCTCCCTCACTCCACAGAGAAGATAAAGACTCATTCTCTTAATTCAGTCACTCTCTTTTTTGTATGTGTGTGTCTGTGTGTGGCCTCCAACAGCCGTGAGATAATGAATGCTTGAAATACCAAACACTGAAAATTTATGTTTGGTTTTCTATTCTGAACATACAAAAACACATGTCTGTTTGGTGTTCTTGGTATTCGTTAATGACTGGAGTACGCAGAAGATTTCAGGTGGGGCAGAAAATGAAAATAAACAGGAAGAAGCCATATCTCTTCTGGTGTACAAACCAGTACAGATTGTTGTATTCCATCTCAGTCTCATAAAGATGATTTAGATTTTATGCAGACTGCCCTCGTCAAAACTACTTTGACATTCATTAAATCTGTTTTTTTCAGCAGAACCAACAACATTCAAACAATCTCATTAAACATCCCTCCTCTTTAATTATCTAAAATTTTAAATAACTTTATGTCATGGTGAGTTTCATGTGGTTTACCATGATTACAGCACAAAAACCTTGGGTGCCACACTAGTATTTGCCTTCTGTCAATTTTCAATTCTGTCACACAAAAAGGGCGTTGCGGTGTGTGTTGTGGCTGTGTTGATTAGCTACTGCAGTTGGGGACTAATTTCTTCCAGTGTTCCCCGAGGCTTATGTGTTGTTTTCATTTTATTGTTCATGGGAAAAATGGCTCAGCCGGTAAAAATGGAAAAATCACTTAATTTTTCCTCCACTGCCGAGCTACTGTTTTGGCTTTTAGAGCGCACTCCTCCGCCTACACAGCCATCCGGAGACTGGATCTCCATTATATGGCTTATGTTTATGGGCACGTGGAGGTAAAGGTGCTACCAAATCCTGTCAGTGACACATTGTAATGACCAACAGTACTGTAGAACATATGGAACATTTTTCTACGGTACAGCACACACTTAATGACAAGCGAGGTATTCATGCAATAGTTTGCAGAAAAAACTTTCTTACCTTTATTTACCTTAATTTACCTTTACATTTTTCTTCTGAGAGCAGGAGAGGCCTGGGTCGTAGCTTTCGGAGGAGGTTTCTCTGACTGCCTTGGGTTTCAAAGCTGGCAGGCTGATCAGAGTGCAGGAGGTTTGTAAGCCTTGGCACTAACACACAGCACCAGGCTTTGAGGACCCAGATTAACCTGCACAGTAGTTAAATAAACACACATCCATGCGTGGCCGCATGAATGGACGTTTCATCACTGCTTGCCACATTTCCGTGATCGTACTGGACTCACACCCTACTGCACTCCATGATGCAATTAAAAATAACAGTTATAACACAAAAACATATGTGGAGTATTGACTAGCATAGAAATATAGGTATGAGTTCAGTGTGCACTACAGTGTAAACTCCCTAAATTACCTTGCTTCCTGTGTTCCCTGATCAAGTCCGGCATTGTGCACTTTGGTCCCAGTAAAATTATCTCAAGACCAAATTGGCTTGACCCCAGTGTGTGTATGAGTCTGTGGCAGAATGGGGGCTGACTTTCAGACAACTGCAGGACGGGAGCTTAGTGGGGTGTAAGGTAAACCCCCATGGCGACGGGTTGTGTTAAAACAGCAGAGGCGGAGGTGGGGGCAGGGCTTGTGTTTGTACACAGGGAAGCCCAGGCAGCTCAGTAAAAAGAGCTTTATTATTTAGGCCTCTGCCAAGCAGAGATCAGGGTGGAAAATACACAGGATCCCCGGCGCCAAGTCCCTTGCTCTCGGAAAATCCGCCCCAGAAGCGTCCAAGCAAAGGGCCTGGATTTAATCACCCACCGTGGCATTTGTCCTCAGTCTGAAGAAAGAAAGCTACAATCAATCTACATCAATGTGACTCTCAATCCCTCCACCAGCAATCGTATTAAAAAGACACGTTCTCTATTGTGTGAGTAACCCTCAATTTTAACTCTGGACACAAATTCACAAATGACTGATGTCTGTTAATAGAAACTGTCAAACTATTATTTGTTCTGGCAAAAAAGTTGTACCTCTTTAACTGCACGTCCATTGATAATATACACATTCATGCAATTCGTCATGATATAATATTTACTTTACTGTATATGAAGAATTGTGTTTTGCTAAAGAGAACATATGTCATGCACTGTAAAGTTCATACATTATCTCAAATAGTTTTTTTCCCTTCAAGTTAAGAAATGGGAAATACAGCAGCAGAGTTTTTACTTTATTTTAAACTGGGGTCTGATTCCAGTGAACCACAAGGACATGTAATGTTTAAAATGGCCTGCATGGATCTAAGCTCAGTCACAGTCAATCCGTCACTGTTCACATTTGCTTTTTTATAAATCTAACAGGAGAGCATTCACTCAGAGCCAAAGTGCACATTAGTGCACAGAGATCTTCGACATTTCATATTCTAAAGTTCAATATAACTGGTGATGTACAGTAATTCAAGAGTCAATAGATGGATAAATGGCATCAAGCCATATTTGTTGCATTTGTTTGCTCTTGTGGGTTTGTTTTGCGATGGAAACGTCAACACCATCAGACACATTAGTTGTTCATCTGACAGGCACTTAAACAATTTATACCATTCCTCTTATCCATAAACACCTCAGAAGTCAAACAATACACATGAAAAAGTATGGAAAATAATATCTGACCTCTGTGAAAGCCATTTCAAAACTCAGCTAGCTTTCAAGAAATTACTGTGCCAAGTGTAGAATTGATACAGTTTCGATCATTTTTACAACCAATAACCTCTACCTGGGTTGACAACTACTCACACTCAGACATCCATGCTTTATAACATCATCACCTAGATACTAACATTTTTTGGCAGAAAAACATTGGGGGGAAAAATGCAAGTCCTGACAGGGGAAATCCTCAGACAGCTGTTTCTGTTGTTTTCTAGCATCTTCTCTCACACCCTGCCCACAGGCAAAGTCCTATCTGCTTCAAATCATCCACCTTCAGTCTTCTGCCCAGAAAAGACAAGGTTGCCTGCCTCCCTGACTACAAGCCAGAGACAATGACCTCAGTCCTAATGAAGACCAGCAAGTGCCTGGTTTTGTCCTTCACCAAATGTGTCACACACCCATCATTATTTCATTCCTTTCACTTTGCCTGCATGAGAATCGAAATGGATCTGAACTGCATCTGGGACCTGGAATACCTGCATACACCTGGGTATTTTGCTAGGATGATGGTTATTGCTCTGTGTTCACTGCTAAAATTCCCAGATAAATGCATGGATGGCAGAGCTGTATCTAGGAAAGGTCTGGTATAAGTTATCTGCTCAAAAGTTAACACATTTAATGAATTCATAACACAATTCATTATTTTAGGCCTACAGAGACATTATTTAATACCTGGATTTCATCATGTGCAGGAGGTTGAGACCTTAAGTCAGGATGATGACCAGCAGTTGACTCCATTTTATCTTCTTGCCTTTTCAGGTTACATACACGGCTACTGTTTGGTGGCATTAGCATCTCACCACCCATGCCAGTAGCCACATAAAAGTTCACTACAAAGCTAACGCCATAAAGCTAGAGCAGTATTGGTTGAGAGAGAGAGACACCCAGCTACAATTCCAAAAATAGCTTGTTATCCTTTTGGAGGCAATAGCAATTGACAAGCTACAGGTTTGTATCACCGACTGGAGCAGGAAAAACTCTGAGCTACGGTATATCAACTGCTAGCTCAATTGTAGTACGGAGCAGGGATCTCTTAGCAAAGCTGGTCAGTAACAAAGTGAGAGATATATACAGCCTAATGGGTTGCAAATGCTAATCCGCCGGAGAGAAAAATGGCAACTTACCTTTATAGTCTGTGCTTTGTAGCTGAAGCTACCTAGCATTATACAGGCAAGACTGGAAAGATGAACACCGGTTATGCAGCCTCTGAAGGACGAAAAATAGCCCCAACCGATTGGTAAAGAGGCTCATGGCATAGGTGGTGAAACGCTAACGCTAGCTAATGCTATAACCTGCGCAAAAGGAAAAGGAGACAACTGCTGGGTGTCAGGCTCTTTTATCTAATCGCTTACATCGTCCAGTTAACACGTGTGATTATTACGAAGGTTTCGACTTCTCGCACATGTGCGTGATGGAAATCCGAGAAAAACATACCATCTCTGGCAGTCAGGAGGAAATCACAGAATTGCAGTTACATTCATAACTCTTGTTGACCATGAAACAGCTTTCACCTCGACCCCACTCACACTGAGCTCCTTCCACATCTGTACATACAACTGCAATGTCCACTGACTGACCACTGTTGCGTGATGCTGTGTTTTAAAATGTTGAATGTCGACATGGATGTAGGCAGCATTTGTATGTTTACATTTGTGTTTCTGAATCAAGGAAACCTTCCATTCTATAATTTAAAGAAACACTCAAACTTTTGGGAACATAATTGTCTGAACGATCAAATGATCTGAATACAATCTATCAAGGTTCTTGCCCCGTCAGATTCAGACTTCGTTTTAGCGATGTTGCCGCCAAACCAACAAAAATAAGATCATGGCTGTAATAAACCAGTCTCTGACACTGCACATCTAGTTACCTCTTCCAGAGATGATGCTGATTTGTTGAGACCAAGATCACCTGCCAGGAGCTGTCACCTGTCTCTGTATTACTGCGCAGGTTTGCTGGTGTACTTGCACAGCTCATAGAAACATTTGCTCTCTCTTCCACATTAGCCTCAGAAAACATGTCTACAAGCCATAATAATCAGATCTCATTTTTCTTTTTATACTCAGTACAACTACGTCATGCCACACTGTTCCAAAGCATTGTTGGATACCAACACCCACCAACATGTGTTCAAAGAGAAGCTCATCTCAGATGAATACTCTTGAGATCAATCACCTGCCATAAAAAGGGAAACTTTTGCCACATCACCTCCACTTCCACTTTGATCCACCAAACAGATTCTGAGATCACAAGAAAACAGAATTCTTCAACTGACAATCATCATCTGGATGAAGATGTTAGAAAGTTAAGGCAGAGAGAGTTATATTCACAACACACCCTGTTTGTGATTCACCAAACAAACACAGCTGCTGTTGGTCGATAGCGTCCAGGCATGAATCCAGCCTTAACACTGTTGCAGTAAGTACAGTAAATACACCACTGAAAAGTAGATAATATTTTCCCATTTTTCTAAATTTCCCAATGTAATTTTAAAGCCCAGTAATCATATTGATCACCATATTAATTACTGATATATTCACCTGCAATTTTGAGTTACAGATCACAATTAAGCATTTTACAATAAGTGTTTCTCAATGGTATCATACATTAAATTATCCTGTTTTTCTCCTGTTTTTAACATATCTGTCTTTACATGTTTCATTTGTGTTAATGCCTTTCACAGCATCAAAAACAATGCAGAAACAATAATAGATTTTATTAAGTTGTTGTCCTAGAGATTAAAAGACCTGTTAATTGGTGTATTTATTAAAAGACCAATGACTTTGAGAGTGATAACAAATCCCAATCCTGCATTAGATTTTTAGTTGTGGTGCTACCCTTTTGTGTACATTTCCATCAGAGTGTACCTACAAAATCACATTTATTAATTAATGACCTTGTTGTTTATTGTTCTCTTTTTGCATACCTTCTTTTTTTGTACCTCATCATGGTGAATTATGGACTTACATTTGTCCTGTAGCCTGAAACTGTCATGGTTTTGGGTTTGTGTTATTTCCTGTTTTATTTTGAAATAGCCTCCTTCCCTCATGTCTTGTTATTTTACTTCCTGTCTTCGCCAGTTTTGATTGTTTGCCCTGCCCTAATTAGTTGCACCTGTGTCTCATTATCTCCTCTCACCTGAGTGTATTTAAGTCTGTGTCCTTGTATATCTGTCACCACTGTGGTTTCTTGTATTGTGCCTGTCTGTGGAGTTTGCCTGCTCACCATTGGACTCGTTGCTTCTGTTTTCAACTGCTTACCTGCTGAGAGTTGCTTTTGCCCGCCAATTCAGTGTAAGCCATTTTGTTAATAAATTATTCATCTGCACCAATTCTACCTGCTAGTCTGCGTTTGGGTCCTATTCCATTGAATACACCTGCTTGACACACCCTAACAGAAACACAACACTAAATAATTGCTAATGTTGCTCTGTGTATGCTGGATGTGTAAATAGGCAACTGTTTGCTAATATGTGTACCATAACAACTTTACAAGATCACATAATATGTCAGTGTTGTGTTTACAGCTTGTAATACTAAGTGGTTTAAAAAAAATCAACTAATGCAGGTTTAATAAACCTTTTTCAAAGACATTTTGATATGAGAGTAGGAAAAGCATAGGTTTAAATAATAAAATTAATGATGCCTGAATTCAATTTAGCTCCTTCAATTTCAGGGTCCTGGTATTGTTCATGCTGGCTCACTGTCATGACTTAGAGGCACACTAGAATAGAACCGAACTATTGTTAATGTTGTTCGTAACACCTGTGCTTTTTCTACTGTGAGAAGTTAAAATGTTAGCTGTGAAAAAGGCCTATGATGGGACCACTGGAATTGTAAATTCCATGTAAATGAGAATCACTGTACAGGATACACTATAATATGTATGTATGGGTCAGAATTAGCTGCTATTTATTTAGTTTTTTGGTGGCAAGTAGAAAATCTTTAAAACACCTGCTCTTGTGGTCCATGGTGCACAATCTTTGTCCTCTTTAATTTATTCTGCGTCACAAACCTGCTGGTGAGTCATTGTTTGGCCCCCTCATGGTAAACTTGATCCAGGATCCTCTAGCCAGCTCTCATTTGTTCGTCTCACTATTGGACAAAGCAGGTGTGTGAATCACCACACAGATCTCTGATTTGCAGCATCAGCTGTCCGTCTGTTTGCCTTTTTGCCCTTCTGGCCGAATATCATGTAAACTCTTCATGTTTGGATTTTAGTGAGGTAAGAAAATGCCATTCTTCTGGAAATGATCTCTTGGCAAGGAAAGGTCAACTGTGAATGTGATCACTGAGAGTGAAAAGGGAAGTTACATCAGCCCTTGAATAAGCCAGGTTAGTGAATTATGATCAATCATAATCTAAGACTTCACAAAACCCAATGAATGTGTAGCAACAGCAAGACCTGGCTTTGGCTTGGTTAAGTTAACTACCGAAACCACCGCCTCTACAGCCTTTGATTTACTCATAGAATTTATCAAAAAAGACGTATTCCTAACACACCCAGTGTTTAGCTAGCTAGCATGCACAGTGGGATCAGTGTTTAACTTAACAGCGACAGAGGTGGAAAAAGTGCTCAGATCTTTTACTTATGTAAAAGTAGCATTGCTATAGTGTAAAAATACTGTTACAAGTGAAAGGAATGCATTAAAATGTTTACTTAAGTAGAAGTACAAAAGTATTGGCATCAAAATATACTTAAAATACAAAGTGCTCATTATGCAGAATGGCCCGTTTCAGAATAATGTATATTATTGGATTATAATTATTGATGCACTAATGTCTACATCACTTTAATGTTGAAGCTGGCAAAGGTGGGGCTAATTTCAATTTATCTACTGGGTAGTTTGTAAATTTTGCCTCGGATCAATAAAGCTTGATCTTAATGTATGATATATCATAATTTATTTGTTGATTTATATTGTATTAATCTGCAAAGTAACTAGTAAAATTAAATGTAGTGGATTTCCCTCTGAAATGTAGTGTAGTAAAAGTATAAAGTGGCAGAAAATGGATACACCAGTAAAGTAAAAGTACCTCAAAATTGTACTACAGTACTTGAGTAAATGTATTTTCCACCACTGCTTAACAGCAGTTATTTTGGTCAAGTGAGGATTTATTTATTTATTTAAGAGTTTACCGGGTCAAACAGGCTCCTGGCAGCGAAAAGGCTGTTAAAGTCAATTTTTGAGGCTGTAAGTCCCTTTTTATCCCAGTTTACCCTCTGCCTCAGAGTAAGGGAAGTTACTAAAGTTGTTATTTTAATCCCACACAGCAATTAGTCCTTGCTTTTGTCTTGGCCTTTTTGTATTCCTTTCAAAACATCAGTCATCACACAAAAATGTGAGTGATGCAACCGATATCCTTCTTGGAGAAATACAGGCTGATGATGCATCACATATAGTTGGTTGTTGGGGTTTTCCCCCCACTCACTGCTGAGCTCGCTGGAAGCAAAACTAAAGTTAATCACAAGCTAAAACGAAGCTTTAATGATCCATGAGGGGAACTTTGGTTGCTCTATCAGCAAATAGCAGAAGTTAATGTTAATGGTCTGCACTTATATGGCACTTTTCTATCAGGACAAAGCCTTCACAATGCCTCTCATTCACCCATTCACACACAGTCTCGCCCAACTTTGACATGAGCAGGGGCCAGGGGCCAAACCACGAACCATGCAATTAATAGACAACAAACTTCCCAAGCTACAGCTGAAAATTATGTAATATGTTATGTAAAAAAAAACAAACTAATACAGTGCTATACAACTTACACTATGTAGATGTGGGAAAAGGAAGTAATACCTAAATTGTTGAATGTACAATATAAAATATTAACTGTGATTCTATGAAAAAAGATGAATAAGGGAAGAATGCAGATGTGTACATTTTCAGATATATTGAGCCACATGTGCTCACTTTAATAAATCTAAAAGAAAGGTAAAACAGGTACAGAATGGGCTTTTTTGCATACACAATACATTATTACTATTATTGGGGCCTTTTTCAAGCTTCTGTTTGGAGTTTTACGTGTTACAGTTAGTCATTTATTTGCCATTTCAACAATAAATATTACAGTCAAAATATTATTTTTGCAGGACCAGGGTATAAACAATATGGTAAAGCTATCACGCTGGATATTCAGATGTGGAAAATAGTGGCGCAACATAATTTGCACACTATTTTATAGAAAACACTCAGACAGGTTTCTGAGGCTGTAATCTGAACAAATTTAAATTCATACAGTTCTCTCAGTCTTTTGGCACAAGTGTTAAATCCTTCCTGTCACTCTATTTCCTACAGTTTTGGCCACCATTGCTCTCTTGAGATGACGTAAAATGCTTTGCTGGCTTAAAACTAATATTGTTGTATGGGATTTGCAAGGAAATTGGGGTTTTGCTTGAAGCCTACAGGGCCCTTCAGCAAGCTGTTCCCAGTGAAAAGTGATCTTATGGAGGCTCCAATCATTTTTATGCCCTTTCTAATGAACTCTTGTTTTCCATAAAGAAGAGATTGCTAGTTTAAAAAAAAAAACAAAACAAACACATCTCCCTTAAGTTAAATGCCATCAGATCATGATGATTTTAAAATGCAATTTCTTCGCCGTACATATTGACAAATTAGATGTGGATCACACAATGAAGATTGTTGTGGTTTTACACTGATACATGGTGTCAGCATTCAAAGTCACTAGTGGTTATATTGCTCATTTGCTTCTAAAACCACGCATTTTGGAGTGGCTGCTACTTGCACCGAATCCTGGTGTCTGTTTTCGCAACAGCACAAGAAAAACACTGTGCTGCCATGATCTCTCACTCTACTCTCCACATCAATCCCCAGTGTGGACTGCTGATGCCTTTTTCTCTCCATATGACTCTTATTAGTTTGATATGAAAACCCAGCTTCATCTTTATTCTCATGGTCGAGAGCCATTCTCACTGTGTGTGATTTTCAACCTTCCATCTGTAGTCTCTGCTGCCTCAAATCAGGCCCTGACCAACAGGCCACAAAAAGACTTATTTGTTTTGGATGTACAGTAGAGTAGTTTTGCACAACCCTGATGTTCAAGTAAAGCCTGCGTGATGGTTATAGTGTGACTTCTGGATCCGATTTTTGTCTATAATTGCAACAGTGAATGGAGATTTTGGAGGTCATTTACATTCAGCCATTGCCCTTTTCTTCTAGGTCACAATTATAATTACATCATTACTCAATGAATGTTTCTCATAGTACTTCAATTAAACTGAATGACCTGCAGTTCTTTTGAAGTCTTTGTCTTTGTTGTACTGGGAGCTGCTCAAGGAGCCATTGGGAGGGAGGTTTCTGGATAAGGTGTCCTTGCTCTGTCAACACTTTAAGAAATCAAAGCCTCCTCGTCCCTTCCTGTGTGAAAACGCCCTCATGTTTTCAATTTCCCAGCGAGTGTTGGACTTTTGACTCTTTTTCACAATACTTTTCACACTAAAAAACCCCTAATGTAGGAGACTCATGTGGTATGTTGAAGCCTGCGGAGGTGCTGACATGTGCACCAGCTTTAGCTTTCACAGCTAACGTCACGCCACCATTGCTGTTGATTATTTAGCAGCAGGAGTGAAGGACCACTGCGTTGAGCTTCTTTGATATGCTATCTGCTGGTAATTAAAGGCTGATGTTTTGTCATTCAAAATGTAAAATTATCGAGGACAGCAAAAATGTTTGTGTTCTATTGTGTGTGTGTGTATAGTTATTGTCTAGTAACTAAACAAAGCGGTTGCCTGTTAAAAGTCGTATGATACTTTGTCAATTTTTTTAGTTTGTGTGAATGAATGCTGAGTTCAAATCCAGGATTTCCTTTGTGATGAAGAGTATTCACTTTTTTGGTATCCACTTTGGTTTAACCTACATCCTTTACTTCTGTTTCAGTTGTGATTTCAACATTTCTAGAATGGCTTTTAACAACTTAAAATATACACTTCCAAAGCTATTTGATCATTTATTCAAACGTTACTGGTGTAACGTTTTATAGTTAGAGGTATATTGCGCTATTTTTGTGAAATGTAATTTAAAATCTTCGCAGTTTACATTTTTTCTGAACTGCATTTTTGGGTCAGATATGTCGACCATGTCCCATTACCTCTTTTACTTCTCACTCTAAACAGGTCTTGTATTAGCAACATTAGCTTTGTCAGTTTGAGCAGTTAGTTTTAGCAGTTATGGGGCAACTACTGAGTGTAAATATTTAGTATAGTATATTTATAACAGCTTATCTCTATGCAAGAACTAGGGTTTTTTTCTGTTGCAAGTACAACCCATTTTATTTTAGTGATGCGTAAATCTCAACTTAAAGCAACTACAAGGAACTTTCATTTTGTGTTGATTTTGGCAGACCCTGTGGACAAAAGCGGTAGTGTTTCCCGGAATGAAGACTGCATTTCCCATGAGCACCACCGCTTTGTGTCTTTACGATCTTGATCTGGCTAGCACATGCATTTGTTTTGGAAGCTAATGAAAGAAAGACACAACTTATTTTTAATACTATTTTTCTTTTTGAAACACAGCTGTTTGCAAGATGCATAGCGATGAAGTAATGTATCTATTTGTGGTTATGTAAGATTAATAACTGTAATATGACGATGGTGAAACAAAGTAAACTTTATTTTAATACCGTTCATACACCAAGGTTACATGTAAGCCTACAACTAACAGATTCGGTTGCTCGGTAATAGTAATTTTGTAGAGAATGCATAAGTTATCAACATTCCTTAGTAATGTTGTGTCTTCATGATAATAAGCCAACAGGATGATAAATCTTGGTAGCAAGGCCAACATAAAATGTTACGTTATAAGCCAGTTGTATTACAGTCATGTCCACTGTGACCTATACCTCCACAGACTGTACACAGCCAAATAAAATAGACATATTACATACCTGTCTAGGAGGAAGAGGGCCAACTCAGGATTGGTTTTGAATCCTTTCAAATCCCACAATTCTCTCCATCTGTTGAATGACCAACCAAGGTCGACTCATGTTTTCGCCCGTGCTCTCATTGTCCTTTCTAGCTTTTTTGTTCTTCTGTCATTTCTTTTCTTTTTCTCTTTACTGATTCTGTCCCAGTATCAGCCATAACCATAAAATATAATGGCAAAAAATAAAAATGTAAACATAGGCTCTTCCGGCCTGCGTGCCATACATCGTTTCATCCGATTTCCCAGGGAATCGGACCAGGTGACTGGCATTTAGGATAACTATTTAGAAATAGTCAATCTTCTCGCTGATGGTCTTCTTTGCTTATTAAGGTCATATAGAGCGATAAGTATTAAATTGAGACTGTTTCATAACCAGTTAAAAACTCCTTGTAGCTGCTTTAATAAACTAAGCCAAGTTCGAACTTAGCACCCGGCAACTGTCTCCTGATCCACAAAGATGCTAACTGCATTGCATCATGGTCTATTTGCACTATTGTCAGAGAAGAAATCTGTATCTTTTCCTCTTCTGATGGATTGCTTTCTGTGTGATTATTAAGCATTGGTGCAAACTAGTGAGTCTAAAATAAAACCTTTGCTCATTCTTTTGAAAAATTCCTGATATTTACTGTTAGGGAACATTTTTCTACCTTCAAGTTCCTCTGAATTTACTTTGGGAATGTTTCTGCATGACATGTCACCTGTGTTTGTCCAGTAATTTGCAGGAACACAAACACCACCACAAAGCTACAAATGGACCCAGAAATAGAAAGCATGTCACTAATAACTGTTATCATAAACACTTTGATTATTCCCTGAGGAATTAGTAAATAAAACATACAGGTTTAGTGATGGTAGCATGCTTAATTTTCCGTGCTCTTTTGTGCACACACATACACACGCACACACTACGAACCAAGTGTCTTCATCTTGTGGTTTTGCCCCATGCAAAGACTCCACTTATTAACTGCAAATTGCTCCCTCCTTTGCAGATTTTAATGTGTCCGATGCTGAGTTGAATTTTCCTTACAATGAATGGCATGATCTACCCACATCTACTACACACTTTAATATATCTAATATATATAATCTGTGCAGTTCCCCAGCTTCACAAGGACCATGTGGCCGCGTGATTGCTGTGTGATATGTGTTAAGGCTGAAGCTGACCATTTGAAGTTGCCTGTATATCTCTACCAGATGGGGCTGAGCCAGGCGATGCAGACTCCATGGCTGTCGACTTCACTCGCATGCAATTTGCAAGTGAGACATTTCAGAATGAGAATGATGGATGTGTTTTCCCTGCTGATGCTTAATGTGACACAACTGTTTGGTGAACATAATGTTTCACTACAGTTGACTTTTAGAAGACAGTATAGAGAATGTAGCCTTTCCTTCTGTTTGTAGGCTGATGTTGTCATCTCACACCTTGATCTGATAAAAACTTGGTCTAATTTTGTCAAAGACAGCAGAGAGGGATGTACGGAGAATACGGATGAGGGGGAAAAAAAGTGCAAAGAGAGAGGTGATGCTGAAAGGTGACTCCATGTGTGTGGTCTCCCCGTATCAGATGCCCTATAGGGAGACATGCACGCACCATGTTGATATTCAAAAGCCTTGGATGTTTGTTTAAAGTGAGTAATTGATACTTGCCACTGGAAGAATTTCCCCCAATTTGGCACATAGTGTGAGAACAAGGAGAGTCCAGTTTGCCATGTCTGCCTGCTGTCGGCATGTGTTATGCTACGGGAAATACTGGCCCTGGTCCTCCTGCTTCTTTGGAGTTCACTGCAATGGCAGCACCAGACCACACATACTGCCACTTTTATGGTTTTCGGCTGAGGATTCCTACTGTTGCTGCCAAATTGCCTATTATTGAAACTTTCAATAAACAAGCAAGGAAATGTAATGCCTTTGTTTAGTTTGGAACTGCAGTTGAAACACTTTAAGACCACTTTTTAGGACACCAAAGAATGAACTATTTGAGGAGAGCGCAGACATCTCAAATTGAAAATATGAGCTCTTACTGGAAGGCCCTGGAAGATTAGTAGCATTCCCATGAAACGCTCCCTAACTGAATTACTTTCTGAATTCATCTTTTGAATTACTCGCTGCTGCTGCTGCTGCTCCTTTAGAGACAAAGTGTCTTCCCAGCCTATTTTTTTTTTTTTTTTTTTGTTGATCATTGCTCCATTTAAAGACACGCTAAAGTGGCCATGGCTTCTTTGATCTCAGCCTCTTTGACACCTTAAAACACGACATGAAAAAGTGCACTAAAGAGGCTTAGCCACGGCAGGATTCCACCTCAGCTGTTATCTTTGCCAGCATGGCGCTGCCTCAGAAAAGGGAGGATCTTTGCACTTTGTTTTGATTGCCGCTACTTACACCACCAACATCTCCTCTCATGCGCAAAATGGTGCTTGAATATCATTTTGATCATTTCATTCTTCTCCTTTCAGCTGCACTCATTCTTGTGTCAGTACAAAGTGTGGGCCCTAATCCTTTAATGAATGTCTTCTTCTGGGGCTTCACATGGCAGCACATTCCAGCCTCGAGACAATGAACAGCTGGATGACTGCAGCACAGGGTGTTTTATTTTATCCCGCATTGTCAGACATTCACGTTTGCAAAGCACAATTTATCTTCGTACATATCAGGGATGACAGCTGAACGGGGATGAATGGAGACACAAACTGAAGCCTCACAGACAAGCAAAATGAAATCAGTGACTGGACGGACATCAGTTTAGCAACTCACTCATTTCTGATCATAAAAGCTACACTGGAAACTTCCTTTTAGTGTTTTTGCGGTTCTGGATGACTTACAAGATGTCTGACAGTTTCATTTGAGAGTGGACAGGCCTTCATTTGAAGATTTGGTTTGATTAATGCAGGCAGAAATGGAAAAAAGTACCATCATATTTTACTCAAGTTGAATAATTGCTTCCCCAGTTATATGGACACAAGTCAGGCTAAAAGTAATTGCCTAGAGCAGTACTGCAGTAAGTGTAAATCATTTGTGTAAAATGTTTTTTTTTAAAATTGGGAACTAATTAAGCTGACACTTAAGCGGCCACAAATCATTTTGGGGTCAACCTGTCAATTTTTTGAACATTTCAATATAATTTTTCTATTTTTAGAATGGCCCTTGAAAATTATTTGATGCATCGTTATCAGCTCAAGGTTTGGGAATGCTTCATTTTGACTCATATCAACAGAGCTTAAGTATCAATATGAGAACGTAAAGTCCAGAATAAATGCTTACTGTACTCACAATCTGAAAAATACAAGAATATAATAGAACATTATATAGTACAGTACAGTATAGTGCACTACCTATAATTCATGCAAGTATTTCCATGTCTACATGGAGGTATTTCCTCTCAAAACATGAAATAGTGACTTACTGAGCGCAACAATTTTGAGTCCTAATGTGATCTTCTCTCCACCATGGCATCCAACCAAGATTTTTATGTTCTTTCCCTACACACAGGTGCAAAAACAAACAATGGTTGCCATAACCATCAGGGAGGTTGTATTTTCCACATTCTTCTCATTCTTCTGAACACTGCAACCCTGAAATTAGTGGTCCTCAAGGTCATCTAATCTGTGAAAACCAGCTATTACCTTTCCATTTCCAAGATCCCTTTCCAACTGTCTTCTGTCTTTATCACCCATTCATACAATATGTGTCCATGACCTACAGTGCAAATGCTGCTGCTGCTGCTTAACGATGCAGAGTTCTACAGAGCCTGACACAAGGATAAAACTGCAATTAATTACATCATCCTCACGGGCTAAAGAGGCCAGATAATTGTCCCCTCACTGCAAAATTTCAGCCCAATAATAGCTCCCAAGGTAGTGTTAGCGATGCCAAACAACACAATCACAGACTCTCACAGTCCAGAGGGGCATGCATTTTGTGTTTGGTCAGTTTCAGTTGTAGATAAGATGGTGGGAAATTCATTGTACATGGATTAGGTTAGAAATTCAGCCGATTGCTTATGGCAGTCATCCCGTGTTTAATAACACCTCATCAGAAAGACAAGAACCCCAGTATATCAAAACACTGAAGAGTGAAGGCGTTTGTGGCTCAGAAAATCACTGAACAGGCATATCTACAACACATAATGTAATGTGTCAAACATATGAAAAACATCTGTAATGAAACCTGGTAAGGTAATGCATTCTCAGATAATTTAACAATATTTTTAGCTGATGATGTCATAATTATACTTAAGGGTTTAGTATGCTTGAAACAATACTCATACAAACTAGGTCATACGACGTGTCATCTGACGTCTAAAGAAGTGTGTATACCTGCTCCGAATAGCCACACTCGAAAAAGCCTGGGTCAAAAAGCCTGCTGCCATAGCTTCCTCCTGGCTACATTATATTTTATTACAATTTCACAAGACATTTATCAGCAGATATTACATCATCAAATGTTACAAGGCATCTGTGAAAATTCAGGATAATCTGGATATTATGGGGCTAATTAGACCCCACTGGCTTTACAAAGTACCCTACCTTAAGAGAGGAGCGAACAGGAGATTCTAACATTTCTTTATCCAACATTAACCTCTTGAAATCAGAAAGCATGATGTTGGCTTCCCCCTCAGCATTCCTTTTCTTTGATACCTCTCATATAGTCTGACTCACAGGAAGTAGGCTGTTGCTATAAGCCTGCCATTGGCCGACTATTTCAGACGGCATTCTCCTCCCCTTCCTCTATCTGGTTGTTACCGTTTTCAAAGTCCTCGTCGTTACGTGAAACAACACCAACAACCTCCGTGCTAGCAACCTACACGCTGAAAGTGGCAAGTTACCCTAACCTGGTCACTAATGGTACAAACGTAAACAAGCTAGAAGCTGTTACCTTTTTCTTTTGTGGGGATTTAGCCATTTTCGCCTCCCCACATGCAAAACAAGTTTCTCACGACACTATTTTGTAAGGGCACCATCGCTGCATCCTGGGCTTAACGCCACCCAGGACAATTGTGATTGGTGGAAGAAATACAAACAAGACAGAGTGTTTTATCCCCTATTCACTATATTTTCAACAGAAATACAGACACAGCCAGTTGACCTTTTTTTGTGCGAAACTTCTGGTCAAGCACTTCCTGTCATTGGCTAGCTAACACAACAACTCTTTGGACCACTATGGCTTCGAGGAAAATTGTCGTCGGAATTGTTTGTGCAGTTAAGGTTGCCATTATAACTGGTACAAACAAAAGGTTTACTTGGAGCAGGAGTGTTGTCAACCACCCGATACCAGAGAAGTGGCTTGGCTAATTTACTGACGCAATGAAAATGACATCTTGTCAAGAGACTGTCAGCAGCAGTTAGGGTTACGGTGGCTACGCTAGCTAATGCTAACTCTTATTAGTTCTGTAAAACTTCAATTAAAAGCTGAGACCCAATTAAACACGGAGTCCTTTTACTGGCTGTGTGGGGCTATACATTTTGTCAAATAACACAGGTCTCAATTAGACAGTGGGTGACACCTTTGGATGTATAAAACCTCTTAAAGCCCACCGGGTCGCCCACTTGAGCTAGTTCAATCACGCATACAAATATAAATGTTTAAACTTTTGTCAATATGGACATGCTAACGTTCCACATTAGATCGTTTAGATTCTCTACAATTCAATCGTTCAGTTCATTTTACAGAAACCATGAGCACCAAGGTATAATTCATTCAGATTAACCAGCGTGATAAACAAGAGAGACGAAACATTACCTTTAAAGCAGGTCATAAAGTCTGATTATGTGTCCAGTCCTCGATTATTTATATTCCTTTAGTCAGTAAGGGGCCACCAATCAAAATAATCAAAACGTTTTATTTTTTTCATAAAAAAATAATCCAAGTTGTGGATGTTGTCATGTCAAGTTTGTTGCTCACTTGTCTGCTAACTTTGTTCGTCAAACTAAGACCGCATTTTAACTGACAAACAATATTTTCTCTTCTTCCTGCACCTTGTTGTTGGGTACGCTTGTTTTTGTTACTTTGCTGGCTACAAAATAAAAGTGTCCCTTTCTCTAAGTGCAAATAAAGGTTGAAATAACTACAGTAACCTTCGGCTTTCATCCTTTCTAATGTAGGCTATTGGTATTGTGATACAGAGCTCTCTCTCTCTCTCTCTCTCTCTCTCTCTCTCTCTCTCTCTCTCTCTCTCTCTCTCTCTCTCTCCCATATGTTATATGAGGCCATTTCTTCATGTCATCCTCCCACAACAATAGTTTGAGGGTGTGGCACCAACCTATCATTTCGATTTTTTATTGATTTTTGGAAGTGCTCCCACGACACCGTTAAATAAGCGGCTTAGGCCAACGTTAGTTAGCTCAGGGAAACAAAGAAAAGGCAAGTGCAGCACAATACCAAGCAGTTTGACCAACAGTTTACTTCCGCATTCGAAAGTAAGGTGAATACCAGAATGATAATGGGCTCAGCCAGACCTTTCTCCAGCGCTGGCACAGCGCTAAAATTAAGTGTGGAGATAGGTCTGGCTATGCGAGACTACCTCTCAGATGACTGTTTGCCCCTGTGAGATGCCCGCCAATTCACCAGTAAATAGGCCTAGGGAGTAACTGTCATGCTACCAGTATTTTATAATGCTCACTGACAGATGTGGTGAATACCACAATGCTTACTGATTCTTGTAAGAGCTACTATCAAAGTCTTGGCTTCTCAACCAAGTTGGAGTGAGATTTCTTTACTGTTTTACACACTGTCACATATGTCATGATATAAATACAGTTATTTTCCATTTCCACAATCATACCTGCACATATTATGCCTTTACAGTATGTTCCACCTGCACTGTTGGCTCTATAAAAATGTAAATATTGGCTACGGGAGCAGTGAATAGCCTTTAATTTGAGCTATTCATTCTCAGATGCACAATGAATCCAAACCGGCTAGACACTAAACTCCTACAGCTTCTGTAAAAGTTGGCGGTTTGAATGTGCTCTATCAAAATATTGTATGGCTTCAGACATACCACAGCATGTATTTGCAGTAAAACGGTAATGGAGAGAACAGAAGTACATGCTCCGTCTCTTCCGTTATCAATCTGTCATCCACCTCTCATTGTCCTCCAACCCAACCGTGTCTTTACCAGTTAGCCATGTAGTCATTTTCCCCCCCGGTGAATTATCTCTTTATATTTACTATGTGGTATCTTAGAGGCTCTTGAGAGAGAGGAAGGCATTGCGATCTCATGGAAACTCACTGCGGGAAGCCAACAGGGAAGAGAGGGTTAGAGAGAGCGAGATACAAAGAGGGTTAGGGTTTTTTACGGCTCGTCAGGGAAGATTGCCTGTAGTAAGACATTTTAAGAACCATGTCTCCTAATCTTATACCCTCAGTCTACAATAGCCAGCCATTCCCACAGCGCTGTAAATCCTGTTTGGATTAGCTCATGAGCTATATCTTTATAGCTAAGAAGTCTAAAAGCCAGCTATGTGAAATGCAGACTTGTAGCTACAGCAGAATTGCGAGGGCAAAGTATTATAATGTATTTTTCGGTCTGATGCTGATCAGATCACCAGTGGTGGTAAAGGCCAACACCACTCTGATATGATGCTGTGAAATGAAAAAGTTCTTTGGGCTGACATCCACGATAAGATATGATTCTACACACGGGCACACTGCTCTTATTGATGTCATGTTCCTGAAAATATATCTTCTCTGCTCCTTCAGCCAAGCCCGGATCATCACTTGGGCCAATGTTTTTTTTTGCTTTTCAGGCTTGCAGCCAACATAATGTAGTCTGATGCCAGTGGGTTGCTAGGCAGGCATCTTAATGACCTTCTATAATGGTATTCATTCTTGAGAAAAGACAGAAGGAGCATCAAAGCAAAAGCCCCTCTCTCTTGTATCTTCTCCATGTGGAATAAAGTAGAACTAGTATGTTTTTCGGTGTGTTTGTGGTTATGGCCATAGCCCTGTAGCTTGCTGAAATTGTATCTTTACAGACCTAGCCACAATAATGACCTCTCCCAAGTGAGCTTTTTCTGAGATCTCTATACCTCCGCAGGGACACCAACATTTAACTGGCAAATTAACAATGGGAAGATCAACTTTCCTTGTAATTAATTTCTGTGGCATTTTATGGGCACTTACTTTGGGGTATTGGGTCACAGTTAGTAAAACTTAAAGGTAAGTGTAATAGTCTCAGAGGGGTCTTTAGTGAGGGGGAAAAAACTGATATAATCTTTGGAAATGGAAAGTTTTTAAAAAGTTGCACAGCTTCTTGGTTTTGTTTGTTTTTTTCATGAGCTTTCCCTCAAAAGAGCTTTTCTGAACCCGTATTTACATTTGCATTTTAGGTATTTATCTGGTCATCTACCACAACTTCTTGCAATGAGCAGAATAAGCTTAAAATTGTAGATTGTAAAGTATTACATGCAATAAATGGCATGCAGTGTAATGCTCAAAGTCACAGTGCCCATAATAGATGTAAAACATATTACTTGGTCCCAAGAATGAAATAAAAAGGGAGGTCTACTGTAAGAAGCAATAAATGCTTTTGCAGACTGAACTCTACACTGTATCTGTAGATACTTCCCATTTATTATGACCAAACCCTATAGTAAAAGGGTTGTACTGAAAAAACAACTTAGACAGGTCAATCTTAAAGGAATTGTTTGACTTTTTCTGATGTATGCTTAATATTAACTTTCTTGCAGAGAGTTAGATGAGAAGATCAATACCACTTTCATGCCTGTAAATATTAACAAGCAAGTGATTAGCCTAGCTTAGAATAAAAATTGGAAACAGGGGGAAACAGCTGGCCTGGCCACGTCCAAAATTCAAAAATCCACCTGCCAGCACCTCTTTTTATTTCTGTTTTTGTACAGATTAAACAAATGAGACATATGGTTTTAATTAGTGACCTTTAGAGATTTTGGTAGGTACGTTTTTTGTTTTACCTTTGGATAGAGCCAGGCTAGCTGTTTCTCCCCTTCTTCCAGTCTTTATGCTATGCTAAGCTAACCAACTCTGGGCTCTAGCTTCATAGTTAATTCTAGCTTCAAGCATTTCCCAAAATGTCAAACTATTCCTTTAAGAGTGAAATTATGGTTTGGTGCATTATGGCAAAGTCTGTATGTATTATGCATGTGCATATAAAGCTTTACACAACAACTTGGACTCCGTCCTCCCATATTTTGGCTTTAATTCATGAGACTAATCACATTTTTTTCACAATAATATTTTTTTAAAGCACCCTACGTTTTTCAGCGTAATGTCTGAGTTTAAGATTAACATCTAATCTGATTTCAGCCAAAGAATCCTAACACAAGTCTGTTATAAATCTGTTCTCCAACCACATCTGTAGATATACTTGATCATAATAGAGAGGCTTCAGTGGATCTACCATATGGAGCTAACCAACAACATACCTGAACAACATCCAAATTTCCCTGGTGTCTATTTTTAACTCTAGGTCTTGCTGGATGTGCTTTTGCAAAAAGTAATTTTTGGAACATATGGTACAATTTAGAATTGGGATCATAAGACCACTTTTAAAATGGGAGTGAAAACAGTGTAGTTAGCATAAAATACTTTTAGTTTCTGTTGTGTCAGAAAGAACTTTTCTCTCTAAGCAAAACTCTTGTTGGTCCATCAAGGGTTCAGATAGGGAAAAAAGAATCCATTAAAAATTAAGATACTGAGTGAGGGGCTCAAATTATGATGAAAATACGAAACAGGAGAAAAATGGGTTATTTCTCAAAGGATATTCATTCATAGTTCCTCAAAGCAATACATTAATCATGTGTCCTGTCACATAATTCTGTACAGTTGACTTTTATATAGAGTAATAGATCTTTTCTGAAGAAGAAAGCTGGACATGAAATTGAATTCCTTTTCCTTTTCTTTGTTGTAAATTCTTGGCAGTAAGCGGTGATTAAATTGGCAATTGCATGGTCGAGTTCATGTAACCTCCTTTAAGTGAAAGCATCCAAAATGCTGACAATCCAAGAAAGCTAATTGAGAAGTTGAAATGAGAAAAAACTCTTTCCCACCTTCATTCTGGTAAATCAGAGCCAGATGAGGGGCTATGCACCCGTGTTCCCCCGAGGTAAGACGACTCTACTCTCGGTGAGCAGCTACATGCTAATGAGAGCCCAATGACACTGCCACTCACCCTCCAGGAGTCATTATTCTGGGCAGAGAAAAACCTGCACCGCCACATTCACTGTCTCTCAGGCTGGGCAACAACTCTGCTCTTTTTTCCCCCAGCAGCTCTGGCACTGTGCTCCGTAATTGTCAATGTTTCAGCATGAAGTTGCAATCTTTATATGGGATCCACTCCCAGTTGCATTTAAATAGCTGTGATTGATCAGTGCTGAGGGGCTGTGATTATGTAAGACAGTGGTTTTATTTTCTTTGACATTTTAGCTCGTATTAGCAAGATGACACATTTTTGACTCGAACATATCAGTAAAACCACAACATGTTTGCGTTTGATTACCTCCAAGCACAGCACTCTCTGTGTGAGGCCTAACATTTGGAAGAGGAGTTGTGCCTTGGGATTAATTTATCAAATACGTCTGATAAATGTTGTTTGATAGCAATAGTAAGCAAACTATCAGTGAACCAGCAGACGCCTGAATGCCACAGCCACCCAGCATGTATGGGACACCTACCACGGTGGGGTATTCATGACAGATATTGCTTACTTACTGACTGGTGCTTTACAACGTGAGAGGTGGGGTGTGGCCTGGATTTCATGGCACTGTTTGGTTGCCTCTACATCTATAGATTTAAGAGTTAAAATAACTCTTTACTGGTTTACTGTGTTTATCATTCATGAAATAATATAATGATTTAAGCCAGTCAGCTCGCAGAATCAGTTTTAAAATGAGGTACCAGTCTTTTTTACCGTACAGTAAGTTTGTGATTTTCTTGGTGTTTGATGGTTGACCTGCAGTGTGTGTTGGTTTTCTCCTGAGTGGAGGTATGGATGAAGCCTGAACCCCACATTAAAAAAACATTATGTCATTAAAAGTAAAGAATGATAACAGATGTTCTTGCCCCAAGAGAGAAGGCACTGAACACTGTAGATCTTACGGTAATTCAGGCTGGTGAAACAGTTCAAACACAGACTTCAATTTTGGTATAAAGTCACTTATTCTCAGGAATAGCAGACTTCAGTGGCAAGGTGTTTTTGAGTTTCTGTCCTTGATTAATGTTTTGCAAAATAATAAGATGTGAACATCTTATCCTAAAGCATTTCTTGGCAAAGGAGAAATGATTTTAGGATAAGCTAAAGGGATAGGGGGATTCTTCTCTGGAAATTCCCTGATACATTTCACCATAAACCTATTTTTAAGTGTCTCTGGACAGTTTTATTTCTTGAAAAGAGGGAGGATTGCTCTTAGATCTCCATATTTTGTTTAGTAGCTCTGAATTCTTATCAGATTATAATGGATGGAGTGAAATCTAAGCCAGAAGTAGACATTATGACAGCCACGGGACTTTAAAATAGTAGGACCCTGGGGTTTCTGTCTACATTTACAGCACTGATGAAAGAGAAAAGCCTGTATGACCAATCTGATGTAATCAAGGGAGACAAGGTGTAATTTGCTGAAAAGGATACGAAAGCCTGCTCAAGCATAAGTAATGTTACTTTACTGAAATGTTGCTGGAGAATGAAAAGTAGAGGTGTCTTTAAAATGCATTCATGGAAACGTTTCCTGGTGGCAGTCATAATTATCCAAACTGTCAAAGATCACCTAAAAGAGGAAGTTTTGGGAAAAGTTAATTGCAAGTGTGCAGTAAACCATCTATAATGGTGGAAAGTAAATTAACAAAATGTGAGGCCATGTGAGACTGTGGTGGGTAATGGCAGGTTATGTGCTGTATTATGGAGATTACAGAGGTTTAAATCTCATCCTGAACTACCATAAACTTTGTTTATTTTGAAGATTCAGTCAGTTAGATTTGCGAATGTTTCATAGACATCGCTCTGGGAAGTTTAAAAAAAAAAAAAAAAGATTCTTGGGATTCACACCATAATTTATTAAATACAAAATCTCATCTCTATTTGGTGTGTTGCATCTGTGTCTTTGTGTGAAGATATCTGCTGCATACAGCTTCTTTACATTACTATGCTGACAACAAACTGCCAGTGGTTATAATGATGTCCTTGCAACTTAAATTCATTGCAAACAAACTCACTCTGCTCATTGACTTACTGTGACAAAGTGTTGCTTATCTTTAGCAGCGTATTTGGTGGCATATATTTTTCTCTTCAGCGCCTCACGTACAAACTCAAATTAGCTGTGCTGAGACCATAAATATACTGTAGAAGAGAAGAGAGAGAGCAGACAGACTGCTGGTCTGTAAATTGAACGTCTTCTGGAAAGCCAGTTTAGCGATTCATTCAGGTTGTTTTTTGTTGTTTGTTTGTTTGTTTTAGATCCCCATTAGCTACAGTAACAACAACAGTAGCTACTCCTCCTGGGGTCCACAAAATGTATTTACAATACTGCAATGAAAAAAACTGAATACAGAAAAAAACATGACACACACATCTGACATCCATACAAGACCATACAAGCAATACCAAAACCCATCAAAGACAAAACAAAACAAATAATTCAAAACCCATCTAGTATAATAGATATCTCTGTTTTTGTTAGCATTAAACCAGCCTTTTTTTTGTTGTTGTTTTTAAGTCATCATACATAAATACACAACTGTGGGGGGATTTTTAACAATACAAATAAATACATAACATAGGAGAAATCAAGTAGTACCTAAATAAGTTTCCACCATAAAATAAACTACTAAAACTGAATATGGCTTCACTTTGACAAGAAAACCTGGAAAACACTGAAAAATGGATTAAAGTTCTGTGGTATGTAGTGTGAAATCTCAAGAGCTGTTTAAACGGGGTCTTTGCCGCAGCATCAAGTTTCTCAGTGATTTCTTTGCTTTGATGGGCAGGCAGGCCCCACAACTGTCTTTGCATGTAGCGACAGAATGCAGGAGAAAGGGTTTTTTTTGTAATCATAAGTTAGCTCACAAAGGTTTGCAACAAAACTAACATATACACCTCCAAAATTTAAACTACACTTGTATATATTTCCAGTCCTGTGCATCGACCAAACACTGACTAGTTGTTCAAAAAAGGATCCAGAAGAATCAAACAACTTGGTGAGGTCCAGGTAAAGATCTAGGAGGGACTTCTATCCTTGCAAAATAGCTATCCAGCTAGCTAACTAACTACAACTGGAAAGACACAAACATGTTTGGTCCCTATTACTATCATAGTTCAATTTGAGCATGGAGTTATTGCTTGAAGAAATACTATTTCATCAACATGCTTTAGCAGGTTTGCAGTGTACATTTGGCAAATCTGTGTTCTTGAGGTTAATGGATCCTTTGTAAATGTGCCAAAGAATAAGTGAAAACATAATGCCGTAAAAATAAAATTACTGACTTGAGAAATTAATTAAAATAGCAGAATAACTCAATAAAGCTTCCCAAGTGGAAATGTTATTTGTTATTCCGTCTTTGGAAATTTTAATAGTAAAACGATTGTTTTTAACGCAGGGTGGGTTTCTGTTTCCCATTACACTGATTATGTTTGTGGTGCTGAAAAGATAAAACTGAATTTAAATCTTAATCCGTGTAATAAAAGAAACATGTTAGTCACTGGGCTGGAGATGTGGACTGTTGGATGCCCCGCAACTTGACTACGAGGATGTTTGTTATTTGCCTTTTGCAAACATAACAAAGCACAGCTGATCAGATCAGTTTACAGCCACAGTGAAACCACTATTTAATTTGGAAGGGAATACAAAGGGAAACCGGATTGGGGTCTGGAGATGGAGGGGTGAACAGCAGTGACAGAGGAAGAAGACATCTTATTTTGTATGTTTACAGATCCGATTTGGCCATCTGGACAAATTAGATTATCTGAGCATAAGAGAACTGAACCAGCAACTGTTTGATTAGAGGCATTTCATTTCACAGGAAACACCTTCATAAGACAAAAGAACACTTACAGTTTAGCTCCTTGTGAGGCCATTTCCATCTTTGCCAAGTCCAAATCTTATTGTGGTGTGTTGGAGTGGTGTTGGAATGTGAGAGGGGACTGCCCATATTAGTTTTTGTTTACAGTGATGACAGGATATGGCTTGAAAACTATGCAATGTTTGTTTTAAATATCATAGTGATTTACAGATTATAAATCCTACATGAGTGAGCCAAAGCATCAGTCTCACACGGGCAATGTTATTTAATTTTGTTACCACATGACTTACCAAAACCTCCAGTGGGCCCACTGTCCTGGTGTCAAGGTGTAAATTATAGAGACGAATTCAGGATGTAAACGGAAGCAAAGCTGCTGTTACTGCGGTGGCACCTCACTTGTAAACCTGCATATGACGCTGTAATGTATGCAAAGGATTTCCCTTTTTAAGTGCTTTTGCACAGAGATCTGTTCATCAGATCCTGTAGAACTGATTAGATGTTGAAAATAGTCATCAAATGCCATTAAAATGAAAGTTATAACATAAAAATTTAAACTTTTCATCAAAACTGAGTCAATAACAACTAGAGGTATTTTCTGCCAGCAGGGCTGCACTGTTGTCAGCTGCTCCAACAATAAACGTCTGAGCGCCATGCCGACAAAAAGCCGACTGGGGACTGCTAAAGACCGAGTAGTCTACTACACCGTGCTGATCTGCTAGCTTGGTACTACTACATGTCCAGGCCAAAATTCCACTTTTACAGTACTGTGTGTATACATTTTTTATTAAATGAGGGTTTTCTTCTGATTACAAAACAAGGATTCATGGAGTTTGATGATAAGTGTAAATCACAAGCTAACAAGTAATTCCTGCTACTGTTTAATTAGCTACTCCACACAGCAATTCACATCAGACTGTGGAGGTCGGACAGAAGTGGTACGTTAATGTTAGTTTTCCCAAAGCCTGCTTCATAATTAATTTCAGACTAGCGTTTTGAGACTGAATAACTTCCACATTCACCCAAACATCTCTTCTTCCACTGTTGATGTGAATGTGTTCAGTTCCACTCTGCCACCACAGCAACCGAGGAGGCGCTAGAGAGCAAAACACATAAATCAGCTGCCAGATTTGTCTATTCAGGAAATGGGTCATCATAGCTTGAGACAAAGCCTATCCTCTCACAATGGTCACTGTCAAAAAGCTGTATCCCTAAATATAGAATTAAAGGCTATATATAAAGTGTATTTCACTTGTACTGTACACCATGTTATTTTCAATAATAATAATAATTTTGTGTATTTTGTACACCTGGGTGCTATATGTGAAACTGAACATACAAGTACAAACCTCCATGGAGGATTTTAGGCCTCCTGTACATTACAACACACATACACACACACACACACACACACACACACACACACACACACAAACACATTGTGTGAGACATAGAGCAGCCATGGAGCGCTGCCAGCCAATGGAGTCATGAGGTCTCGTGCAGATTAATGGGGAGGCACAAACCAAACATGTTTCTCATTGACTTTGTGGACGAACAGCATGTCTTTGCTTCTGCTGGTTACTTGGCAGCACCGAGGCTGAAATATCTTGTTACTAATAGAAGAGTAATTACAGCGCTATTAGAGATGTACAAATTTTACTTTTTCCACTTTTGTTGAGTAATGTTGGCATTAAGTTGTGTATGTTAATGGACAAAAGTTCAACAGTGCAGTTTCCTGTATCCACGAGTGACTGATAGTAATGTCACGTTTGAAGCAGCTGAACATTTTAACAATTAAGTTATTGTTAAAACTGAAATACTTTTCTTCACTTCAGTGCACATTTAAGTTTGTTGCTTTTATCAGACTGTACCAGACCAAAGATACTTTCTGACTGCATTACAGTGGCTCATCATCACTGGTAGCCTGATGTCTGAACAACCCATTATTGTTCACCAGTCCTTGTTTAAAGGCCAAATCCTCAATTGGTGTAACAGCTTCTGTTAAACCCCAGCTGTGGCATCTTTAGTCCAATTACAGCCAACGTAGTTGAATGTACACAGTCTAAATTTAAATGCAGACCGTGACAGTTTGGCTGGAAAGGACACTTTACACCAACTTCAACTGCAGCTGCAGAATATTATGCATATTATATTAGGTTTTATTACAAAAGCGTGGTAAAAAACCTCTGAGTGTAGACACCTGTTTAAAGATTTTTTAGGAGAGACCTGGTTTTCATTTGTTCAGTTATATTCCAAACTCTACAGTATATGAAACACCTGCAGACTTTCCTTTCTATGGACCAACATAAGTGCAATCCATTTTAATGACCTGTAACTACACCATACAGCACTATACTGTGTATACCTGTGTTTGGACTGTTTGGACTAAGGCAAGGTCATATGATGAAAGTGAGGTCAAGAAAACCTTTTATTTTCAGCATTTCTTACATCTGCTGGGGCCTCTTGCAGCTCATTGACTTGGTGACTGTAAGCTTTGTGTTCCTTAGCCTTTGTCCAAGTGGTATAAATCTCGTCTTCTTTGTGGAGAAACCGCTGCATAGCTGTTTTCACCAGTTTGATCCCCAGTAACTGTGAGAACATACAGTATGCCCAGACAGGCAGAAAGATAATAAACTTAGCAAAACCACTTAAGTCCTCATTTTGGAGCTTGTGCAGGAGAAAGCGCCCCGCTGACACTGTCTCCATTACCTGTCTGAGTGACGGCAGCTGTATAAGAGGCTGTTAAGGATATGACCTCCCTCATCAATCTGGTTTGCACTTCTGGGATGAGTTCTGGGGGAGAAAGCTGGTGTTACCATTACCTAGAGGGTAATCTAACGAGAATTACCGCTCAGGTGTCCACATGATTTAAGATTCTCTTTTTCTCACAACCCATATATGTGCATGTATGAGCACAGAAACACACCAGCCCAGCTGAGCACACATATGCGTGCAGGATGCTTTAAATGCCACACAGACGCCCTGCTTTATCCTCAGTCCTCATGTTTCTCTGAGAATTTATATAGTAGTAGGTAAAGCATCAGGGCCTATAACTTGATGTAAATGGAGAAGGTGTTTACAACTACACAGTGACAAAATAAATGAGCTAAAGGAAACCTAATCCCCACTGCTGGCAGTGTTACACAGATTCCTTAAACAAAGGAATCCTTTTTATCATTTTATTGTCAGGATGTTGTACAGTTTGACTGTTTGTGTATGTGACTGTGTCTTCCTGTGTGTCAGATGTTGTGAGCACCAACATTCTTTATAGAGTTTCTTTAGGATTATTTAAAGATTGAAAGCTGTTAAAGGACAATGTTGTATTTTTGATGTAATGTTATAAAAGATCAACTCCCCAGAAATGACATCTACATACTACTCAACTTACAAAATGCAGTACTGTGACATCGGACACTGGGGTTCACAGTCCTGCAGCCCACATGTAGTTAGGTTCGGCAAGAAAAACACTTTGCACAAGGTTAGGAAAAGGTGGTGTTTTCATTTAAATATTGAAAAAGTAAACACATCCTGACTTGTGCTTCCAGTCAGTCTTGATGTTTTTTTATTATTTAGCCACGATCACAATCTTTCTCTCACCTTAACCAAGTTACAACATTGCAAGCAGATATTGTATTGCTACATGCTAATATTGTAGATATTAACGATTTAAATATGTTGTTAGTCCTACGTTCAGTATCAGCATTTTGCGACTTTGCAGATGCGTTTATTAAAACATACTCAAAACGTATTTGCTGTTGCAAATTAGTAAATGTAAATTCTGGGAGAAAGGTTTGGGCCACAAGTGAGAATGCTAAATGCTAATAAAATCAGTAGCACAAGTGAAGAAAAGTCATAATATCTAATTCAGTAATGTAATTTTTGTAATATAGCAAAATATCTATCTAACGTTTGCTAACATTAGTGAACATTAGCCACCATAAGCTGCTAGTCAAACCAGAGTAAGGCTGTTGAAACAAAAACCCCTAAGTGGGCATTCAGACTGAAAACAGCCCTTTAAAACAGTGCCGGGGGGCTGCTTTGGTGGGGGCGTGTTGTTTAAGGTACTGCTGAGACAATGGAATATGATCCATGAAGTTCAATTTGAGTGACAGTTTAATGTGTTCAAAGGCTTATCAGACGCCAAAATACTGCACAGCGGTTTGAGATACTCCCAGACAGTTTTCCAGAATTCTGTCACAGAACAGTAAAACGGTAGAAATAAACCGGGTTACAAAGTTAATCCACCAGAAATGTGCGCTTGCATGTATTTGATTGGACAAAGCAACGCCTTATCAGATGTCAACGTCACGTTAAGCAAGGCTCAACTTATTTGGCATTTCTTCACGCAGAGCTCAAGTCAGTCTGAACGCGGCCAAGGCTGCCTTGTATTGCTTATAAATTAAATTTTTCATTTGTAAGATTAAAGGATGTGCTTCTATTCATTCAAATATTACATAGTCGCTTTTTTTTTTTTACATCTCTCTATCTCTAAACCAGCAGTCCTTTATGTAATTCAAACTTGAGAACTTGGCAGAATAATAAATTGTACATGATGTTGTATCCTGATTTAAAGGGTGTGCAAATTATAATCTCACACTGTCTCTGTCTCTCTCCCTTTCTCACACAGTCTCTGTTTTCCCTCCCTCTCTCCACTCGCACACACCATCCCTCTATTATTGGAATACTGTCACGGAAACACACACTCTGCTGTAATATAATGCTGTAGTTTGATCCAGACCTCCCATTCATTTGTTTAGCTATAAAGGTCTATGAAGTTGATATGTGTTTACATATTTGTTCACCCCTTCACTCTTTTCCAGTAACTATGGCCGCTGGCTTGACTTGTATATGTATGTGTATGTGTATGCTCTTTTGTGTGTGTGTGCGTGCGTGTGTATGCTGTATTACACAACTCTTTCCACCCTGGGTCCTGAGAACTGGTCTGATGTGACCTGATGATTTTATTGCAGCAACAGGACTCTCTCTCTCACACACACTCACACACACACACACACACACACACACACACACACACACACACACACACTTACTTTCCCTCTCTGTCTCTCACTTCCCCCTCTCAATTTTTTTCTCCTTCCACATCTGTTAATCTGCTCAGGGAATAGCAGCAGACAAGAGTTTTCCAAACCTCTGTGCATTTACGTGTCATGCAATTCATCATTGGTAAGTTTTGGAAGAGCACAAGTTCTGAGAAAGTCAGATTCCAACCCAGAAATGGACCCTGAACTCGAATCAGGGCTTCCTCATCCAGTAGCCGGGAGCTGGAAATAGGTTTATTGCAGGTTTGGGGTTAAGGTGGTCAGCTTGCCCCCAAAAGGAGCAAACAATGTTCTTATCTGCTTCTTCAAACCATCCTTGAGTGTCCTTCTGCTAAAAATTAAAGTCCAGACTCAGCAGAATCAAGATAATTTTACTTTTAAAATATTCAATAATTTCCAAAAGGTATATGTAATAAAAGAAGAGAGGTAAGAGGAGATAAAATTACCTGCTGAGGTTCTTTTTGGATCAATGATTCAGCAACCACATATTTGTCGTGTTGCTTAGTGTGCCTCATGCGTATTTCATCTTATAGTCTTTGGTAATACCAAATACTGAATATTAAGACAACCACTCTTGACTCACATTTGATGAGCATGTCCCATCACTGCAGCGTAAGCTTTACTCTGTCTCTCACTGTGAGCGTTTCACTGTCTGTGTGCTGTTCTGCTGAACAATGTGGCTAGCCGCTATGTGAGCCAAAATGACTCCTTGCATAAATAAAAAGACCCAAGCCAAGCTAGTGCCTCTGCTAGCAAAGGCCTCGCCATTGCTAACCCCTCAGCCTGCTTCCATTACACCGACATGGGAAAAGATACTCTGGAAGAATCAGCTATATTATTTTACTCTTGCTGGGAGTCCACCCAGTGAACAACCACCCAGTTTTGGTTGCATTTACTGACTTGAAGAAGTAAACAGTGAAATGGAGTTGCAGAGCAGTTGGTGTATGTGATTTTAAACTTGTGAGAGCCTTGCTGGGTTGAATTACTTAATGTTTCTAGCAGGCACAAATGATGGACTTAAATGTAAGTAAGTGACATGACCTCTGCTGGCTTTTGCAGAAGGTTAAAAGTCAATCATGCATGGGGCACGGCTGCTCTTTACCAGTAATGTGTTTGTTAGTACAGGGCTGTCTGCAAAGCCATTAAAGCCCCGACCCCTGTTTCTAGACCTTGTCATGCCCTGTGGTCTTTGTGTTTCCATCATGGTTCATCTCTGATTGATTGTGACAGGGAACAATAACGGGCACACAGAGAAAGGGAATTCTCTCTGGCTACGTGTCAGTCCATATTAGCTCAACCCAACGCCCCTCAAATCTGTGCGGCTGGTTGCCAGTCCAGTAGTGAAGATGACATAAGAATGTATGCTACAAGTTTCTAAAAAGCCACCCTTAAAGGCTTTATAATGTGTAAATAATGCTATATAGATGAGTAATAAGCCATTAATAATAAAAACGTTAGGGTTAGGGTTTTTATGTATCTAACATAAGCTGCAGTTACAAATGGTAATAAAATCATGAAGCTTCACGAGTTTCTCACTTTTAAAATAGGTCAACAAGTTTGCCGTTTTTATGTTATTAATTTATAAACAAAGTGCAATGGGTTTCTAATAAGCCATCTGTTCAGCTTCAAATCATAATGAGTTTAGAAATAATCTATTTATTTTGGTTCAGATGCTCTGCAGCTCTTTTTCAAAAGGTCAAAGGTCAAAGGGTCCATTGGAGTGGTCTTCATGATGAATTAAATAGCTAAAAAAGACCAAGCAAGTGTCATGCTGAAAGAGCATAAACACCTAGAAGCTGGTACCAAATGTATAATACGTTTCTCAGGTTTATGTGTGATTTATATATTTTATGAAAAATAAGAGAATAAAGAGATGTCTGCACATTAATATGTACTGAAAATAAGAGTGATTGCTTTTTGCCTGGGAAAGCTGTTAAGCAACAATCCCTCAGAAAGAAAAGTTGAATTTATTACTCTGGTAGAAAAAAGCCGCTGCATGCGCCTGCAGGAAACAGGTGGGACTGGTGAGATTCAAGTAAGAAAAATTATGTTTGTATGGAACCAAAACATTATGAGAAAATAGCTTTTAAAATGGCATTTCAACATGGCAGACAAGACCAGTGGGTAAATTCATCATTTCCTAATTTGGAGTTAAATGTTTTTACAGATCTATTACAGATTTGATTATTTAATAAATGCAATGCAAGCGATTCTTAAGATTTAAAAAGGGCTCATACAGGTTTTGCATGTGGTGTTTTTAATAATAATCACGATCAACAAGTCAATCAAACAATATTACTGCCACAAAACTTCACCTAAATGTCATCTAAAAGCAAGATGACTCTGACTGGGCGAATGTCAAACAGTACAGGGATTCAGAACTGTTCTCCTGACTCGGAGAAAAATGAGGTCTAACTGTACATCCAGCCACCGTCATGTTATGACTTTTTCCCCCTCCATCTTCATTTTTTTGTTCCATTAGGGCTTCACACTGTAAAAGAGCACCAAAACAAACAGAGACGGAGCAGAGGGAATGAAAGACTGCAGTGTTTTGGGAACACCAGAGTCCTGACTACACATGTGATTCCTTGTCAGCTGGCTGGAGTGAAGGGTGACAGGTGAGTTGATAGGAAAGTAGGATAAAAAAGAAGTAAACAGCATTTTAAAGTACATGACATTTCCTGTTATTGCTGGAGAAAAGTGCTTCTGGGGATAGTCACCTTTTATAATAACAACTAAGACTTTAGTCAAACATATACTGGATCACATACAACAGGTCAAACTAATTTGTATATGGAGAAAAAAGTTGCATATTCTTTCTAAATCACAAGAAAATGGAACAGTACCAACAGTTTAACATAAAAGTATTTCCACCATGGATAACGGAGATAAACATACATTTTTATCCCAGTTAGTGAAACAATCACTATATGACAAGTTGCATAACAGACCAAATCTGCTATTAATGTAAAAGAAATCTCATAAAAACCTGTTGCGTAACACGTGTTCTTTTCCAGTATATTCTTTGATGTCCCAGAAATAATTTGAACCTGTTAGGGATGAGGACTTCCAGTGAATGGCAGTGTGCTCATGGCTAGTTTCCATCACAGTTCTTCCCTGCCATACAGGTCCCCTCTTCTTCCATCCATTCTAATAGATGCACCGCAAAAAAAAAAAAAAAAAAAAAGGCCATTGCTGCTGGCTGGCCAAACAAAGAAAAGCTTGGCTCAACTTCTTTGTTCATTCACTTTCCATTGCAAATCCAACAGGCATTCTCTCAGCTCTCCTTTTCCCTGACCACAGCTATGGCTTTGGATACAGCAGCAAGTCTGTCCTTTCTCCTTTTGTGTTTGAAGATAATGTCCACTGTTTGAAGGGAAGGGAACTTAAGTTCAAGGTAAAATCCAGCCTGAAAGGACTCTTCGACCACCAGTCTATATTAGGTTTATACTATTAACAATATCATCCCAAGGCTAGAAACAGGAAAGCTGCTCTACTGACAATGTAGCGACTGTAATTTTGTGGAATATTTGCAGAAAATATACCACAAAGTAAGTCTCTTTCGTTCATTGTCCATGAAGCAGCTCCAGGTTGTTTTTCTTTTTGTTACAGATGGATTTGTACAGGGCTCTCTGCAATCTAGCTTTAGAAGTTTGTTGGCCACCTTCACAAATCTAGAAGGAAATATTTTTTAAGATCATACTTTGATTGCAAAATTAAGTTTGGGTTGGACTTTTTAAGATGAATATAACTACTTGTCATCCAGAACTGACTGGGAGGGGAAACAATTAGAAAAGAAGAAAAAATAAATGATGACCTAAAGTTTGAAAGAAAATCTGCATCCTTAAAAATGTGTGACCTCCAGAGTGGTGTTCAGATCTAAGCCGTGAGGCCACAGGGTCAGTTTAATATTTGTCACAGCTAAGAGTCCAAAAGTCAGCTTGCATGGGTTTCGTCAGTACCTAGTAAAATCCTGCCATACTACCTCGTCTTTCATGTCTTCTCAGCTACACTTGCAAGACTTGACAATCATGTTGGAGAGCTGCTCCACTTTGGGGGTTCGTCCGGAGTAGTAGAGTATAGTGAGCGGTTCCAGGTCTTGAGGGACACAGCAGGGGGAGGCTGATGCTTCCGGATTCAGAGTGTTGTACAGGCTCAACAGCTATTGGAAAGCACACAGGAGAGATAAAAACTCATTTTCAAATAGATGAAAAATGTATTATATCCAGTATCTAATGAGTGATGGAATCTTGATAACATGCTGGCTAATTTAAATCAGACTCTGTGACTGATATCTGTCACAGAGAATACTGAAACATAACAGTGAGAATTCTAGATGGAGATTTAATGACCAAATAAAAAATGTGGCAAATTCTAATATGCTTTTCCCACATTTGCTGGAAGATTAAGGTCTACAAAATCCTGCCTGTTTGTCTAAAAGTGTTTGCTGGACACAAGGTGGTGTTGAAACAAAACCATATAGTGCATGTGTGGGCTTAGAAGAACCAAAATATTAAGCTAACTACTAAAAGTTAGATTAAGATGGTCAAGAATAAACTTCACACTCAACACTATCAACTGTTTTTATAGGGACTATTTCTTCAGTAGAAAGTAGTTCCTAAGAAAACTGTTTACAGTGAGTTCTCCAGAGTATGGGGGGGTTGTAATTTTCACTGTGAGAAAGTCTTTCACAAACTCTCCTGTTTTGTATCCCTGTTGGGTCCTTCTTACCGAGCTGTGTGTTGTGTCTGAGCTCCTCAGGTAAGGGCAGGGCCCGGAGCAGTAGTTGGCATCGTAACCACTGGGCTCATGGATCCACTTCCAGTCCAAGTCACGCCGGAAATCGATGTGGAGCCGCCGAACACAGCAGCTCTCCTCTGTGTTTCTGTAATTAAGATGCACAACAATAGTGTAATCAGTACCCAAATTAACTTTGGAAATGGTGCTCCTAATATTTAATAGCTTATTGATCACATCTGGGGTATACCAAATACAGTATGTTGCAGCATATATTTGGGATATTACAATATGTGTATAAGCTGATGCATGCATATACCAAGTATGAAATTAATAAACTGAACTGACCCAAAGACTAAATGTACAAGTATGAGCAACTATTGCTAAAGATGATTTAAGTATCCCTTACGAGAAACAGTAGTTTGTGTCCAGCGCTCTCTTGCGTCGACGTGTGGACTGAGTGTCCAGGCGGTGGGGTGGGATCATCATGAGGATAAGGTGAGGCAGGTACTGTTCCTTTTTCTTCTTTAGGTGATCTAGATCCAAGCGACTGTGCTCCTCATCTCCATCCACGCCTTAATTATAGACATGATCGAGGTGTACTTAAACCAGCTACTTAGTGGCTTTTTTCTTTTATAATTTCCCTCAATCTGAGCATACAATTTGCAAAATTAGTGACTATGAAACTGTCATCCCTGTAATTCTTTTACACAATGCAGAAATGAAAACACTAAGAAAAAAACAAAACAAGCTAAGACAAAACTGCCTTATTGTCTGACACGTTTCTAAAAGCAATTAAATTTAATCTTAGTCCTCTGAGGCAAAAGTTGAATGAGACAACAGTTCACCTTCAATATAAAGACAATCATCAGCACTGCCTCTGATTAAACCATATTGTACCAAACTGTGAGAAAGTGAGAACTAGACAAATAATCTGGGATTATTTGCCAGAATTAAGACATATTTTAAAAAATAATTCAAGAACAAATCTTGTAAATTGTAGGATTTAGGACCATATGAATATGCACTAACTGATAGGAGGGATGGTAAGATGGTAAGAAGACATTAACATTTACAGACATTAGAACAAAAGAGCAACTAACACCTGGCATAAATAAACTATATGACAAAATATTGCTGAAGCCCACCTTTAAACTTCACCTCCAGCACCTCGTTCTCATTATCAATGATGTCACCATTTGGGTTGAAGGTGTGGCAGGGACAGTGCACACTGATTTCCAAACCCAGATTAGTTCCTGATGGCAAACAATTATGGGAAAGAGGGTTGTCAAAAACATTTATTTTCTAAAAAGAAGCCCAAGTCAACACTCTCTCTCTTTAAAACTCAATAATTATAAGAGAAATGCAAGTCACGTTTCAAACATGTTCAAACATGGGATGATCGTTAGGATTAATGATAGCTTTTAGACACAACAAATGACAGAGTCCTCAGTCTCACCTCTGTTCATCAGCCATTCCCGCACTGTTTCAGTTACATCGAAGGAGACCCACTCTGGAGTACCTTTGGTCAGCACGTTCTTGGCTCCAATGTAGCGTTGTTTCCTAATGTGTTCGTTTGGCCTCACAATCTGCAAAGCAATAATAAACAGTCACTGAAAAGTTTTCTCTCAGTACTGAAACAGCTTCAACAAAATAACATGTAGAATAGAGCAGACACAGGACAGGATGTTGGTGCAAGAAGAAGCTGTTATTTGTCACACTCGTGCCTCGTTCTAATTACCCAATTAGAGTTTTGATCAGTTGAAAAGAATCATGCTATGAGCTAAGATTTCTGGAGCATGCAAACGGATGATATAAAGTAAGTAAGTAAATAAAATTGCAGCATATATGTGACATTAAACTCAATAAGGTGACTAAAACAAGACTTAAGAGTCTACAGTGATGCTAGCGGCTTTGTGAGGTCGCACTTAGGTGCTTTGAGCTAAATGCTAACGTCAGCATGCTAACATGCTCATAATGATCATGCTGATGTTAAGCAGGTATAATGTTTACCATGTTCACCATCTTAGTTTAGTGTGTTAGCATGCTAACATTTGCTAATTAGCCCTAACACAAACTACAACAGAGGCTGATGTAGTGCATTACATAATAAGGGTTAGTAGATGTGTATTTTTTGGGGGGGGTTGGCCTTTTGAAGGAAACATTCCATAGCCAGCTGACTGACAGACAGACAGCCTAGGAAACAACTGCCTATGTACACATCCAGCAGACATGGAGCAACGTTACATTTGTGTCCACCTGATAAATGTAAGTCCAATATTTACTCTTCTTTTAGCTCTGTTTTTCTCTCCTGAGGGAAATATCTGGGTCTTTAGCTTGCAAGCTGTTCTACTTTCTTCACCAGCTAGCTGGTGCAATTGTCAGATTAGCAGTACATTCAATATAAACAGCTGAAACAATAATACACTTTTTAAAACTAGAGTTAATGTTGGTAGTTGCCTGCAGTATTATTCTGTGTTTGGTCATATTTGTCTTTTTGGGTTTGTCATGACATCACTCCTGACCAGAGTATCTGTATATGGTGATATTTGAATGTTTTTTAATAATTATCTTTGTATTGGATCCTTAATGCCAAGGACATTACAACTGAATAACAGGGACCTGATGACGACAACTTAGAAAAGTGTGTTGCATCATTTCATCACTCAGTAGTCCTTTTTAACAGCTTAATAAACTTTGCATACTGTTTTGAGGACTAAATGTTTAAGACCTCTACATAACCAAAATGAGGACCATATTAGATCTGGGCTGCCAGCGCTACACTAACAGGATCTCTGTCCCGGTTCTACAAACATTCTGCAAGCCTGTTGAGCTGTTGAGCTTTTGTTACCCATGCCTGCAACCACAGTTGGATTATCGTTGGCTCTCTTTGTCAATTAAAGCCTGAAATCATGTGGTGGAGAACAACTAACCAGCTTATGTAAGAAATGTTCCTGACAGACTAGAATTGAACTATCTAGGAACAAAGATTACATTAAAGCAAAGACTTTGAAGCTCCTTGTTGCCTTGACTGTGAGCTTTGCCTTTGATCTTAGTAGAAGGACAAGGAAACGGTACCTTTACGCACCTGGTAGAGCTCAATCCGCTGTTCATTCCTCCTGGCGCTTGAGTTTGGCTCCCTCAGAGCTCGAAACTCTGCTCTGAAGAGGTTGGTCGAGTTCCTTTCCATGGCGGAGACGTTGAAGCGGAAAACCTTAGAGGTGATGCCTTTTGGGCAGTAGAGCAGATCGTCTGGAGAGAGAGCGAGAGAGAATAAAAGTTTTGTGAGAGAACAGGCTTAGAAATTCTTATCAGGATCTGATGCAATATAAGCAGTTTATGTCCGAACACAGACCTCAACTGCTACATCACCACTGGGCAACAGATACTTGCTTTGTAATCTCCTTCATATGAGTGTAACAGTTGAAATGAAAAGTAGGTAGGCCCTTTTCACAGCAGACGTTTTGACTTGTAATTGTAGGGGTAAAAGCACAGGTGTAACTAATAACATTAATGATGGCTCTGTTCTATTGAAGTGTCCCAATAAGCCATGACTGTGTGACAGTGAGCCAGCATGCACAATACCAGGAGCCAGAAACAGAAGCGGATAAATGGAATTCAGCCATCATTTATTCTATAATTTAAAACCTGTGCTTTTTCTTCTGTGACATGTCAAAATGTCTTCTATGAAAAAGGCTATTAAAAGTTCTTTTTTTGCCATAAGTCATGTACATGAAAAAACATATTTGATATTACTTCATCTGACAGCTGTGTAGCAACAGCCAATGTAAAATTATTTATCACTTATTATTACTACTCCAATAATAAAACTAATAACATGTGACCATGAACAAGGTGTTGCCACCATAAAACAAAGATTGCTGATTTGTGAAACTTATAGTCACGTCTGCAGCTGATATTAGAAGCTGTGAATGTAAAACATTAAAGTTAATAATAGGGCTGCAACAAACGATTGCTTTCATTATCGACTAATCTGCCAATTATTTTCTCGGTTAATTTTTTTTATTTTTTAAGACAAAGAAAAACAACAAATCCTTACAATTGAGAAGTGGAAAAATTACTTAATTGATTATCAAGATATTTGCCGATTATTCTTCTCTCGATCGACTAATCGATTAATTGACTATTTGTTTCAGCTCTAGTTAATAACACTCACTGTTTTAGCCTCTCTCCATTCACAAGACAATTGTGAGAAAAACTTTTTTGGCTGAGTGAGGGAGGAGTAGGTTGGAGGAGGTTTCATGCTCCAAAGAGGTACAGTACTTTGTTAACTGAGTTGGCAAAAAAATTAATAATTTCAAACTCTAGATGGCAATGCAATGGGTACTTTATTCCTTTTTTGAAATTGAAACGATACTTTAATATGTATATAATGGCATGGATTTACAGTAAATGTTTTTTTATATTGTGTATACACTAGAAGACTTATAAACCCATTCACACCTAAAATATGATCTTGGGTTTACTGACTCTTTAATGGTGGGCACTAAGTTTATCAGCCCACAGTGAATGATTAGTGCAGTTGCCTCCCTTATCAAAATTCCTGTGTTTCTCTAACACATTTTGTCTATATTTGGTGGAAATGAAAATGTTGTAATTGAAATAGCAATATTATTGAGCTTAGTATGACTTCACTTCCCTGGTATCTGCGTATCAAAAACCCTGCTATCCTCGGTCCCACTGACAACTTTTTGGACCCAAACCCCTTTCTGACCATGATGACTTCTCCACAAACCCAACCTCAGTCATTGACATATGCCAGATTCTGTATGCGTACCATGCTATAAAAGGAAATATTTCCAATGTTTGCAGTCCAGCCTCTCAATGCAGTCATTTGCCAGTCTTCCAGCAGCTTTCTGCTTCATTTGCACCTGTCACGGATTTGTGTTGGTTCACAGAGCTGCCTCAGATCCACCAAAGGTCAACAGTTTACCTTCAAAAACCATCAAAAAGTGAGTGTGTGTGTTTGCCCACATTAACCAAGGGAAAGAGAGTGATGTCACTGGCTCAGAGTCAAAAATGTATTCTCCTCCTATTATACCACAAGGGGCAACACCCTAAGGTGGTTGTGTCTTCATAACACTGGCTTCACTCACAGTCTGCTGTTTATACCTGATCTTAAAGGTATTGTGCATTACATATTTGCTTTCTTGCCAAGAGTTAGATGAGAATATTATCACTCTTATGTCTGTACGATAAATATGAAGCTGCAGCCAGTTAGCTTAGCTTAGCGTAAAGACTGGAAGCAGGGGGAAACAGCTAGCCTGGCTCTGTCCAAAGGTAACAAAATCAGCCTAGCAGCACCTGGTACGATTTTGGAGACAAATTATGTTGTCCTGCCAATAGGAGCATCAGATCATTATTAAGTCAAATCATTTCTGTATCGTATTGATAATATATTGTGTTAACCTGCTGGTAGGTTATGTCTCTTTATTGTCATTTAACTGAAGAAAATTGTAGTCGTCCCCGCCAGAGTAGAATGAGAGTTCAGCACAACAAATGTACAAAAATGTTCATCTTGCCTGCTCCAGCATGTGAAAATCACATTAACCAGTCTCAGTGAGCAGGCTCAATGTATGCATGTGGATATATAATCTATTGAGATATATATATATATGAGATCATCTTGGACACATAAAAAAACACTGCCATGCCAATACCACAGTTTTAAGATTGACAAAGTAAATATGGGAGAATATTATTAGCTTGTCAACATTCAAGTATCTGAGTAGTAGCACACACACACACTACTTGTACTATCTTTGTGAGGACCGTCATAGACATAATGCATTCCCTAGCCCCTTACCCTAATCAGTGGTCTTCACCCAACTGTTGGAAAAAAAAGTACACATATGTAAATCCGTCTTACATCTTTGTATCTAAAGCCCATCTGTGGCTCTGAAACCACCAGACCAACTCGAGGCACCTACTGCCTGGCGTTTTTTGTCAAAACCATTTTGCAAGATTCAAAACAGAACATTGCTGAGGGAAAATAGGTCTTTTGAGAAACACCTGTTGATTTCAAAGGGACTGTGATGCAATGGTCTTGGCTTTGCTTTAGACCATGAGGCCCTCTTTGGCTCTTCCACACGCACAGCATTTATCCTATTCTACTTTCTCAGTAATCCAGACTCAGTCGAACCACATGCTGTATGAATCTCCCTCAAGTGCTGACACATGTCCCTCTCAGCACAGGTTTTCCACCTCCAGTTCATAGCTTTTAATTCTATAGAGGAAATAGTTGTGCCAAATAGAGGTTCAGCACAAATCACTTGGAGTAAAAAAGAAAAGAAAACGTGAGCCTAAAAGGCCTTTACAGATTATCTTGATAAATATTTCACAAACAAAATAGAGCTTGCTATTAACGAAGCAGCGAAATGTTACCTAATGTTACCTAGAGGCAATAAAATCACAGCACAGTGGAATTATTCAGGTTTAAGGGTAGGAATGCCGGCTCAGTTTCACACTCAATTTAGCAAAGTTAAACCTAAGCAGTGCAGTAAGTGATCTCATGCTCATGGGCCACCCGTGTGGGTAATTCACTGGCCAAGACAGGCAGTGGGGTCACTCTAAGCTCCATCTCAATGGAGAGCTGGGTGGTAGTGATGTGTCAGTGTATGCCAGGGCTTCACGGGACCCCACTGCTCCTTTTACAGACAGACTCCAGGGGAGAGAGGGATCCCTCTATCCAGGCTAACGGGGAGGTCCTTCCATCATCTAACTTTCCCTGTCCACCTTTAACTTTTCCTACTCCTTCTCCTAAAGGCATCCCCATCCGCCTGGGCAGATGTCCCTCTCATTTTGGCCTGACTGGAAAGGAAGTGAGAACATCTGGGGAGAAGGACAGGATCCATGGAGGAAAAAAACAAGAGGAGGAAGAGTGGAGTCAGGAGTAGGAGGAGGAGAGTGACTTTCCTGGAACACTGGTGCAGGGTTAAAACAGGTTGGTGAGCACTACAGTAACAAAGCACATCCTCCAAGTGCACAGTAAGTTCACCGTTCAGTTTTACAAAACCTAAAAGAGCTCTGACACGTCTGCGTTCTTTTAAAAGAGAATGCTACAAATATAAATATTTCTGAACAACATTTACACTTCCACTCTAAAATGTATTTTGCCTATTGTTAACTTTGTTTGAGCTTCACTGTGCAGAATGATGTATGTGCAGAGTTTGACGCTGTTTTCACATTCATCAGCTGAAGTTGAAGTCTGAGTTTAACACGTGTACATACAAGATGATTATGTGACATCACAACTAGTCTGCAACTCTACTAATCATGGTCCAGTGTGCAACATAAACAAGTGTGATGTGGGAACTTGAAGCTTCCAGCACACATACACCGAGAATGGACTTTACATTGAAGTAGGAGACCTATTGTGTCCAGCAATTAAACTAATAACAGAATTTTCAAAGAGAGAGAAGGAATAGATGTAATTTCATGACGTTTTAACTAGGTTTGGGAAAAACCATATCAGACACATAAATATTCAAAACAGAGTATTTTCACATATCTTAAAACATGTCTGGAGGGGATTTTTAACGTGCAGCACACCAAAAACTCAGTGATTAAAAGAGTTGCTAAACTGCAAGCTATAAATACCACTGATATTTATCAATGACACAGGAATAGCTATAGTTTTGAGATTGATGCGTCTGGCTGGCACGGGTTATACATTTGGTGCGTAATTGCGCACTACGGACCTGCTGCTGCTGACATTAAAACGAGAAACGATGGAAACTTAGCTGCCCTGAAGAATTGTAATACTTACTGCTTTCTGGCGGTCCGTACACCATGTTGAACTTGTATATCTCTTTGGCATAGTACTCTGTCTCTGTGTTGTCCTGACCGCAACTTTGCTGCCGATCCCTCCTAAGCTCCTCCAGTAGCTCCTTGGTGCTGTTATACAATGCTTGGATTTGATAAGGGATTTTACTCGGTCCGAGGGAGTGTGGAGGACTTGTCAACCGCAGTTTGCTTAAGATCTGACCTCTTATCGCCTCGACCCTCTTCCTTTTCACATGATCGATATCCACGGTTGCACAAGTTGACAGAGAAGAGCTCAAAGTCGCGCAGTTGAGGAGGAGGACAAACAGTAAAGCCTTACCCAAATGCATCTTTCTCTCTGCATTTGGTTCGCTCGGTATCTGAAATGTGCAGATTCCCAGGCGAGGACTGCCAAGGTCAGTGTCAATTAGCCTTCAAATCAAACTGATAAGCCCTGCGGTTGTTTCTTTCAACTTCCTTGGGAACTAATTATGAAAAACTTCCTCACTTCGTTATCAGCAGAAATCCAAGTTGGTGTTCGCCCTTTAGACATTACTCAATTCAAAGTCCTGAACAACAGAAACACTCCCGCACAGATGACATTTATCCGGCACAAATATATCTGTAGAAACAAATAGTCTTTTCGTTTGCATTCTTGTGCTCAATCCAGCAGATTTAAGTCGTCCCACAGTTTGGCATACTTCTCCTGTTCTCTGTCTCATTAAAATCTACAGCCTCTATATCGTCTCTGAGGAGGCAGACCGCAGGCTGTCAGGTTAACGAGGTATATGCGACTTAGAGCGCTCGGTATGGCCTCACATGTTTTTTATACCACTAGTTTCTGACGTTTGATGGAGGAGGGACCGCAGGCACCCGGGAATCATAACAGGGCTCACTGCGATGCAGCAGACATCATCTGAGACATAATAAACATGTAAACTAGCCTAATGTTTTATTTTCTCACCACGTCAATCATATGAGCATATATATATCAAGTAGGAAAGTTTTAGCTTTTAGTTTTAGCTCCCCAGTTTTTTTTTCTTTATTAAGAATTCTGAAGTGAAGTAAAGATCTGGTCTTTTTGTCATCCTTTGGTGTGGTTTTTTTTTTTTTTTTGTAAATGTTTTTAATAGTAGACTACCGTCAACTGTGATGTGACAGAGCTGATTCTTCTGGTTGTCTATCGCAGCCTCAGTAAGGATGTTAATGCCCGGGTCGTCCACCCTCTAGTGGCGTGTTGTGGTACTCGCAGTTGCCTACTCTTTCTGACAGCATCTGAGTTGAAGAAATTCTCCTTTTCCTCAGCTAAATTCCTCTCAGAGTGTTATAATATTGCACATGTTCTTTTAAACGACTTTATGTTGTTAAGATGTTTATTCTCCTCTGAAACATGAAAGCTCAACGTTTGCTTTTGATTGCCCTGTCATAGGCTGATACAAGGACAGCTGTTTACAGGCAAATGTAGACCAACACAACAGTCAAATGTAAGTCTAGGACTTGAAATATTAAGTATAAACTCAAGTTTATACATTATTGCTCTGTTTAACTTTAATCTCAAAATTTGGTCTTAAACTTGCTTTGGACAAAAGAGAATTTAAAATGAGTATTTGTCTGAAAATATGCTATTTCTGTGGTAACAACCATAAAAATAACAACTACTGGGTTTATAGATTTTACACATAATAAATCCATGAAGATCCTTCTGATAAATCGCAGTTGTGTCCTTTGTCTGCTGCTCTTCTTTTGCTTCTTACAAAGAGCCACACAATACATATCCTGTTGTCAGAAGCTGCTCTCAAATTACAGAAATCCTTTCAGACTTCTCATTCTGGCGACATGATTGCATTACTGTTCAAAAGAACCAAAGTTTCCTCTCTGTCGGTGCAGATTTTCCCATGCCCTCTGCAAACCACCATCCACACAAAATCCATTTCTCTGCTCTGATGTCTAAAGGTTTATTTGCAGGCATTTTATCTTTTTGATTTTTTTTCTCTCCGCAGTCTGTTTTATCTCTATTCATAGAGCATATCCACATTCTCAGACCTATTTTAGGTCAAAGCTCACTCAACCACTGGAGGCCCCGTACCCAAACATTGGGTCTGGTATTTCACTATTTCTTTTGACCACAAGTTTGCATAGCAAGAATGATTTTGTAGAATGTCCAAACTTGGTAAATATTTGGCTTTGAGTCATGAATCATATGCCCAGGTGCCTGTGTGTACTATATACCAGCACACTTGAATTATTTTGCTAGTTTGCTGGAGTTGGAGATGAATATGAGGTATACAGTATATTGATGATGAAATGTATATATTTACAAATTTTGTCAGAATAAGTTCATTTCTTCCTCAACTCACCATGATACTTTAAATGTGAAAGAAAATGAATAATTCATACATGCTCATGCACCATCTGATACTCTCACTGTTATTATCCACTTTCATAGTCAGATGTCTTCTTGGAAAAGCTGGATGTGATTTATTTTTAACATCACTATCTGTGAACAGTGCATGATGTAGAGCCATTTTGACTTCTTTTGATTCTTTATTGAGAATTTTAGGAATGTGAAGTTTTGTTTCACTGTTTCATTTTCAGTAGCATGAAAATGTGCTTAAATCAGCAATTTGTTGCCCCACATACTGTAAATACCTGTTGCAATAAAGCTCCCTTGTGCTGTTTATGCAGGCGAACAGCAAAAGCTGTTTGTTAATAACTGAGCGCCTCAGTTTCTGTTGTCTTTAATGCTTTGGTCATAGGAACAGTGTTGCTTTTCTGTTTGTTGTTTGGGAATTGGTTTCCAGTAACGTCCCTCCAAGCTCTGGCTGAAATGTCTTCATTCATAACTTTGGCTCAGTGATGTCTGAGCGATCCAAACCCAAAATGGGTGTTTGGGCTTTTTGTTTTTTGCATGATCCAAAAATGAGCAGGGAATGAGATGTCTTCATAGCCATTGTGACACTATTTTGGGACAAGCACTCCCTCAGCCACTTCCCCACAGTCCTACATACTTTGTTACATTGCATTATAGCTTGAGGAAAATTGTGACACAACATAAAGTAATTACCAAGTGTGTAACACTTTTGTCTTTTGTTTTGAGATCTTTGTCCCTGAGGATGATCTTCTTTTGGTAGATAATTTTCCAGTTTGTGTGGCACACCTGAATATACCTGTACTTAATGTGGCTTATTTAAATTAATTTCTATTGATAAATTCTAGCAGTTTACATTCCACTGTAAACTGATGGTTGTTTTGATGGCATAAAAGAGGTTCCTTATTCTGTATATGTGTTGCTGTGGTTTCTGTCTCATCCTTTGGCAATTACTGTAATGTTGGCAGTTCTCCATTAAGCCAGCAGGTGATGCTGCTTAACAAACAATGTCTGCTGTCTGTCTTGACACCAACACAAGAGCAGAGAAATTCAACATCTTAAACATCTTCAGAGGATCATGTTATATAAAAAATCAAATACAACAGCTCTGCCATAAATTCTACCTTTACAAAGACAATAATGTTCAGTTTTGATTGACGCTGTCAGAGAGGTGTTACTTTAACTACATGTTTATTATTGAGGTGTTGAACTGGACTGCTAGGACTGATAGGTGTACCTAATAAAGTGGCCAGGCAGTGTATATTTAATATGTGAATCTGCATCAGCTGACATACTGTAAATTAGACAACCTATATATGAACTCATCCTCGTCATCAATATTGTCAACACCATTGTTGTACAGAAACTCATCCTTTCGTTCTTCCTCTCTGGTCGTATCAGAAATGTTAAAAAAACTAAACGGCAGAGTTATAAATTAATAACTGCCTGCTGTACTTCTGGGTTGAGCATCTATTTCCGTTTGTCTTATCAAGTTTGTGTGGAGAGATTCTGTAATGGGTTGTGGGTCTTAATCAGAAGGCCATACACACATCATCACATGGACTCCGTCTGGTGCACAGAAATTATGTCATCCCACACACACACACACACACACACACACACACACACACTTTGATTGTACTATTCCAAACTGTCTGGGGATTCCTAGACATGATTCCAGACATCACCATCAAAGTTCACTTTTACTCCAGCGTCCTCCAGTGATTACCTCACTGCTGGGTCAGGTTTTAGTGAGTCATTCTCCGGCAATCTCTCCGTCTCGCACAACACACGGAAAAGGAATGCAGCTACAGACCGGAGGATGAAAACAAAAACACATGCTGGTAGCCATACGGAGGAATATGTCCTCTTTTTTTCCTGTAACGTAGGTTTCATTCCTGCTGACTGTACTTGTCAGAGTAGTTGCTGCAACTGTAGTGCTTAACCTCTTCTAGCAGCGTGGTGATCGGGCGACTGTTGTGTTTACAAAACATAAAACGGTTCTTTGGTTTTTAAGATTTTATCATGGTTCCGTAGAGTAGACAGACCTTACCATCTGACCACATACACACAGTCAGACTGCTTAAGACTGGCTAGACAGAGTCAGACAAACCCCAAATACTAAGCAGCATCCTGCCAGATTTCCCTACTACAGCACACTGACAAGCTAGCACAGTAAAGTCTGCTTCGTCTGGGGGTAACAAGCCTATGAGTCATACTTGAGTCAGTTGGATAACAGGAGACCCCTAAAACCCACACCAGCGGAGACAATGATGTGTATATGTCATAGCCATACAACTCAAATGACTCATTTGATTCGTCCACCATCTGTGTTAGTCATAGTTTGTCTTAATACATGTACATAGGAAAGGAATATAACGCTGGCTAGACGATGACTTAAGGTGAGATCACGTGGATCCAGCAGCTTTGTCATTGTTGTGTCTGAGGTTTATGTCTTTAGCTTGCTGCAGTCTTCCAAGTACAATGCTGAAATTCATTACATGACAATTATCTGTCTGCAGAATTAAAGGCTTATCTATGTGTTGTGCATAAGTTTGAGGGAGTGGACAACTTTGCTTGTTGGCAGCTGCAAATGGCTTCAGATGATTAACATTTGAAACATTTTGAATGTTGGTATACTCACAATCTTGGTTGTTGCTGTTCTCAGTCCAGGCTCGACTGTAACTTTTGAAAGAAGAAATAACATTCTTCCACTGACAAATGAAAAGTTTAATTCATAAGCAATAAAATGCACCACTGCTCAGTTCAACCTACTCAGGGGTGTTGCTGCTACAGCCTTACTTGGTCTCATATGACTAGTAGCTTATGGTTGCTAAATGTTAGCTAATGTTAGCAAACTTTAGCCAATTTGTTGACTTTATGACTTTCCATTGCACTATGTTTTAGAATATACCATTATCCTGTACCTGTACTCAAATAAGCTAAAAAGCTACAAGGTAATTCTCATCAAGAAATGAGACCGCTTCACATTATACATAGTTGATTAAATTTATATATAAAAATATTGATTAATGGAGTTCTAAAAAGAAGTGCTGAAAAAACATTTTTCGCCCCAAATATTTACATTTAGTTGTTTCTTTTTCCTCCTAAAAATTCACCTTTGTCATTTGTTATTCTTGGCGTTTTAGCTGCAGCGGTCACAGCCGTGGTCTTTGGCAGGCCTCTGTGAGGGCTTGCTCCCATAAGACGGCACGTTGTGGTGGTCTGATGTCACAGAGGTGAAGACTGTTCACTTTACATCTGGGTCTAAAGGGGTGGTGATCTGCTGAGTTAAGGCCTTTTTGGAAAGCAGAGGACAAGGTGTCATTGGGCCTCTGCATGAATATGAAGTAGCGACGCCCATGATGTTGATTCACACTCCAGACAAATACTGTCACGACTAAGGCTAAACACACTTAGCATTTTTTGATTAGCACTCAGTGTGAGTAAGACAGCAGAAAGTTGCTGTGCTCAGTGATGTTTGTTGTGATTACTAATGGCAGGGTTTGTGCAAATGATTGATGGCAAGAGGCTGTCAGCCATTCCAGTTATGATTCAGCTCCGTTTAATCATGTTACTAAACCACAAGGGATTCTTTTTCAGTGACTTAACTTTCTTCATTTTCAGTGTTGTTTTTATGCTCTCTGGGTTAAAGTATGCAGTTTTCACTACCGTATTTACTGCCGATCAGCTGTATTTAGGAGAATTAGGAAGGAAAACGAGTCTTTCAGTCCTTCTGTAGCTCATCTCTCACTCTTCGAAATACCGAGAATTTTAGAGAAAACCACATCAGGCCTTTTTCCACTTCCCTCCAACTTTAACCCTCCACACCCCCACCTCTGTATTCCCGTAAGTGCTGTAAGTTGGATAATGACGAAATTGGCTTTTGGAATCGCAGCAGCATTGGCACGCGTGGCATAGAAAGTGTCAAAATAACAGAAAACAAAAAGGAGCCAGTCAGTAGATATGAAAGGCCAGAGGTTAATGTCTGTTTTCTGGTTTGGAGGAGTACAATGATTGTGTGCAACTAATCTCTCTCTAAGACACAGACATAGTGTAGATTTGTGCTCACACATATATTAGTAGCATGCACACAAACACAATGTTAATGTGCATGTATGCATTCTCACACACACACATACACACACACAAACTCACAGCACTGGCCAGGTTAGTGCTGGCCTCCTCATGCAGAGTCTAGACAGGAAGCTGGTCCATGCCAGATTAGGGATTTTCTCCCTCACACCCTCACACCGTTACACACACACACACACTCTCTCTCTCTCTCTCTCTCTCTCTCTCACACTGTTACACACACACACACACACACACATACACACAGGGTTACTCTGCTGACAGTCATCTTCTTTCGGTATGTCTGTGTATTGTGTGCTTGGATGTGTGTCAGACAGAGGGAAAAATAGAAAGGGAGGTAAAAACAGAGACTTTGTGACAGAGCCCTGTGTGTACATAGATTTGTGTGTTTATGTACTTGTCTGTCTTTGTTTGAACAAGTCTCACACAAAATAAAAAACAACTCAGCCACAAAGAAACAGATTCTGTGTCAAAAGCTTTTTAACTATATTACTCATTTTTCCTCGACTTTCCACCCATTGAGATGATGAGTCTGAGGCACAGTGTGAAAAGTTCAACTTGTCCTTCCCAGGTACAGGGGCGCACTGCATCCTGTAGTGCTTATCTAAATTAAACCGAGCCCCTACTGTTCTCATCTGCTCACCTGTAGCCCCTGCCAGGCCCGGCCACGACCTTTGAACCCACACAGATGGGTCTGCATAATAAGACACGGGCACACAAGGCTAAGTGCCATCTTGGACATGTTTGATGGGTAGCTATATAGGACTAGGAAAGTCTGAATACTGTATGTATTGGAATGCTAATGGGTTGACCTTTTGAGCAGGTGAGGGTGTGTGTGAAGATGTGTGTTTCTATATTTCTCTGTGTGGGTTGACTTAAGCTTTTAAGCGTGAATACAGATACTGATAAAAGTGTGTGCTTACTGTACACAATCTTTGTCTCTTTGTGCGTTGTTGGCCTGAGGCCAACGTTCTCTTTGTATGGCAGGCTGGGCTGTACTTTTCACTCTAACTGTTTGAATATGCATGGCCTCCTGGCTTGATAGACATGTCAGTATAAACATGGATAATCAAGAGCTTTCTTTAAAAATGTCCATATAGCTGAAACTGTTAGTTTTGAAAGAAAATCCACCTGGTCTCCTAAATGTATTTAAAGTTGCCATTGTCAAAAGAAGAAAACCAATAATTTTTCTTTAAGAAAAAGTTCAGTTTGGGGTGAATTTAACTGTTTTTCCTAGATACCTTTTGACTCTGTGCTCAGTTTGAATGTATGTTGAACTACTGTTTTTAAGACGGTTGCTATTTGTTCCCGTAGACTTCTATGAATTCAAATGAGCAAATTTTCACAGACATGAAAAAGGTCTCCATAAGTTGGTCTGATGCTGAATAAGTAAGAAACAAAACAGTGAAATAAACAGTAAATTTTCCCCAAAACTGAACCTCTTCAGTCTGTCAATTCGGAAGATTCCTGTTTTAAAAAAAAAAGTATATACAGTATCTTTCTTTTTTCTTTAGAATATACATATATATTTAAAATATATATATATATTTAAACCACCTGCATTCCACCTCAGGACATGAAATATTTGATGTGGACACAAAGCAATCCAAATACTTTTCATTATAAAAGGTATAAAGTGCTATTTTTAGATGGAAGTCATCTCCACCCTTCTGTTCGACACCGTCTGAATATATGAGCATATTTACACCTTGTCTTAGAGAATATATGACATATGTGCACTGGCCACTGCTGCATTAACAGTATATTTCATCCCCTTCTTGGTTCAGTCTGTGAAATGGTCCTCTTCATTTCCCACATGAGTGGTTTTCTTATCATCCAGGCCCCCTCTCGCCTGCCCCAGGGGCTGAGTTAAAGTCAATAAAACACCCAAATATTCTGTTAAACATGGGCGGCCTCTGCCATGTGGCCGCTCCCTGCAATGCCTCCTGGGTAATTATGGTAATAACTCAGCCGTCAGAGGCGAGGCCAGAGCCCCCGGGATGACGAGGTCAGACCGGAGAGCCTGAGACGAGAGGAGTGGTGGCGGTGGCAGCTGGGCAGCGGGGTCAAGGTGAAGCAGGCGGGGCTCTCACGTTGCTATCCCATAAACCCTTGCTGTCACATCAGAGGCCGCTGGATGTATGTGGACATCCCCTCTGATCTGTCCTCCTCAAAAATCCAGATGCTGATGAGGGATGATGAGTGATGATGACAAGTGTTTGAGTAGCTTGGTTATTTGTGCGGCCTTGACTGACAGACGCCTGGTCGGGTGGTCGGTAAGAAGGTCAAAATCTGCCTCTGTTTGGGATGTCGGGCTGTTGAAACTAGAGATTGCTAATTGTTGTGAGACGTTTTACTGTAATGGCAAATATTGATGTGGTTTTGAAAAGCAGATTGGGCAGTCCACCATATTATTATTTTTTTTCTTTATTGAGACGGTCAGAAAATTGAGAAAGGCACAGGACAAAATGTTCTGGCGGAATCTGATCCATTATGGGTACACGTGGTCCCAGAGACGGAGGTGTACACCATCACTTTCAGAAATTAAAATCGACTTCTTTGTATTCTCTGTATTATCTGACCGCTTGCACACTCTGACGGCAATCTCTTGTACGATGAATAACAAGAAAGAAACAGAACAGACTCAACTTTTGTATGAATAGATTCTATATCTGCTCATGTTAGGCTTTGAAAGATGATTCAAATGCAATGTAAATAAGAAAAATATCAGTCATCTATACTTTATATACCTTATGGTTTTCATACAGACACTGAAGTGTTCAAATAATTGAAGTGAAGGTTAATACAGAAGTAATTCAGTAGTTTAACTACTTATAAGTTGGTATTTCTCATAATTTTCTTCCATATAGTGATATAATTCTTTGTCAATTTATATCTGTGTATTTATTGTGAAAGGTAGAAGGATTAAAATAGAACCTTCATCATTACAAAGTAAAAGCACACAGTGACTCACTTTGTGTGCGTGTGTTTCTGTGCGCGTACACTTGCATGTGTGGCCCAAGTCTTTCTGCATAACCTATATTTAGACTCAAAGTTATGCTAGCCGAACAATGACAGAAACACAATATTCCCCCATAGTCTGTCCAAACTCTGGTCAGGGGGGAGACCACAGGAAAATGTTACCATTCAATCACCATTTTGGCTTCTTCAGCATTTCTTCATTTCCTTGAACCTTAAATTTTCCCCTCTTGTGCTACTCCTTCATCACCCGAGCCAAGGCTTTGTCTAGGTCATTCCAGTCTCTTTGCATAGAAATATCCTCTCTAAAGTATAAATTTGATAGAAAGTGGAGTGAAGTGACAAGTGTAATAATTTCCAGTGACACACATCTCCATTCAGACCGAAGTTTAATGTAAAAGTGATCAGCGCCAGGGCTATTATCACAGGCATCCAGATGTCAGGGAAAATGAGAAAGCTGAATTCAGGGAAAGTGTGAGTAAAAATCTAACACCACATTGCAATGAATAACCCCATAAGGCACCAGGAAGCTCTCCACTTAAGTTATTTTGAAGCCTAACCAATATTAGTATTGATAGATATGATCTCAACCTTAATTTACTCCATAGATTATAATTTTCATGTATTTTTTTCTGTTTTAAAGTATGAGCATGTGCCAAGTTTTAGATACCCCAGTTCAAAACCCATCAGTTTATTCCTGCCCTGCTTTATTGAACCCTTATTCATGCTTACGTAGTTACATACTGTAGTTTATTCACTGCCATCCACCCTGCAGTTCATTGAGACCCCTGACCTGCAAACAACTATAAATATTTATTTGTGTCAGGTTGTCCAAAAATAACTGTATTACAATAGAGTGTCCTGGAAGAAGTCCAGGCGAGTTGTGCAGCGAGCAGTAGTCAGCATTCAGAGTCCGGCCTCCATGTCCACAGAGAGATAGGGCAGTGTCAAGAGGCAGACATATTGATAGCTTTGTGGTCAACAGGAAAAAAGTCACTTAGCAGGGGATCCTTTGGGTCCAAGGATGTATTTCTGGAACACGCACACGTAAACAAGGAGCAGTTTGGAGTGATGCGCAATGGTTCTCCAGTGACATCCATAAACACGACCTCCGTCCTTTTTTATGACATCAAAGTGCTGATTTTTAAATTAAAGAAATGATTCCAAGGTTAGAAATCTTATCAAATTTGTAACAGTCCAAGTGTGGACAAAATAGACTCAAGATCTCCATATTTATAGTACCGGCAGTTCAACAACAGTGGCTTAATAGAAGAACAACCCATCTGTAGATTTATTTGCAGTAGTCATCATGTGAAGCTTTACATACAGCTCGTAAATATGAGGATGCAGATGTCAAATAAAGCTGAATGGAAAAAAAATAGAAGCAGAATAAATGCTGATGGGCATGTGGGGAATTGATAACAGAGCGTGTTGATGCAAACATAATTTTTGGCTGAAAAATATATATATATATTTCAAGAAAAAATGCCACCTTTTTTCTATAGTCTGCAACAGGTTCCACAACACAGTTAGAAAACGATGCGGCCCACTCCATACCTGCGAAGAACTAAAAGTGCTTGTTAAATGTTGCATGTCAAAGGGAAATATTTCTAAGTGCATTACCAGACACACAAGTGAAATATAATTGTACTTTCTGAGAATAAACCTCTATTAAATATGACATATGTAGAATAGAAACAAATGTGAGAATATCAACATATGAATAATCAGCTGTAAAATATGAATTTGGCTCCTACAGATTTGATGGGCAGTGTGTTGGAGTGTGTAGCACAGGTCAGCTTGGACTTGGGACTTGGTCCTGGCACTGACTAGTAACATTTGATGTGCAACGCTGGATACATGGACATGTGAAGAGTTGTATGATCCCAGAGCAACAGCTCAGCTTGAAGCATGGTCGGCTCAGAGACGAGCAGATTCAAACTCCGTGGCAGATAATTTTATTGTCTTCGTATTGTCTTAATTCTTTGTGCCAACGCTGTATGCAAGTTGAAAACCAAACTCTCTGCCAGTCTAGTTCAGTATGAGACACAAGTCTCACTCACCAACTTGTGCCTCTCCTCCCCAATCCCTCCTTCACCCCCAGAATGCAATAAATGTCCGGCCATCATTTATTTTAATTCACTCCCCTCTTGCACAGATGAAATGGATTCGTAACCTTGTAGGACAAGGACGTGCATGCCGTCTGCCGTCAGTTGCTGAGTTATTCTCTATTCTTCTAGCATAGAGAGAGAGGGAGAATATGAGAGAGAGAGAGAAAGAGAAAGAGGCCCAATGATGAAGAGAAATAGTCTGGCATGCAAATTGCCGGCTGCCATGTCCAATGAGGAGGCCTGGCGGAGACTGTCACCGTACAAACTCTGGACAGGGTTAACGAGGCTGAGGGAGAGACAGAGCTTAAAAAGACAGTGGCGGAGGAAGGGAGGGAAAAGAGTCTGAAAAAACTCAGTGTGTGATTTATTTGCCAAATCAAGGTACGATGAGTTGATTATAGCTAGCCTAATGAGAGAGAGTGTTTAGGGGATAGCTAATTGGACGTGACCAAGGAGGAGAATGCTAAGAACAGGCAGAGATGAGGATTGGGTGGTGTATGTCATTCAGCTGACAGTAGTTTAACTCAGAGTGTGGAGGTAAAACAGTGAAGTGAGCAGTGGGAGAGAAGAAGACTACAGGTGTGTAGGGCTCCAACTAATCGATGAATCCGCTTGTTCTGTCTGACTAACAGTATAAAACTTTAAGATGTTCAATTTACTGTCTTATATAACAAATAAAAACAGCAAATCATCACATCTGAGAAGCTGGAACCTGGGAATGTTTGGTGTTTTTGCTCTAAAAATTACGATTATTCGGTTATAAAAATAATTGACTGATAATTTTCTGTTGATCGATTAATCGATTAATCGACTAATCCTTACAGCGCTACAAGTGTGTTGTTACAATTTCCAGACAACCCTCATTTTAGCAAATCAGACATGCCGCTATGTTTAGCCCTCCTCCTGCACAATGTCCTTTGTATGGTGTATTGTATGCATTTTTGAATAAACTACTGAATTCTTAGTTTGTGCCTTGTTGTTCAGAACAAAATTGTCAAATCAGTATTACAGGAGCTTAAGAAAAGTTGATCATCATTTCCAGCACAGCACATATTTGATATGTGACTGTTCTTCCATCAGCGTGGGTTTTTGCATTTATCTCACCTAATTCACTTAATCTAGTTGTGTAGTCATTTAGAAATTCTGTGCAGATTAGTGTCATTTGCTTGTGTGCATTCAGATATTCAGATTAGAGACAGACTCATGAATATTAGCAATACTCATGTTTCTGATTTCTGCGTTTGTTCTGAATTATATTTGAGATTAAGATAAAAAGGAAGTCAAGAAAATCTTCAAAGAACCATCCTCCCTTTTAGGTAATAAAATGCAGCCTCTGCTTCCTGTAGTTAGGTCATGACTAGACATCCAGCAACGATCTAACACCCACTAGAGGGTAGTATTTAACTACAGGCAGTATTTAATATTTATTCATGCTTTCTGCTATATGCTGTATCCATTGCTTGCATGCCTAGTGCTATGGTTTTGTTAAGTTCATATTTTTGTCTCCACGAGTCACTTAAAGCATTCACACATAGATTTAAAAGCTCATAGGGTTGTGGTCATGATTTGTTGAGTGTAAATGATTTGACAAACAGCAGGACCTCAACTTTTTTCTTTTCACTCATAGTTTTTAGCATCTAAGCTCAAATTGATGTCAAGTAAACAAGGGTGGTGCAGATAGTGTGCAAGGTAGTTGTTTGTTTATTGTATTCCTCAAACCACATGTGCATATTTTCTGTTTCTTTGTCAGCTCTCCTACATAAATGATTAAACTATATAAAAATATATACTTATAGTATATAGTATAGTTAAGTATTTACTATACTTTAAGAAGCATGATACAACTATTTGTGTTACCACCTGCTGTTATTACTGTTTATTTTATGATGTGGTCACACCTTTTAAAATACTAATTAGTATTTTGTACAAAATAATACATACTTTATGATTTAATAGACATTATTTCTGTCCTCTTACACCTAAATTACATAAGAGCCTTTTTGAATTTTATCCAACATTTGATTCCTGCATATATGGTTTAATAAATCAACCTCTCATTGCTCAACATTTTAAAACCACCAGTTTCTTTTCTTTTCGTTCAATGCAGATCATCTTAGTGATGACATTTCCTTTGTGCGTTCACTGAAGTCCTTGAAAATGTTTGTGTTGCATCCATTTGATCGTCGACTCGTCTCTCTCATTTCATGAGTGCAGCGGCATGCACATTTGAAATGGGTTAGGACACAAATGGGATTAATGCTTGCAAGACATCTCCTAAAGCGTCTCCACCTGTAATGTTGTTTGCAGATGCACTAAATGAGATGTCTCAGCGAGAGCAAATGTCTCTGTATGCAGAGCTAACAGAGGGAGGCCTGCACCAGGCTGCGCTGTGACCCTCCTGATGCAGCTCCTACATTCTGGCTCCAATTTCGACAGGACGTAGCATATAGGGAAAGAGACAACATGGGAAATGTGATTACACGGTTGCCTAATGTAAGGGAATCTCATTTGTTTTGTCAGCCGTTTGATTCTTCCTTTCTGCGCTGGCAAATTCAGGAAAATACAAAGCGATGTGGATGAGGGCGTGCAGTCACTGTTACCACCCAATCTGAGGAAGCGTTTTGACTTTCAGAACCTCAAACTTATTTTACTGTAAGACATGGGGCAGGAAAAATGTATTTTATATAAAGCTTCTGTAGATTTATATAGGATCTTCCTTGACACACTGTAAACACACACATTGGAGTTCAAAAATACACCATGGTGCTCTAAACATAACTTTAAAATAAAATCTGAAAACTGGTTTTAGAGACAGACTGTGACCACAATGCAGGATTATGATGTAAGATGTCTATTAAAGGAAAAGACTTTCCTAACCAAGATGAATGAGTGATATCGAGCTCTGGCATGACAAACGAGGGCGCAAGTGTTTTATGACGGTCCCAAGGGTCCTTATCTCCCATAACCCCTGACCCCTCGACCTTTTTAAACCACAAGGGTGATTACAAGTGGCTGGCCAGTAGAATAACTGCTATAGTATGGCCAGTAGCATATTGTTTCACACAACCTCAAACTGTGGTGGCGCTAATAACTACTTCATGCAGAATAGTATTTCATACATTGACTAAAAAGCAGAAGACAAACTCCTGCATCATATTAAAATGTATAAAATGAATCCATGACGTACAGTTTTGCAGATAGTGAAAAGACAAACTTGGCCATTATCTGCAGACCTCCGCCTCAAATTTTCCAACATAACAATACCTGATTTCTGTTATCAGTGGACGTGAGGTATTTATGCATTCAGCAGAAGAGTAGCATGCATCGCATACTGTCTGCTGCCGCCTTCACCGGTCAGCAGAGTGATGAGAGGTCTCACTCACTGCTCATCCGCCACACCTGTCATGTAACCGACTATGATATCTGTTCCCCATGGGATGCATAACTGTGCGACACTGGCATTTTTCACTGCAGGCTCTGACAGCAACAGCAGCACTGACCGTTAAAACCCCGGGGCAGCTAGCAGTTTATCGAACACCACTCAGGTGAAAGGGCAGTTGTGTAAAGTACAGCAGAGTTGAGTAGATTTTTCCAGCCTTTGGTTATAATTTTTATACAGGAGGTAAAAGTGCAACTATGAGTGATCTCATTGCCATAACAGTGCAAAAGATAAATAAGTTGAGTTGACTTTTGCCCTGCTGCAGTGTTTGATTGGTTGTTTACTGACAAGATAAATTTTGGGTGAGGACAGGTAATTGATGAACACATGTGCTCCTGCGGATGCGAGTGTAACTGGCTACTGGAGATGTGCATCATTTTCCGTAACATTGCAGTCTGAGATTAGTGCAGGGTCCCAGGGGTCTCGCTCGTCATTCCATTTCCTAAATTGACAGCTGGAGAAACTCTATTCCACTGGACGTGATAAACGACACGGGGCGTCGGAGGAGTGTGTCGCAGAAGAGAGAAAGGAGTGATAAATGGGGGAGGTTGAGAGGAATCAGGGCAGATGAAAGTTGTTGGGCACTGAGAGATGACTGACAGCTCATTATGAAAATCCGAGAAGGGAGTCTAACTTGTTCAGCCGAACCGCTTTCTGTATTTTCTTTTCTTTTTACCAGTCTCAAACACACTGAATATGGACACAAACGTCCACTAATATCGAGGCCTTTAATTGTCTCTGGCTGAGTTCTTTTCTGCTGTTGAGAGTGAGAGAGATTATAATGCAAGAAAGACAAAAATTCAAGACGATTCAAGACAATAACAAAAACTGAAATGCAAATCCATTTAAACAGGCTACAAAGACTCGCTGATGCTAGAAGCAGTGGGTCCATTGAAGCTGTTTTCCCTATTTATGTACTGTATATGTGTCTGGTTTTCTGCTTTTTATAAAACCAACAGCATATTGGGTCCATATATCATGGAGGCACTGTGGCTGTAACTTGTTCTCTAATACAAATAATGAAGTATCTTTTTTTTATTTGTTGTTGAATATCAAACATTCATGTTTTGGACAGCACACAAATGTATTATTTATTTATAATTTTAGTAGTAGTAGAGTACTGTAGATTGAAGTTTTCTGAAAACAATTATTGTAGTTTTGTAATTTCATCTGTAATGGTTGTAGTTTGGTTTTGGGTTTGTTGTTTCAGTGCCAGGAGCAACTTTACCTTGTGAGGATGGAAGTTGCCGCCTTTTGTCAGATGCTTTTCAGTTGTATTTTTGACCACAGGTTACTATTTTGGCATGACACCACCTTTTTTGTTCATTTTTTCCTTATTCTCTACTGTATAACTCCTTTGTCATTTACATTTACAGCGTATACAAAGCTATAAGTCACCCATCAGGACATTAAAAAGCTCAAGGAAACCCTTGAGATTGCCAGTTGGCATTGCTTTATTTGGTATTTTCCCTCAGTACTCTTACTAGCTTCTTGCAACCTCACTCAATTTAGTTGTTTTAGCCCCCTATGGCCGTGTTGCTGATTTTGAATAAGTGCTCAGGGCATGAGGGGTCAGCTGCAATTTCAGCCGTAGCTAAACTGGTCTATTCTAATGTGAGATCTGAGGTGACTTTGACTTTTGATTAATGACAGTTCTCCAAAGGACATATCACCAGGAAAACTTTCCACAGCATGAAAATCACTTCCAGTAAAAGAAGAAAACATCTATATCTTTATGCATAAAGAATTCGGCACTGAATGCATTCAATGTGAAATAATACCCAGGTGCCGTTACAGGAGGCAAACACTGAAAGTGTTTGTTATTAAAATATTTGTACTTCTTGGGCCCCAAAGGCCCACTATGCTTTTTCTCACTTATGCATATTTCCATTATAGTGACATCAAGCAAACAGAGAAATACTGCTGCCGCCTCTCCTGTTCTCTCTCCTTCTCTCTCTCTCTCTCGAGTGCTTCTCTCACAGGCTGTGAAAACAGCAGCCCCAGGGAGTATTCGTTTCCCATGAGCCCTTGGGGCAGAAGGCCCGAGGACATGCTATGGGGATGTAATGTGGAGTGTTGTGGGGGAAAGGAGAGCTGCACATCTCAATATGAATACTATAGATAACTGTAAAGCAGATAGCAGTTGAATAGAATTGGCCCATTTGGGATTTTAGCAAAGAGTTTTAGAGATAATGAGAAAAAGCCTGAGTTGCTAGAATAAATAGTGTTAGTTTGACTAATGTAGACAAAATTGAAATTGCTGTTTACATGTCAAATGGCTTTTTTCCACACTAGCATTTTATTGTTTATTTTAACACTTGCTGTTCACACTGAAAACTGTGTAAGAACAATGGAAAATGCATAATGTTTCCTTAATTTTAATAGTGGTTTGCAAACCGCACTACCACCAATATCGGTAAATGAGTAGAGATGAATAGACTTTTATACACATTTAATTTTTGGAATGTGTCATATTCACCATGTGGTGAGCAGTTTTCAACATATTAGAATTGCCAAAACTTTCCAAGACAAAGATTTATTGGTCATTCAAATCAAAAGATCAACTGAAAAAGTTTCAGTTAAAATTTTGTTGTGCACTAATATTGCATACTGTACTGTGATGGGCCATATATTCACATCAAAATCAAAGTTGTGATTCCATGAACATGCAAATGGTGTTTGCTGTAAAAAGGTCATGAAAAATGAAGTGAGGCAGCTACAGGACATGAAACATGGCTTGGTTATTAATATTACAATTAAATATTTGTGAAATATATTTTATGGCTTGGAAAAAATAGTTGTTACCAGAGTGAGTCATTTTGCCAGTTTAAAAGAAAAAGCTTTATCTCAGGGAAGTTTCATTCAAGTTCAGATGAACTCATTTCCTGTCAGGTGTGTCCGTGCTGTACTCGCTGTGATGCCGACCAGGAGCTTCACCAGAAGTAAGACTGTTGGATTGTGGGACAAAGGTCTCTGTGTCTGTACTCTCCTGTATGATCTTATTATCTGTCAGCCAATTTAACAGAGAGGCCTTTGGGGAGTGACAATGAGGATGTAGGGGAGGAGGAGGGGACGCCCTCATACACACACACACACACACACCTCTGCTCTAATTCACACTGACCTCTGTGGCCTCTCCACGATGCCTGTTTTCGTATTTGATAGAAAAATCAATAGCCTTGCTGGCAGAGAACAACCTCCATGAAGACTTAAAACAAGGAAAGTGTTGGTAGCGGTCAATTATTTTTCTGTCCACTAACACTACACTTACTGATGCGGTGATGAATAAATGTTGTTTGCCTTTCAGAAACTTGCTGTCATCGTGAAGCGGGACGAGAGATGTAACTCAAATGTACAGTTGATGATACAGGAAATATTTGATTAATTCCATAGATTCACTTCAAAATCAGTAGTATCACACTTTTTTTAAAGACCTATGGCAGCAGAATAAAAACATTTTGGTTGTGGAATATGTTGTAGTGTTTTCGAGCCGTAAATTTAAAAAATCACATTTATTTTTTCAAAGTGGCTTTATAATAAAACCTCATCTTCTATTCAAAGCTATGAATTATCATTATCAAACCTTGTAAGCTAAGCTAAAATTAGAGGAACAGGTCCGAGTCATGTTGTGTGCTTTAGTATGTAATTTAAAATGTCATATTCTTACAGCATACGATTAAAATAATATTTCTCTCTAGTTAGTACAAGTAAGTATCATCTACATATCTGCTGGCTTTCTTTTTCTAAACCACAGTATCTCTGACATTAATTCTGTATGTTACCGATGTTTACATTTTCTCTTCTTTCTAATCGAATCCTCTCAACTCAGAAAGAACTTGGATATCTCTTCCCAAATGGGAAATCAGAATCAGAAATACTTTATTGATCCCCGAGGGGAAATTCTTTTGTTACAGCTGCTCACTATCACGTCAATGCACACAGACTCATAAAACATCCTCAGCATTGTCTGGCAGATGTTGAAGGACCTCAGCCTCCTCAGAAAATAGAGGCTCCTCTGGCCCTTCCTGTAAAGCGCTTGAGTGTTCTTAGCCCAGTCCAGTTTATTGTCCATATGTAGTCCAAGGTACTTGTAGTCCTCAACAATGTCCACACTGATCCCCTGGATGGAAACCGGGGTCACTGGTGCCATGGCCCTTCGTAGGTCTACAACCAGCTCCTTAGACTTTGTCGCATTTGTCGAGACAAAGTTACCCACCGCAGCCCTGGAAGCAGTGGACTCAGAGGAGTCTGAGGGCAGACAGCAGCTGAGTTAGAGGGGGGATGAGCCGGTGTGTCAAATCTGTTAAAGAACAGATTAAGTTCATTGGCCCTGTCCAAGCTGCCTTCAACTCCTCTGCTGCCAGTCGGACTGAAGCCAGTGATGCTTTTCATGCCACTCCAGACCCCTCTCATGTTGTTCTGCTGGAGTTTCCACTTCAGCTTCCTCCTGTACTTCTCCTTGGCCTCCCTGATCTTCATCTTCAGGTCAGCCTGGATTTCCCTCACCTCCTCCCTATTACCATTGGTAAAGGCCCTCCTCTTGACATTCAGGATGTCTTTGATGTCCTTTGTTATCCACAGTTTGTTATTTGGATAACAATGGACCATCTTAGTTGGGACATTGCAGTCCACACAGAAGTTAATGTAGCCAGTGATGCACTCAGTAAGCCCGTCAATGTCCTGTCCATGAGGCTCACAGAGTGCATCCCAGTTTGTCACCTCAAAACATCCCTGCAGTGTCTAATAGGCCTCTTCTGACCATCTCCTCACTGTCTTTGTGGTCGCAAACTGCCTTTTAACCAAAGGCACATAGCAAGGTTTGAGGTGAACCAGGTTGTGGTCTGACTGTATGCGTCCTTAACGTTAACATACAGCAGGTCCAGTGTCCTCTCCTCTCTAGTAGGACAACTCACATACTGGGTGAAATTAGTCAGTGTTGTTGAAACACTGACATGGTTGAAGTCACCCGAGATTAATATGAGTGCACCCGGGTGTTGAGTCTGGAGTTGTACTATGGCGGTGTGAATGGCGTTGCACGCCAATGCCGGGTTAGTAGAGGGAGGGATGTAAACAGCCACAACAATGGCATGCGAGAATTCACGTGGCAGATAATATGGCCGGAGTCCCACGGCTAACAGTTCAATGTCCGGGCTACAGATACTCTGCTTGATAGTAACGTGACCAGGGTTACACCATCTGTTGCTGACCACACACACTAATCTTGATATCATGTTTAATTCAGAGTCGGGCTTTGGTGCACAGTAGTTGAGTCAGAAACACAGTAAAATGTAGTTGATGTTGTCTACTAGATCTGGAAAATGATATCTATGCCTCCAGTGGAGGAATGTAACTAAGTAAGTTTACTCAAATACTGTACTTAGGTACAAATTGGAGGTACTTGTATTTTATTTTAGTATTTCCATTTTCTGCCACATTATACTTCTACTCCACTACATCTCAGAGGGAAATATTGTACTTTTTACTCCACTACATTTGTCTGACAGCTTTAGTTACTTTGCAGATTTAGATATTACTACAAAATACAAATCAACTAATAAATTATGATATATTGTTATGGATTAAGCTACCCAGCAGTATATAAAGTCATTAAAATGAGCTCTACCTTTACCAGCTGCAACATTAGTAATGAACAAATTAATGCATCAATAATTCTAACCCAATAATATATATGATTCTGAAATGGGTCATTCTGCATGATGAGTACTTTTACCTTTGGTACTTGGCTAATGCATTTTTAACGTGTTTTAGAAATGTGCTTTATGAATTATAACTCGACCAATAGTGGATTTTTGGGGCCAATACTGATATTGTATATTTGTGAATTTAAAAAATCCTATAATGATATATCATCTGATACAATTATTATGGGTTTAAATTATCATATATATAATAAATATATAATATAATAAATCAATTTTATTAATTTTTTACAAAAACACAAGACAATAACAGAGATTATTGATATGGATCCTTTAGATTTGTTATTTTTAAAGAATTGTGACCATGGTACATGCAGAACAAGACATTTCACAGTGTAAAAATCAACTTGTCAGTGCTCTCTGGTGGACAAACTATTTAATGGAGACAGAAATGACCTCAAACCTTGTTTGGCATTTCTGTACTGCAATATCTACTTATCAGCCAACATATACACCGATACTGATATATCTGCAATAAGCTAATATCAACTGATATATCAGTCTGGCTGATTTGTTAGGCTTTGATTATAGTCAATAATTTAAAAGAAGGGGAAAAAAATCATGTTTGTCATGTATGGACTTTATACGTCAGCTAGCCATAACTGTGGTTACAGTTATTTTTCCAAATGTGGCCGTTGATCCAAGGTCAAGCAGCATAGACAGGCCTCTCTCATGCCAGTCTTGAGGCCATTCTGAACAGATGTTGGCACAGCCAGCTGGACATGGCGACCTTGAGTAAATCTCAAAGGGGTCTTCTTTGGCAGCATGGGCACCCAACTCTCCCCCCTGGCAATGGAGACCCAGTGCAGCAGGGTATAAGCAAGTGATATGTTTGTGTCTGTGTGTGTGTGTATGTGAGTGTGTGTCTGTGTGCACGCGCACATGCATGCATGAGTGTCTACAAACCAGCATTGTGTGTCATTCAAGCTTCAGTGAAAAGGTACCAGTGAATCAATCACATGCCCTGTGTAACACCGCACTAAATGAAATTCAATGGACTGATTGAGTGAGTGATGGATGATTCACATACATACAGCCAGAATTTAAGTGACGGAGAAACACTCAGAAGGAGAGTGGAAGAGGTGAGGGTTGGTTAGACCTCTGAGGACTGCATGTGGTGTGTGTGCGCGCGTGTATGTGTGTGCACGTGTTGCTCTGTGAGTGTGTGTTTGTGTGGGGGGGGGGAAATGTAGACGTAGAGTGTATAGACTCTGAAGGCTGTGCGCCCTGAGGAGCAGCTGAGTTAGTACCCCACATCTGCCATCCCAGGATGCAGCAGAATGTGTGTGTATGTATTTACTTGTGTGTGTGTTCAAGAGTGTGTGTGTTCTAGAGTGTGTGTGGTTACCATCTGGGCAGAACATCAGGGGCACGCCTGGACTGCACGGTGAGCCAGTCCACTTTTAATCTGCCCAGCGCCCTCTCCCCACCAAGGAAGGTCAACGCCTCGGCAAGGACAGCACTGTCACCCCCGTAACACCAACAGTGGGGGTCGGCACTGGCTATCCATAATAGATGGCAGCTGGCTTTAGTGTACGTCTTCACTTTGCCTGGGGCAGCGGTGTTAGCCCATCTTTCATTCCCACTACTCCACCGAGCTAATGTGCTGTGTTAATGCTTGTGTGAATCAGGAGGAGTGCTCAGTCGTGTGTCTCCCCCGTAGCTACTGAGCGCTCATGTCATTGCCAAAATAGGACAGAAGGTGCTTCAACAAAGGAAACATTCATCTGGAGGTATCACAGCACGACAACAAAATCAACCTTCATACATTAAGAGTTCACAACACTAGTTAGTAAGAGAAATGGGATGTGATGAACTTTTATGGGACAACATGCCTTTGGTAAACACAGATATGCAGGTCCAGTTTACAGAACCTCTAATCATCAAGTCTTGCTGTTTTTGTGATGCTGTAGTCATCTGAAAGTTCCTGCTTATTTCTTCTTTTTTTGTTAAAACCACTAGTATCTTTTCTATGTAGAAAGTAGTTCAAAAAGTACAGTTTAGGACCACGACATTTCACACAGAATGCATCAACCCCAATTTCACAGGCTTTTATGTTAAGTGGCTGTTCAGTCTGACTCACCCATCAAGCATGATTTTCGAGAACGTGGGTTTTTTTTTTTCAACTTGCCAGAGAGACCAAAACCATTTTAAATGCAAATGACCTAAATAAGATTAGCGAGGTAGGCAGTCCGCTCCCTGTTAATTATCACACGCAGTAGTCAATTAACAACGCTAACGATGGGACACTTAGTGAGCGTTAACCCAATTTACTACGGCTAAGAGCCGAGTGGACACAGTTGCAAGGGGTAACTTAAGGTGGGATCGGGGGTCACATCTTTATTGAGCTCCGCCCCCATTACAGAAGCACAGAGGTTAGAGACATTGACTAGAGCTCAGGAGGAGAGTTTAGCACTTTACTATGAAATTCACAAGAAATAGAAACTGTTCAGTGATGATGTGTGGTCCTTTACGCTCTTGTATGGCCTATTCTCCCAACCACAATGTGGTTGGGCACCATGTGGGCAGAAGGAGGAGTGGGACTCTTTCAGGGGGTAATTAGCTACCCAAGATGTGTTAGCTGAGATGCTGCTCTACAGTTAACAGCATTAGCCATGGCAGGGATGAAGGCATGCTCTGATTTAACAGTTGTCACTAGACCTTGGCTGTGAGACGCATGGGTGACTGACAGGTCGAATCGAGGCCCTCATTTGTGTGTCTGGGTGTGTGCACATCATTCACCTCTGTGTATGTGCACAGGACTGTGTGTTGGTTGCACTGATGTGAGGAAAGTGGGAAGTTATTATGAATTTTGTCACTGTTGCTTCTATCATTCTCTGTTAGTGTAACCTTGTAACCTTGTAAACCAGGAACCAAAGTGTTTTTGTTCTAAGAGACATCAGGTGACATAAGCTACACTTTACAGCAAGTGAATGACACCAATTCATGCCTGCAGCGATACAAAATTACTACAAATAAAATCATTGCTGCAAAACACAGGTTACTTTTCTTTTGTGAGTTTTATTGCAAAGTCACCTAGTCACCCTTCCAGTCAATAGACATTGTCATGAAATTACATTTGGTTTTGAAGCTTTTAGCCAACAAAAAAAGGCAACTTATTTTGTTGTACTTCTTTGAATCCCCATCTAGGTTTAAAAAGAAGAAACATAATGTTGATATGGGTACTCAGTGAGTCTTAATACAGTTCTGTAAAAGTTCAGACTCAAATTGAGATTAGTGCCAGTGAGTAAGGTTAAAAATGTGCCTTTTGTTTGAGGTTGAAAGATGATAAAATCGCTCTGTAAGAGAAATGTTTGTTGGTTTTAGGTCAATTTCAGATTGATGTGTTTCGACATGTGATGTGTTTCGACATCAAGTATTTCATCTTAAATCTTGTACAGTACAGCCACATTTTCACTTCTTCCAAGAAACAAAGCTTCTACAGTGGAGACATTCTATAACATAAACTGTGATGAAGGTACTACAGTATATTTGTAATCTATAATGATAAAATATCATCCATGTTACTGCAGGGAAATGATCTATTGCCTTGTTGCCCGGCCTGTTGATATTGATTTTGATCTTTTTTGCTATCTTCTCCCTTCAGTTACTGCATCCTCTTTACTGACTGTAGTGTCTGTAGAGAAGAGATTCTGGCCAGCAACAGCACACTTTGGCTGAAATATTAAAATGACTTGCCATTACTTGTGACATAGACCAAATTAAGCCTTTAAGTAGTTCTTCATCTTTGTCAGATATTCAACCTCTCTGGTGCTCAATTCTACGCTAAAGTGATGAATTTTGTTGGCTTTTGTATGACAAATTTCTTTTATTTCATGTGATCATCTAGTTTAATATTCAGTGGTTCAGTTTAATATATATACAGTCACACTGAAGTCTCTAAAGGTTTATTTCGCTTTTTTTTAACTGTTGACTACTTTTAAAGAAACCATCACTTAAAAGCTGCTAAAACTACCATTTAATTTCCTTGTGAGTTTGGTCCACTTTCTGGAAGTCATGATTTGTACCAGTATTCTTATGATCACCTGCAGACCAATACCAGTCCATTGGTATAAGTGTTAAACTACTCACTCACTGTCCAGGCGGTGACATTCAGGCATTTCTATCATATAGTCTCTCTCCAAAATGAAACATCTGCCCAGCTGATGAATCATCATCACACTCTGGCTCTGCCCACCCATTTTCATCTGTGTAACCAGAGCTCTGACCGTCAGCAGGAAGTGTATTGGTGAGAGCGGCCTATTGATTATTGATCTGGCGCCATCGATCCAAACCTTGCCTCTTTCCCTCCCACCGTAACTCTCTCTCTCCCTCTCAAGGCTGTAGGAGTGTAATCTGTTCGGATTCACAGGGACACTCTTGTTCATCTTTTGATTTCAATCTCCCCATGGAATATACACATAAGATCAGATAATGAGAATAAATGGCAGTGCTGACTGCCACTGGTATTTCTTCATGTTTGATTTATCACCTTTTAATCAATATTTTTGACGTGCAGAAATCACCTTGTGATGCTGCAGAAAGTGTCCTTTTTTGTCACTGTCAGTTTAAGTCAGTAAAAATTTTGAGACAACCACTTCTCCAATACTGGTACGATAAAGCCTAAACTTTCATTAACATGTGCAACAGTCTTGACTTTCTATCAGTTTTTCCTTATAAATAATGAATAGTGTCAGCCTCTTTAAAAGCTTCTCACAAGAAAATATTTTCTTCTGAAGTAATCTAGTAATAAGGTGCTGTTAATAATAATATACACAAGAAATGAAAATGTTACTTTATAAATAGTGTATAAACATCTATTTTACCTGATAATACCTTGTGATATCGGCAGAAAATGGCTCAAGATTTATTTTACAGAGTTCAATCCTGAGCTCTTTATCCGTGGCACAAATGGCCGACAGTAAAAGCCACAGCTGTATGATGAGCAGATCCATATACACGTAATTTACAAACTACAGAGCAGGTAATCAATGAGTATAAAAGTGTATGAAATATACATTACTGGAATTCTGCTATAGTGCTGACCACAGACTTTGATAAATAGTCGAGCCATTTATTTTTGTCAGTATTGATTATTCAATCCGGAGAGTTCACCAAAATCGTCCGTCTTCTCTTCTCCTTTTCGCTCAATCTTCTTCTGAAAGCTGATTTATAATCTATCGGGTCAGATGAGCAGCTGTTGGTTAAAACACCTCGGAGATGAATAAAAGTGATTTGAAGTAAAGAGCCTTTAATGTGATTTTAAAAAGTGGCTTTCCTTGATTGAAATGTGGCTTTATCTGGGATATAATTTTTAATTTTAGCACTCAAATAGATTGCTTTTGTGTAGATTAGTGTAATATTGTACTGCAGATATATGGGCCCTTCTGTCATCCTTTACATTTTTAGTTGACTGTGTTACTATTTAAAGTAAAAAGCCCCCTTTTAAATACATCAAACACCATACGGTAATGAATAAAAGTCTCTGTCTCCATGTCATTCCTCCTTAAGACCTTTCCTTGTTTTTACTTTTAGTCTGTTTTAGTTTAGTCTTCTCACAGTTTAGGTTCTCCCGACTCCGCACAGCCCGAACGTGGCTATTGCTTGTCATTAGAATAACAAATGCACTGGAGCTCCTGATTTAGTGTGGCGCTGTGGCCCCTGATGTATATTAATACCACAACACTGCACCCCTTACCTAGGGTTCATCATTCATCCGGGTAAAAGAGGTGGAATTGAAAAGCAGTCCTTGTTTTGCTGGAACTTGGATCACAGTCATTTATTGTGTCATGAGACAGGGCGGCCCCTCTGCACGTCCTTCACCTCCACATTCAATGCCAGTTCCTATTGGATACTAAAGTCGTTTGTGTGTTATTCTGTGAAACACACGGGTGTTAACGTGGGATGAAAAACTTAGAAAATGTGATTATTTGTGAAAAAGGTAGAATACGTGTCAAATGTAGTTTATCATCTTGAATAGTCCTTGCTGTTATTGTTCTAATTTTGTACACTAGTGATTCATTTTTTGTCAAATTGTGTCTGTTGTCCTACTTTCAGATTTTTGAGCTCAATACTAAAGTAAAAGAGTGAAAGATTTGCATTTTGTTTCATTTAATGCATATTTTTAATCATGTTTCTTTCTGGCTCTGCCCAGTGCTCCCATTTAAGTCTGGTGAGGTTCTCATTGAGTGAGTGGTGCAGCTCTGGGCTCAGTTAAGTGATGACTGCTGGTGACAGATTGTCCCCCACCACATTGCTAGCACTTCTCCCAGACAGACCGTCCGTCCCTCTTTCATCTCTTCCTGAGTGGACGTGAGGGCTCACCCAGCAATACAAGACAAATAACACTTCTACCAGGCTATCAGTCTTTCCAGCAACGATGCAGCTTACCTCTCAGTTCACTGTAGTCCATGTAGTACCAGACTCAAACTTCAGCTTCCTCTATCGTTCCCTGACCGTCCCCACTGGACTGCCACGAGTCTGGCCATAATGTCCAAGGCTATCTGATGTGTAAAAAACATCTCTATACATTGAATTAAAGCTATGTAGTCTGTCTGTTTCTGGTCATTTCTACCTGCAGTGTGTTTACATGCACTTATTATAGTTTTTTTGCAGTTTCTTAGCCCTTTGCATTCGTGCAGTGTTAATTTCGTTAACAAAAACTACGATGAAAAATATTCGTATGACCTATTTTTCATAACAAAATAAAAAGTAACCTGAAAACGAATGTATTGCATTTTTATATAACGTGAAAGACAGAATGGACAAATGAACTAATTACTGTTTCAACGCAAAGTCGGAATGCAAAGTGGAATCACACACTGTAGCTCCTGATTAGTAAAACAGTATACTCTGCCGCCCTTATTCAGGAGTCAATTTACCTGCTTGACCTGTGCCACTATCGTTAATAAGAAGTACCTTGAATTCAGTAACATTCTGTTTCTGTCAGTATTGTTATCTGACGTTACCGGTTCTTGGAAGAAACGGATTCATGGACTAAATTCATCCATAATCTACCGAGAATCAGACAAGAAGCGGCAACAAAACAGCTGGGACAAACTACAGAAACCTGCAGGCCAGCACACTGACATTTATAAAAACGGTAAGCTAACTTTACATTATAGAGTGTTGGATGTAACGTTAATGTTACTTTCAGTCGGCTATCTTTTGTGTTGCTATCAGAAGGAATGAGTAAGTTCCAGGATTGGTGATGGTCAACCATTTAAAACTTCCTCTAGATGCTTGCAAAAGAAATATCACTACGTTTTCTGATGTTTTAGCTTCTCTCAAGTTAAACCCAGACAATGAACAGTATTTTAACAAATGAGTGAATCCAGCTTCTAACTGATTCGCTGCTCTGCAGTGGAAAGTGCAGGTAGCTTCGGTAATGCTAGGAGAGCAGGAATGACAGAGAGGGAGTGGTTCTGTTCAGAGTTTGGAAATGATAACCAGATTACTGATGGTCAGTCTGTTGTATTACTGCAGAACAGAGTTACATGTACACTTTGTGTGTGTGAACAAGTAAACACGGCCTTTTCCATTAACCACAACAAAGATGACGACTGTAGCCTCAAAATGCAGAAAAATAAAAATGCATGACAAAAATGGGATTAAAATGTCACTGACAAAAACTAGACTAAATGTCTTTAGTTTTTGACTAAAGCTTATATACATTTTTGTCACAAGACTAAAACTAAATCAAAATCAGGTGCCACAGTGGTGCAGAGGCATTCAGCAAAAAAAAAAAAAAAAAAAAAAAAACAGGGTTGTCTGGCAAAAAGTTTTGCAGCACTGTGTCAACACTTACTAGTGCCTGACTGATACTGGATTTTAGAGGCCTACACCAATCACCCAATAACCCAAACACACCTATCTATATCTGAGAGTTAAAAAATATACATCCACAATATTTATAAGCTAATAGTAGCTTATAATAATAAGATTTGTGGCTCTAATACTTAAGTGCACATTTTAGTTAGACTACCTTTTACAGTAACATTATCAAGAAGCATTGTGGTAATTTATCTTTTCCCTCATAAGTGTCAAGACAGATGAACAAATTATTGTTTTGCGGTGATAACTTTTCAGAGCTGTAAAGTCCTGTGTAAAAGGAGTATACTGTTTTGGTGCCCATTATCTTCCCACTGGTAACAGTAGCAATATGGTACAAGAGGATTAAGAGACACCTGGTTAACACAGAGATTTTTGATGGAATAAACTGATTTCTTGGCCATATACTTACTAGGGTTTCTAAAAGGGTTTTTACAGTGTCCTTGACAAAGACACAGCACAAGGGAAAGTATCGATGTGACAGCAGTGTGGAGGAGAGAAGTCTGACTAAAAGTGAAACCGAATTAAATAAGTCTAAATAAGTCTGTTTTTACAGCTGAAAGTTTAACTATTTGTAAAATTCTGAATTCATAGAAACTTGTCATTGTTAATTAATAAGCCAAAGCCACCCTTAAATATTGCCTGTTTTAAAAATATTGTAAGGAGAAACCTGATATCTGACCAACTGCATGTAAATGTGGGCTTCACAGTAACCAGATTATTGTAGTGCATGTAAATGCCTCAACCTGATTTAACCCTATTTGGTTTGTGCATGTAATCATAGTGCTGGTCAGCTTGAATGGAAAAGAGGTAAAAACTGAGTTAAACATTTTAAACAATTAAAAATGACAAAACAAGGGGAAATGGAAAATCTTTTTACAAAAAGGATCCTGTCAGGGATTTTCACCTGATCTGCAACAAGGAGTAAATGGGTTGTCTGTGTAACGGTGTATGACTACTCTACCTGCCTATTACTCAGGAGGATGTTGGTGTGAATATGCTTGTATGAAAGAGGTGCTTCGGCTGAGTCTAGACTCATGATTCGTTAACTTCACAGGCGCTCTCGGGGAATCCTGAGGCCACACTCCCCCTGCCACCGCCCTGGGCAATTATGCTCTTTTGAAATGCTAATGGCTGGCATGTACATGTGACAGTGTGTGTGTGTGTGTGTGTGTGTGTGTGTGTGTGTGTGTGTGTGTGTGTGTGTGCTGGCTGGGTGGGTGGGTATACATGCAGGTTTGTGTGTGTCTCCATGCACATCTGTGGGTGTGCGTGCATGTCCCCGTAACTTATCTTAAAAGCACCTAAATCCACTGGCACCCCGGTGCAGCAGCAGTCAAATACAATAACATCTGAAAGCCCTGCTACCTTGTGCTCGCTCGGTCCATAGAAAGGACTCTCCAAAACGCAGAGCCGACAAAGAACATACCTTCAATTAGCCAAACGATTAACATTTTAGAGGAAGTCTGTGTTTGGGTCCCTTGGGCTCCCTGCACTCCCCACCAGTCTCCTTTTCATATTCAAATCCACAACATAAAAGTTAGCCATATCTAATCCTAAAAATGGGTCTTTTACTATTTTGTAAAGATAATGCCTGACGTTTTTGCAGTCGGTATAACTTCCAGGTTATGGAAGAAGGTGTACTATTATGTTTAACAATTATCAGGGCACCCAGTAGCTCACTTGGTAGAGCGCACCCTGTGTACAAAGCTGAATCCATACCGCAGTGACCGGGCATTGAATCCGACCTGCTGTAATTTCTACATGTCATCCTCTTTCTCTCCCACATTTCCTGTTGCTCTTCAGCTGTCACTATCAAATAAACGCAAAAATGCCCAAAAAATAACAACTTTAAAAATAAAAAAAGTCATGGGCCATAGGTGCTCCTATGAGTCAGAGCAGACAGATCTCTCAGAAGCAGCACAAAGCCGTATGATATTGTCTTTTCTAATTTAGTAGGCGATTAGTCAGTCACGCTAACCTACATTCATTTAAAGAAGCGCCTCTCTGGGGGTAGCCTCAACGCTTGAGTGCTTTTGTGGTCATTATCATGTTGTGCTGTGGTTTGGTCTTCTCCATAAGAGACGCCGCTATTGATTTGTTTCATTTTTGTGTCTGGCTGCTGTCACTTAACCATGGTATCTTGGTGCTGGGTAGGCAGGGGTTGCCCATCTGCCCGCTCCATAACAGAGTGTGACAGGGTACAAAATGATATTGTGTGGTAGCTGTAAACTTTGTGTGAACTTACACCACACTCCTCTGCCGTTAGGACTAGATGAAATTCTTCTTAGACACGTAACCCGGGGTCAGGTGAAGTGAATTTCTCACAAATATGCCACTTACAGGATGCACAGAGGTGTCTGTATAACCTTTTTTTGTGAATTTAAAATCAGCTTTTTCAGGCTCAAAATTCATGGCAGTGTGCTGTCAATTCTTATTAATGCTAGACCTCACATTAAGTATATTCAAATTCCAACTGCATTTGCATTCATCCACTTGCAACTGTCTTATATAACCCACAAAAGGTAGAGGAATTATAAATAAATCATTATTTATTAATATTTTCATTGTAAAATATGAAACAATAGGAGATTAACTAAAAAACAACTAACTTACACTGGTGAATTGAGACATTGACTCAGTTGAAGGAAACACCCTCTGAAATGCTGAAATTATATATTGATTTTCCTCCTATCTTTCGCCCCGATGCCTCTGGGTAATTGCGTCTTTGCTGCTGCTACTGCTGAACTGAACCATCGGGGTGTCTCTGTGTCTCTTGCCTGTTTTGTAGACTCTTACATCAGGAAGACGACACCAGTGACTTCTGTTGCATCACATGTCTCATCACCTGGGACACTGCAGGGCCGTACTGTATTTTAATAAATCATTAAACTTTGATTGTCAATATGTAAATGTAAGTGAAAGATTAAAAAAAGACACATTCACCAATTCAACCATTTGCATTTGCTACACTGGTGATACAAATGGGCGGAGCTAAACTGACTTGTAATATAATCTCATCTTAAGGGTCCTTGACGTTACTAACATTATTTAGCTACCTCAGTGGTGGAAGAACTACTCAGATCCTTTACTTAAGTAAAAGTGCCAATACCACACTGTAAGAATACTCCATTACAAGTAAAAGTATTACATTTAAAATCCTACTTAAGAAAAATTACAGAAGTATTATCAGCTAAAGTAAAAGTATTCCTCCAGTAAAATGTCCCCATGTGAGTGATAATTATAACATTTAATAGATTGGTAATCAATGTGTGAGCAGCATTTTACTGCTGTAGTTGGTCAAGGTGGAAATCATTTTAATGACTTTTTTATACAGTTGGGTAGTAGTTCCAGTGCTTCCAAACCTAGGGGTTGGGCCTCTCCAAAGGGTCTCAAAATAAATCTGTATGAAAACTACACTAAACATGTTCGGTTGTGATTATTCCAAACTACAATGTCACAGTATACAATCCGAACATTATTCAAATCTTGAAAATTAGCATTTTAGGGCAAGAGATACATTTAACTGTCAATGAGTGAAATAGTGTTAGGGGAAGATTTGTGTTTTTGTTTAAAGAGTCACTCAACACCCCCTAAAAATCTTGTTTTTGCTGACCTTCAGTGGTTTAACATCTCATGTTACAGGTGCAGCAAAGCAGTTAAGCAACTGAACATCACTGATGGGTGTGGTTAGAGGTAGAACAGACTTTCAACCAGAGAGGGCAGTAAAAACCTGCTTTTCATCCTTACTCTTTAAATGTTAAGACAGTAAACATGTTATAACATACATTATAAATCCATTTTGCAACTTGGCAAATATGTTCATTAAAATAATTTCCTCATTATGTAAATATATAATAAAGCGGGCGACTTTACGCCTCTCTCAAAGAGTGTCAGAGATAAAAATCTAAATTTAATTTTCAATATATTTACAACATAGCAATTAACTACTATTGCTTGTCTCCTTACTTTTTGAATTCAAGCCTGTCTTCTAGAAATTATGTTTATGTAGTACTATTAATGTTATGTAAATGTCTATTATATTGTGGTGACAAAAGTAATTGTTGTAATTTTATGTAGCGCGCTGAGTCGGACTCAGACTCAGACTCCAGTGACTGCGATTCACGTCCAGACTCCCATCTGTGGTTATGTAATGCTATGCAACAGAAGAACTTTGGTAAAGGTTCGGGAAAAGAGTGTAGTTTCAGCTAAATGTTGATAGTCACATTGTCTCATGTCACTGTGGACTTTTTCCCGTATTAAACCAGTCAATAATCTTTCCCTAACCTTAAACTGCTGACAGTGCCTAAACATAACCATAAAAAAGGTTCTACAATGCTGTAGTCACTAAGAGCAGATATTGTATTGCAAGATCAGATATTTTGGCAGAAAAATTAAATACGTTGTCACTGAACATTTTATACGTTTAGTATTTTTTGCGACTTGCCAGATACATTAACTAACAATATTTCCTGTTATGTTATTCGAAAATGGAATTCGGTTGGCATTACGTTTTCATGCAAAACGTATTTGCTGTTGCACATTAGTTGTATATAAATAGAATTTCTAGGAGACATGGTTGCTTGAATTACCATAAGTGTTGTGTTCCTCTCGGGTTTCAACAAACATAAGTGTAGAGGTGAAGCCTTGTAATGTGTCAAAGGCAAACTACCCCACAGCTCCTGTTTAACTGGTATCAACTTTGGTGCCACAGAAGGGTTTAAAAATCAGAACCTTTAGCTGAGAGATGACACGAGTGTCGTATGAGGTGTGGTATGTGAACCCAAATGCTGATGGCCAGGAAAGCGGTCTAAAGGTGAAGTAGCCGAATGGCTACAGTGTTTATTGGGGCGTTGTGGTTTGCAGACAGACCGGTAGGCAGACAGGCAACAGGCAAATAGGCAGATACAGGTCCAGCTACAAGAATATGTGTTACCGGCTGGCAGTGGTGGAACCAAGGAAGAGAGTCCAGTGAGGCTAAACAAATCCAATAGGGAGCAGGCAAAATTCAAGATCCAGAATCCAGACATGGTCCAAGGGAGACAAAGAATCCAAAACAGAACTCACAGTAAGAATGCCAGGGAACTGGGCACGGGAACCTGGTACAACGAAAAGTGCACCAAACGGCAACACACCCAAATGTCAGGAACACACACAAGACAGGAACAACAATGATCCAACACTGAACAAAGAAAGAGACCCGGACTAAATACCCTAGGGGAGGTGAGACAACAAGACACAGGTGCAAACAATCAAAACTGGAGGGAACGCAAACAAGGACAGGAAGTAAAACCACAAGACGCACAAGGGAAGGAGAATACTACAAAATAAAACAGGAAATGAAAAACCCTCAAACTATAACCACGAGTGGGTCACAAATATTTCTACCTTTGTGTGACAGATTTTGATGAAAGCTTTTGACAGCTGGAACATTATGTTTTGAACTTTGCAGAATAAATTATTATTTTCATACTGGCGATCTCATTCCAGCACTGCACTTTAATTCTGTCAGGATGCTTGACTGCCTTCTGAAAATGGAAGACAATGAACTGAAATGTCTTTTTTTAGGACAATGAGCCTTGTGGGCTTTAGAGAGAGATGAAGACAAACTGTTGATGACAGTCCCCAATTCCCAAGTTCTAGAATAAATGTTTTCCTCTTTGGTCCAGAAAAGAACTCTATCTATCTAGTTTTAGGAGCACTCTTACAAAAAGTGTGTTTTTATTTCCAGGTCAAGTTTTTGTTCATTTGGATGAAAGGCACCTTGATTAAGGTTCTTTTAAGGTTAAACTGTCATTTAATGTGATTCGGAGCTGCCTCTTTAAGGTTAATAACAGTTTTCTAAAGTGACACACGTCTTGGCAGAATCAGCGAGAAAAGACACGAAAACGGGTAAAAAAGGATTGAAATTCCTTTGATGTGCCATTGTCTCACTCACTTGAAAAATCAAATGCAGAAAGAGCTGTGGTAAATTGCTCTGTGAATGTGGCTGCTGAAACTTTTTCTTTGCTTTGCTAATTATTAATTACCCATCTCCATGCATATGTGTTTATTCCTAATTGTATTTGATGGATGAGTGGCAGCTTTGACACCTCATTAGACCAGATTAATTGAATGACACAATATTTATGTCTCGGCAATGACCAGTTATCCTACCATCTATCACTGAGATGATCTCACTGATTGAAAACCACTGGTCCGTGTAATCCTAATTATTTGGAATTAGAAAAGAATTTATAGCTTCTTGTGGCGTTTTTCTGTGATGACGGCAAATTGGAAACATTAAATGCATAACGAGGGAGAAAATGAGAGGAAGACACAATCATGGAATTAATGGGGGTGAATGTCGGAGAAGGGGGAAGGGCGCATAAAACAAACTAGGTGCATGCCTTATACAGTAAACCCACAGTTTTTCACTGCACGGCACAGTCGTAGACACAGACTGTCATGTTTTCTCGAGATTCTGGCATAACATTTGTCTCTTTCTCATAATTCTGAAAGGGGAATGCCCACAGGATGCCTATTTAGAAGAGGGGTTTCTTTTTTCACATTTAACTAAACCTGTATATTCTCCAACTCCCCATCCACTCACTTCCAAACATGCTTCTGCAGAACATCTCGATCCATATTCTTGTCTTTTATTAAAAAGTTGGCTGAGTACTCGAAAAACATTTCCACTGAACTTCACATAACCCTCCTCTAACTTCTGCAAAGCTTTGCCCCTCATGGGAGGAGCACAAACTAAAATCCAGCATTTGAGCTCACAGAGAAGCAACAAGGCCCAGAAGAGTGGAGCTTTTACTATCATACAGTATAGGAAAGCCTCAAGGAACAGACTTCTTTCCCAGGTAGTGAGAACTTCCTCAAGCTTATTTTTCCAACTTTTCAAGTTTCTAACACCATTAGCTGGCTCCCTTGTGGTCTACAAAGCGGTAGCGCTGATTGAATTAAGCTGTTTCCTTCTTTGAGACCTTTTGACAAGCTTTCTTACACAGAAGTCAGTCACTGCTGTTACTACACAGACCCATACCAATATGCTCATACGGCACTCACACACACAAATGCTTGTATATGTATGCACATGCCCAGATGCACACATACAGTACACATCAAGGCATGCACACATGTGCAAATACTAACTGAATCTTGACAAACTATCTATAGAAATCTGCTGACCAGAATCGCTCAATGGGATATAAACCAAAGACATTCTTAGAAGCTGCTCTATAATGCCATTTACACCATAGTATTTTAATCAATTTAACTGGCCTTTTTAGATATACTTGGCTCAAAACGCTTTTTCTAGTTTTAAAAATAGGACAAATGGTCTTTTGGAATCAACTGGGGAGAAGTTTAATCTCATTGAATGGAGCCAAAGCCAGACGTTTAGCTCCACAGTATAGAATACAAGATTATACCAGCCTGATATAGCCCTTCCACCACCCGTTTATTTTTATCCTCTATTAAGGCAGCGATATCCTTAAAGGCTGCCAAAATTATCCTGTAAAAATGCTGACTGGGAAATATGAAAGGTTCCAGGCGGTTCTAGTAAGCAATCTGCGCGCATGGTGGAGCAATGTGACTGCTGTGCTTGCTATACCAACAGGGGTGACCCCAGTTGGATGGAGAGGTGAGACTAAATGAAAGTCATCCCAGGATCTTAGGGGAGCCAAGTCTGGAATACCAAGCCTCTCTTCAAAATGAGATTTACTGCCAACGGATGCTGCTTTACATAAATGTTTGTTTTTAGTATTATATTCATCAGCACTGTGTAAACAGGCTGCAATTCCTGCAGTTTAAAATCCACTGGACATTTTTTTCCTCCCTCACTTTTCATATAAAACATGCTTGATGCATTCAAGTGTGTGTTTGTGTGTGTGTGGTCAATAGCTATTTAAATTATGCGCTGAAATAATTAGATTTTCTCAGCAGTTAAAATGATGCTCAGATGACTGTTGTTTCACAGGATACACCACTGACTCAAAGTATTTTGACGATCCACTCGTCCATGGAGGTAATTTATACAGAAACAAACTTTTATCGTGGGATTAGGACGAGCAAAGAGACTAATTTCCTTATCAAACACACTATAAGTCATTTGAAATAGAAAGTTTTGTACTCAAGTTAAGTGTTCCTCAGAGTGAGGCTGGTAATTGAAGAGTTACGAGTGCCCTGTGGGTGTTCTGAGATGTTAAAGTCGGTATGAGCCCAACCGGCAGCTCCGTGACACAAATTCAATTCAACATTTTTTCCTTCTCTCAGACATTTTTGGTAAGACTTACCAATGCACAAGTTTGTCACACCTGTTATTATACAGATAAATGTGCTTACACATATAAATGTATGTGCATATTCCTTTTTTGCGTTTTCTTTGCAGGCCTTTTCAAACAAGCTAGCTGTTTCTTATTAAATCTGCCAAAAAATATGCTACACAGTGTTCTTTGATATTAAAAAAATCTAATTCTCTTAGATAATAAGTCTTAATATGTTTTGTTTAATCAATGTGTTTGCCCAGCAGACGTTCAAAGCAACCGTGTAAAGTTACCCACTTCTCTTGGCGCTAGCTTTTATCTGCAGGGTCTGAATACAGCAGGCTTGCTACGTACGCATAAGCATCATAAAGCTGTAAAAAGCTGACACCACGAGGGCCGTTTTTGCCAGCTGCCTTATTAGAGTGAACTTGAGAGGAATGTATTGATCCTGTTTCTGGATGGCAATGACACAACCTGGCTTCACTTTAGAGGTGACTCCTTCCAGACCCTCTTGTGTTATGCAGGTGATGTAGACGAGTCGCAGAAGCTTCGACTGGTGTCAAGGAGCTATTTAAAATTAGAGCATGGTGGTGCAATTGATTTTGTTTATAGTTGATGTGATTAAACACAGTGGAGACCATTTGCTGTTGCTGGAATCACAATCATGGCTTTCACTGGAGCACAAATGCAACGCAGGTTAGAAAAATGTCCTCAAGATAATATATGCCATTTGGCGATTGCATTTAACCAAAGTGTCTTATCGGGATTGAAAACATTTTAATAATGAATGGTGCAGTGAGAACAACTGTGATAGTGTTGGTGCCACAATACATGATGGCATCAATGCATGTAGACAATATAATTCAAGAGTTTATAAGAACAGATTTTTCTTTCAAATTATGATAAAAGTAAAATATGCACTTAATAATGTGTAATCAGAAGGTCTGATAAGTATCAACTCCTCATCTTAATGTAATTATAATACATGTACACACAATATAAATGGCTACAGTAGCTGGAGCTGAAAAATAAGCATATAAGCATAATTTCACATAACATTTTGGACACACTCTTACTATCAGTGATATCAGACCATACCACCACTATAATAAATGATCAAATGTGAAGTGACGGCATTGATATTTCACTCGATGAAGCAGTGTCTATGCTGTGCATATACTTCTTTCCCTCATTGTGTGAGTCCAGCTCTCTCAATCGAGATATCCGAGTCCTGCTACGAGTCCCTGATTAACACCACTGCTCGTATAGTTTTGTTTTAACTGTCCTCAGTTAAATGAGAAATTAAGAGGCAAGAGATAGAGGCTAATAGCATTTATTAACCCAGCGTGAACGGGCAGCGGGTCGACCACGGTCCTCCAGCAGCCCTGTCTAGTTCTGGTGGCTCAGCCAGCGAGGCCCAGAGAGGGGAGTGGAACATAATAAAAACCAACAAATGCACCCAGCTGATTAATGCAGCCCTGTGGCTATAGTAATTATCCCTCTCCACACTCCTCCAGCAGACGAGCCAAACAAGTGTGAGGCAGCAAGAGGGAAATGTGCAAATGATGGATCTGTGGGATTCAGGGTCTGTTTAGTGCTTCGTGTTAGTAGTTGGATAAAGACACATTTTTGCTGATGTGGTTGACTCTGGACGTGGAGTGGAAGCTTTTACACTTCCATTTTAGAAGTATGTAGTATTTTGACCTGGTTTGCAATATCTGTGTACAATATTTTTGCTTTTATGGTGAGGGTGTGTTAAAGCAGATGAAAATATCATTTGTATCTTCAAAATATATGTTTGATGCATGGGATCAACTACTTTAATATTAAACACTCATTCAATGGGGCACCACTCTGGAAAAAGGGAAAACTAATTTTCATGTCATTTATTTATGGATCAACATCGATGTTTAAGTGAGAACACTTATGTCCAACATTGTCCCAAGATGTTAAAAGACAGATACAAAACATGTAGCATAAGCACTAGCATCTTAAAACCAAAACTATATCAGTGCAAAGTAAAACAAAAAGCTAAATACACCTAAATATAGCTAAACAATGGCACAAGTAAAAAATGTAAGCTTTCACCTTGACCTGTGAAAGTCCCTTGCATTTTTGTCAGCATTATATTTAATATTGCTACATGTATATTGCTATAGCTGCTTTATAATGAAATGACTTCTAAGGTGCAACACAGAAACATGTCAGACTCTTAACATCTTAATCTGAACCATGATTATATGTTTCTGCTATATGTTATTATTTCCTATGGAGATGGAGGTGTGCACCTCATATTTCTCTAGTTTCCTAGCAATTAACATGACTATCCCAAGCTAATGATACTATTTCTATATCATAATTCGGTTTGTGGGCCTTAACAAGATAAGAGATATGATAAATATGAATCTCCAGCTGTTTTTTCTTTGCACTAATTCTCCTGAGTTGAGGAGAAAATGTCTAATTTGAATGGAAACAGTTTGTTCAGTCATAATTTTCTCTGAGATGAAACGGATTTGATCAGCTTGCTACTATTCAAATTAAAACCAAAATTTTATTCTATAACTCATAATTTTATTCAATTCAATTATGAAAATTCATCATATAGCTTGGATATTTTCCATTTCATTGATTTTTTGTTTTTGTTAACCATCAGTAATTTGGTTAAAGCACGTATGGTCATGTGATGAGTTCATTAAAACCAGAGAAGTGGCAGTTATTTGAGTGGTGTTAGGCTGATGTGAAATAAGAGTCAAATCAAACTTTACAGCCGTCAGATCCTTTGCAAACTGTACAGCTCCTCAATAATTCAGACAACTCTTTGTAAAGAAGCTACTTGAATAGTTTTGTTATTAAGTTTTGTTATTATTCTGTTGTCTAGTAATTCATTCAATATGATTATATATTTTTATATAATTTAACAGTTAAATATATTGATGCAGAAACAATGTAGTTTTTTGTTGTTAAAAGTTCACGTGCAGCAATTGTCACAAGTTATAACCACAGCACGCAGCTAGGAAGGAGTACACATTGAGCTTCCTGCTAAGCCATCGGCCACACATGAACAGTGTCTGTTTGGAGAGGTCAGAAGGTCGGCCATAAAAGGCCAGTTTGCTCATGAATCAGGAATTTAATTACATACAGCCAGTGTGACAGGGAGATTGTGTCCCTCAACTCAAGGCAATATGTAATTACTATTTATTGACAGATAACGATTGGTTCTTTTTCACTTTTCAGAAACAAGCTGCTGATTGCACAGACAGTTAAATCTCAGTGTTTCTCATCTGCTTTTAGAAACGCTTCAGTCAGGTTTTATGTGTTTTTGTTCATGAGTGCCCACATTTTCAGTTGTGCATACTGTATAAGCTTAAAGTTCACTCCAAAAATAAACCCAATTCCCTTTTCTATCCATCTGCTCTGTTAAAATTAAGGCCATACTCCAGCATTCAGAAGCACTCAATATGGGGAATACATCAGTAGGAATGAAAAATGGCAAATGAGAGCAAAACTATTATGAAAACATTAACTGCTGCCTCAAAATGCACAGTGTTTACATTCCAGACTTGCTGTGATCTGCTTAAAGAGACTAAAGAGACAGACTCTTGGTCACTGAGCTGAAAATCTGTTTTGCTTAAATACAGACTTAATGGTTGGATTACTGTTTCTTCGTTTGGCAATAGCGTGATAGTTGGATTACAAACTGTGCGCTCAATAGATTTCCTGTCAGATGTCATGAAGCCAGGTGTCCCCTCACTGTGTAAGCTGGCTGGCTGAGAGGGATGGAGGCAGATGAGCCTTGGACTTACAATATGGCCCACCTCAGAAAACTGGCAACACAAACACAAGTGTGGAGCTGCAAAATGAAAGAAGTGGATTTTTTTTAATGAATTAACTGAAATAAAACCACCCTGATAGATGAGAATGTCAAATTTTGATTTTTTCTCCAGTTATAAATGTGTTTAATTAACCAAATCAGTAGCTTTACCTTTCATAAAGTTTCACATGCACTCTAAATTTTGCGTAAAACTTAAATCTTAAAAAACAGCGAAGACAACATTTCCACATTTATTTTTTATTTGATTAACTTCTCCAGTATTCAACCCTAATGTGAAATCATACATGTCATCTGAGCATTGGTCTTTCCTTTTCTGTCTTCTATCTCTGCCTCATTAAAAATATAAACATATCTCCACTATTGATTAAGTCTGGATGTCTTAATCAGATCAGCGGGAATATCCTGGTTTTCCTCTACAGGAAAGTACATTAAATGCCAAAATATTGATCAAAAATTTAATTGAGAATGCACAGCTCCTTTATTTAAGCAATCGCCCTTTGCTCCTGTGACTTTGATATGGACTGACATGAAAAGAAAATGTTAAAATGTATAATTCCTTTTTATTTAAAAGACAGTTGGGAAACAGTCTGTCCCGAGGCTTCTGGCGACACAGCAACGCTGTGATCAATAAGAGCGTGTGATGGGTTTTGCATCGATCAGGAAAATGTGGGTTGATGAAGTGGGTTAGAGGGTGGGGCGGGGTGGGCTTCCACATTACACAGACGTGGTAAAGATCCACTCAAACTTGTCTGTCGTTGTCATCGTTATTATCTTTCCTGCCGAGGTCATTAGCACTCTCAGTTTCTTACATCCTGCCTCTTTCGGGATTGGTAGATCCACTCTCTTCGCAGTGTGATTGGTGAAATGTTGTGGGAAGCAGCTGCCATTACTTTAAAGGAGGGCAGGCTGTGGAAAGCCAGATCTGTGGTGGAGAGGATAAAAGAGGAAAGGGAACAGTTTAGCTCCGTAAGCTGGCACTGAGCCTTTTAAAGCACAGTAAACAGACCTGTTTAAATTGCCTTCAGTGAACGTGCCGCTACTTCTGTTGCTTGTCAATTACTACTGTCCACTTCAGTTTACTTCTGCATTTGTAAACACCAACTGTGACTCCAAAGAAACCTCAGACCTCCTCATCTAACTATCTATCTATCTAACTATTTATCTGTCTATTTGTCTGTCTATCTGTCTTTCTGGGGGGTCTGCCTGTGTCTCTATGTTTTGCAGCGCTCCCTTGTGAATGACTGGACACCGACTGGTCGTCCATTAGCCCGTCCCATCTCAGTAATCTGCCATCCCAATAGGCTGCTCTCAGGACAGCCTTCCTGAAACCGACCAATGGCAGCTGCTCCATTTGCACCAAACCACTCCTTCCTGCTCTTAAAGAGCCCCCATGTCTTCAATGGAGACTCAATCCCCTCACTGACTTACTCAGCCTGAGTGCGCTCTCACCACTGCTGCTCTCCATCCATCTGTCTCTATCTTTTATTCTCTCTTTCTCTATCCATCACTCCCCTGACCTTTATTCTTTCTCCTCTTCTCTATGCTTACTTCTCGTTCCCTCTCTTCATTTCTACTTCAGGTTATTCCTCCTCTTTCTATATCACCACCACTCTTCCTCTGTCCATACGTACTCCTGAGCTTGAGTGCGCAGCACCTGTGCAGACTGGAGTTTGTCGGGCCGAGGCAGAAGGTTTTTTTTTTATTTTTTGGTGTGTGTTGAACAGGAGAGGGAGGGGAAACAACACACACACCTGAACAACATTTCCTCAAGATATGTGGAGACTTAGGAACTGATCTCCTCCTCTTGCTTTTCCCCAGCTGTTTGTTTCTGTTTTTTATTGCAACACCTGGAATGCTTAACGTGGACTGATGGATGTTTCCGAACTGTGCATCCCTGACCCTCTCTGCTACCACAACCAGTAGGTGCATCTTTTTCCACATTTTTTCCCTTCTCTGTATATTTTTCATTTCTACTGCTGTTTCCATTTTAGGTGACAAAATTTAATTGACTTCTTTGCCTCTATTTTAATTTTAAAGGAGAGAACAAAATCACAAGGAAAATCTGTGTTTAGATCATTTGTAAAATAAATCTCAAATAAAGTAAACTATTTCATAAACCAGGGAGTTCCTCGCATTATCTCAGCCCCACCTCCCCATGTACGGGACAGCAGAGCTCAGTAGTGTCAGTGAGGCAGCAGTAGCGTAGCCCGCAGGGAGTCCAGGTCGGACGGTTGCCCTACAGCTGTCTAGCTCTGCATCAGGATCCAGGGTTTAACCTCAGTCACAGGGAAGAGCCAGAGGCAGATTAATGCAGATGATATCCAGACGACTATCCTCTGGCAGCCGCCGATGTCCGGCGGTGTACCAGGGAAAGAAAACTGTGACTGTACTGTCGCCCAGTCTGTGTGAGAGTGTGTGTTCTTGAGAGACAGATAAGAGTATATTAGAGGGGGCAGATAACTGTCTGCCTGTGTTTGATTAAAGCTTTGAACACTTTAATGTGGTTTGTGATTTTGCATTTAACTTAATTTTGGTGCTTGTGATTTAAATCATGCTGAAATTATATTGACAGAGGGACTGATCATCTCCAAAGTGGCAATATATGTAAAGAAAATGCAGTTAATTATATTTAAATAAGATTGTGAAGTGCTGCCCACTTTGCATTTGCATATTCTCATTGTGCATTTAGTTCATAAGTGCAGGGATCAAGCAGCTTGTTTTACAGTACCTCAGGAAATAAAAACACAAAGAAACTCAAATCTCAAATGGAGCACCAGCCCTTAGTATCCAGTACTGCACTCCTTGCATGCCTGGAAAGACGCTCTTCTTTTGACCAAACATGACTGGACTGGGAGACCCTTTACTGGGATCAGCTGTGGATGGGACTGGAAAGGTTTAACCTGATTAGCACTTTTATAGGACTGTGATTAGGAACATTTCAAACTCCACAAGACTCTCTGCGAATAAAAGCAAGAGAAATAATAAAACATTTTTGCATTCACAAGTAACTGTTTTTATTAGAAGGGATTCATAACAATTATTTAAAATGGTTGTAGATTTATACACTTTACAGGAATCTCGGGCTACATTAAAAATGTACATCTTGTTGATTTTTAAATTTATTTTTACATTGTTATGTTGTATTTTAGATTTGTACTACCATAGAAAATTGCACTCGAGTAATACATAGAGTTTAAGATTGACAACATTGACAATTCAAACTGTTTTCACAGTGCAGTGAAATGTGCAGTACACATAATATAATGATGTACATATATTTATTTTAATAACTACAATAGAATTAATCACAGTAATTTCTCAGTGAATAGACAGAAATTGTTTCAGGAGTGTAATGTTTAACCACAAGTGTTTAGAGATTTGTCAATTGTTTTGATTTCTCATATAAAAGTAACAGATATGGGTTTAATTTCTTTTTAATGTGTTTAAATATATCCATTTCATGTAATGCTTTGACATTCAATATTGCAATTCCTGTGTAGATTGCAGTGCAGTTTAAAAAAAAAAATCACAACCCTGAGCTTCTTTGTTGCCAATCATCAATTTCCAGACTCTGTAAAACTGCATTTAGTTCACATACATTAAATTAAAACTGTGGGTTTACCTTATTATATTCTTTTTTTCATGTTAAAAACATTAAAAATAAGACTAAGGCAATAAGACAATAATATGATGCTATCAACCTGTAGTGACCCTGGTGACACAGGTCTTAGTGTGTACATTGTGTGTGTGTGTGTGTGTGTGTGTGTGTGTGTGTGTGTGTGTGTGTGTGTGTGTGTGTGTGTGTGTGTGTGTGCGCTGCTGCTATGTGGATGTGCACATCTGCATGTATACCCTGCATATATGGACAAAAATATGCATGTGAGTGTTGGAAAGTCAGGTGCTGCTTACGTATGTTCGCGCATGTATATATGTAAACGTATGCATACATTCTGAATGTGTAAATGTGTTTTCATATTGCCTTCTCTGTTAACTGCAGGACCGTAGGGTCATATTTGACGGCACTTTTTCTGACACACTGGCATCACCCAAAAACCCCACAAAGACGTCCAAAAACTCACCACTACATATTTGTACTGGTTATAGCTGAGTTCTTCCTGGGATTACTGCTGCATTTTCTATAGGGTAGTTAGTTCAACTTGCTACGATGATTATATTTTATTTAAGGAGAGCAAACCATGATAAAGCTTTTAAATAAAACAGAGTGTCATTAGTATAAACTGTAGCAAACTTGCACTCTCTTTTTAGCAAAAGAGCATCGTAACAGAAGCTATATGGGATATACAGTAAATGATTCTAAAAAGTATCTTTACCTTAAGTATTGTTAACCATACTGTCATACAGTTTACCACCTGGAAGTAATTGTAGTTGCTCATGTATTTGCATACTGTAAATCTGTGATTTCAGTGTCACATAAAGCTGTGCTTAGTTAGGTTGGCTTTGGGAAATGCTATTAATAACCCCTTGAGGACTTTTGGCCTGACGACCAACCTATTGGCCTGAAGTGAGAGGTCCCACGACTGTAGTGAACTGTCACACCATGTCTCTGCTAAAGAGGCAAATATGTTCTTCTACCAACTGCAAACTAATATTAGCTTATCAGGCATCTCACATTATTGCTAGAAATAAGTAATAATTAAATATGCGCATAAATCTATATAGATAGTTTGTCATTTTTGACTATTTTCAAGGATAACATCAAGTGACTCCCAGTTCAGAGATGTTTCATGCCACAGTGTTTCCTCTGCGCAAAATAAAAGAAAATTAATTGAAATATATAATTGTGCATACATGTAAATACCATAATATACTAAAATGTTTCAGTGTTCGGAATTCATGATTTAATCTTGACAAAATATCTGCATGAGGACCATTTTGGTGGGGGGGGTTAACCAAATTTTAATTGCATTTGAATTGGTGTGAAACCAAAATCCAAATAACTTGCAGCTACTGTATAAGTATGGATTAAAGAACAAAAACTGTCCATTAAACTGTGTAATCTACTATTAAAATCTGCCTCCTCAGGTACTCTCCACCTTTTTCAGTCATTTGAAATTCTGGGTAGAGAATTCTCTGCCTATAAATTGTTTGTGGAGAGTTTTTCCATGGTAGACGCTCCTTTTCTTAGGCACATAATAGAATTTTACATCTTCATTATGAAACATAGACACATGATTTTCCTCTTCATTAAATGTTTAACAAGTAATTGTTGATTTTAAAATGGCCAGCCTTATTATGTCTCTATGATTAGCCGTGGTTTCAGTATGATTAGCCATGGCACTTTTGACAACTGCATAATTTACGCTTAAATGTTTATGTTCAGTTTGCTCTAATAAATCAAATCCACTTTTCACTTGTCCCACCTGCTGTTCCCATAGGTGCCCTTCACAAGCAAACTAACAGGAATGTATAAGCACAAGCGGGCACATGTATGCACACACACACACACTCACACAAACAAACACAATCATAGGCACATACACACGTGTGTGCACATACGGATGAGATCAAAGAATCACACACTGACCTGGGGTCTAATTTTAGCGGTGCCATATCATGGAAACACCTGACTGTGTCTGTTAAGAGAAACACATCATCTCATCATGCTTTGCATTTATTACACTAGTTTTGCACATCACATTGTGTTTATTATGAAGAGAAATATTTTCATTAGTCAGTGTCATTAATATCTAAATAAATAATATCTGAATAAATAGATAAAAAACTCCATGGTCCAACCATTTGTTTTGTCAAGTGTTAACATGACTGCATAATTACACTTCATGAAGAAGAGATTCCAAAAAGCTCAGTTGATATTTTATACATAACAAACCTTTTATTTTATTAGATTTTTAAATATGGAGTATCGGAAAAAATCATTTTAATTCAATTACAGCAGAATATTTAAACCCTAAATAGCATAGCATAAGTATATTTCCTGGAGTTACTTACTGACCTGTATTGTTGTGCCAAAGTTTTTAACTGGAAACTGCCATGATGTAAAACCAAAAAAAAAAAAAAAAAAAAAAAAGAGCCAATACAGAAACAACACATTGAAATGTTATGGTAGTAATTTCAAAGTGTGTCTGAGAGAGAGTATTTGGAAACAGAGATTTATGAGGTGATATGTGATATGTTACTAATAAATTTGGGTCTTAGCGCTACTTCTTTGTTCTTCAGAAGCATTTTTGTGTATGTCAGAAATAGTAAATAGAATTTTAACTTTTAAGTCTTGGTAACATTAGTGGAAAAGTTGTTTTGTTTCTTGTGAGGGCCAGTGTCTTACAATCTGCCTAATCACTAGTGAGTTGGCTGCTTCCAGCACACCTTTCTGCACTGCATGGAAACAGCTATCACTGCACTTTAAGTAACACAGTCACAGTCGGGTTTTGTGCCAAAATGGATGAAAATGATTAAAACCTTGCACTGAGGTGTGATCCATCCCATCTTTTAAGTTTGATAGTTGGCTGATGGAACCAGTAAAATCGATTGGGAAGCCAACCAAACCTACGAGTCCACTGACGGATGGAGGGAGCAGGTGGTGGGACAGTGTTGTGTTGTGTTCACATTGTGGGAGAAAATCCTGCCTCCCTCCAGTTTTACCACCAGCTTTGGTAATTTTTCATGAACTTCTTCATGAAAACTCAGAGATAAAAACTATCCAAAACAGCTAAACTCACTGCTGTATTTCCTCATGACACTGTTGTCCAAGTGTTCATACTGACGTGTTTATTAATGGCAGTGGCTGCTGCATACGAGGGTACAGCTCAGCTCTATGGTAGAGTGGTGCTGTGTGACGACATGAAGGGAGAAATAACTTCATTACATGTCATGACCCCCTCTTGATATAGATATATCCTTTAGGCAGCCTGTCAAGGACTCTTAATTCATCAAGATGTAGATGGACACATTTTTGCAGCCACTATTCAATCAAAACATGAATGTGGCGTTCATGTGCTCAGGCTGAATGCAAGCAGCAGAGAGGACTTCTTAGAATGAGTTTGTTTTATTGATCAAATGAAATTAACACACACACACACAGAGAAGAAGCAGTGCATCTAATCATGGAGTGTGGGTCAGCCAGCATGTTTAATTAAATGGGCCTCATCGTAGCTTCAGGAGGTCTCACATTGTGAACTTAATTCCTCTTCACCACGTTAATTTGCATTGTGTCAATTGACCGGAGTGCTTACTGTATCAGCTTGAGTCTCACTTGAAATTCAGCCCATGCCCTAATACCATTAGGCAAATGCAAAGTTGTGTCATTTACACATTTGGAGGAAAAAAAGGGAGAGAGAGAGAAAAGCCAATTTGCGCTGGACAAGACTCGCTTGTGATTATCAGTGGATGTTATTACTGTGGAGAAGCAGACGTTTGAAGGTTATGTTTCTGGGCAGTAATTGAAATGCAAAATAACATTAGGATCGATGGCCATCTCTGTTTATTTATGAAATCAATATCGTAACTGTCCCTCATGAGTCCCCCTCTGATTCCCAATGACGGCTTAAGTCTCTGCTCGTTTATTCTTTCTCCCCCATAACCTCCTTCTTCTGTCTCTTTTTAAAAGGCAGTTAGGGGTGTGTTTGACTTTGCAGGGAGAGCAATTTCCTGGAGGTGGTGGACGTGTATGTAGATGGGGGTTGATACTCCAGGTAAGGAGACATCATCCATGTGGGAAATCTATGCAATCTCTCCTCGTGGCAGTGACATTGAAGAGGCCATATGCTGGAAGTTCTGTGTACGAGCGTGTGTGTGAGACAGAGAAGCAGAAACAAAGTATATTTATACTGCCATGCGGTATAATCGTAGTACTGGAGCTTACTAACTTGGTCAGGTGTGGTAACTTAAAAGTAAAGATTTTGTAAGAAAGTAAAAATGTTATTGTCAATTTTGTTTTGAAAACTGCTGTACAAAGAGCATGGAGATGCATTCTCAACCTTTGGGACACAAATCTGTGGTAAATATTCTAAGGTCCACTTACTTATTTTTAGATTTTAACCGTATCCCATGGCTTTCAGCTATGGAGTTGATCAGGTAGCTAAATAAGTGGACGCTGCGTTTAAAATGACTGCTGAAAATTGTCCTTCACAATTAAAACACAAACTTCAGCTTTAACTCTATTAGAGATGAAACAATTAGTCAATTAATTTGGCAACTATTTTGATAATCAATTAATCATTTAAGGATTTTTTTAAAGCAATAATGGTAAACATTCACTGGTTCCAGCGTCTCAATTTTGAATATTTGGTGGTTTTCTTGTTCTTCTATGATAGTAAATTGAATATTCTTGAGTTTTGGTCTGTTGGTTACACAAAGAAAGACATATGAAGACGTCACCTTGAACTCTGGGAGCTTGTGATGGAAAATTCTCAATATTTTCTGACATTTCTAGAGCAAACGATTAATCGATTAATCAAGAAAATAATTGGCAGATTAGTCGATAATGAAAATAATCTTCAATTGCAGCTAAACTTTATTTTCTCAGGAGGAAAATTACGAATTATATAAATATGTAAAACACATGCTGAAATCTACCACAAAGAGGCAAGATATTAACAGGCACAGAAGAACACGCCAAAATCTAAATTAGACCAGGAATAACATTTTTAAAAAGAGCAATGACCTCAGTCCAAAATAGCTAGTTAGTCTTGAGAAGTTTTTTGTTTAAATGTCGATTGATTTAGGTAAACCATTTCACAGTTTAGAGGCAAAGACAGCAAATGCATCCAGTAGACACTGATTAGCAGACCTAAGGTCTATCTTAGGAACTTAACTTTTATATGTATTATTTAAGTTTAAGGCTGAGAGGCTGTGATTTAGGTGTGTTTGCACTTAACTGAAGCTGCAAGGTTTGAGCAGACAGCCAAAGATGATGAAGACGCAGCATGCAGATTTTAATAAGCATGGCTGTTTCTATTGTAAAATGAACAAACTACCTTTAAAAATGTATTTTGACTAATGTCTTTTCTCTAAAAACCAGCTACATTTTTTGCAGCAGCGTATGAATCATGCATTTAATTTTTAGAACGCACACATTTTTTGATGACCTTCATTTGTGCCAAACGCTATGTCACGTGCATGTTGTTGTTACTGCTTAACACTTGGGCGACACACGCTACCCCATTTTCCCACTCTCATGACCATTCATTTCCCAGACACCCCGGCCGCGGACTAACAGTGTAATCTATGTGTCAGGCAGGAAGGGGGCACTCAGTTTAAAGCTGATAGAGTTTGCCCCAAACAAGGACAGCCTATCATAGAAAGATTAATGAACTAATTTCATGCATGGCTCCTTGCCTCTGTCCTTCTGCGCTTCCATGTTCGACTGTGTGTTCAGCACCATGATTTACGCTGTGTTCCTTGCTACAAGCTTAACCCCAAGCTTAACAATAATATTTCCCCTTAGTGGGAAAATACATAGTAAAATATGGAGAGCCGGATTTTTAACCCTTCACTCATTGAGCCAAAGATAGCATGAGGTCATTGTGGAGAATAGCTTTGAATATGCATTTTAAATATTATTTTTTTGACTGCTGGTAAAAATTTATTGTGCAGAATTTCTGAGGCTGGAAAACATATTTCATGGTTTAGAGAAGAGGTGGATGGATTCTGGATTTATGTAGGGGAAGCAGGGGATCTGCAACACTGCCAGCATTAGGAAGCATGCCAAAATATACACACACATGCACACACAAACATTTGAGATTTTAAGCTTCTCTGGTGGGACATTTTCACACCCATCACACTTTGGCTCCAAAATAAAAATAAAAAAACAGTGGTCACTGATCTGAGCGTGTTCAGCATTTCAGTCAGAGTCTCGGTCATATTAAGGGACAGTCGTGTCTAGACGCTCTCTTTCTTTCAGTGTGGTGGACAGACTGAAACCTGTGTGTGTGCTACTCCAAGGCGTCCATTGTGGGACCGTTTGGGCCTCTAACAGCAGAGCAGAAAAGGCGGGTGACCTTCATGTCTGTGATGAGTCTTGCTTGTCTGCTCGGTTTGTACCATTTTTCTGCGCGGTGAAGCAAACACTACCCCATTAGATATTAGGTGCAATGCGTTTGTGCGTGTTTGAGTGTGTGTGTGTGTGTGTGTGTTGACAAGGGAGCAGGGCGGGTTGAGGAGAGTCAGGCTGCACTTAGAAAACTCTGTCTCTTTATAATAAGAGTGGGGAACCAAATTATGAAACTATGAAGCTATTTCTGTCTGCGAGAATTTGTGGTTCGTGCCATTATTTCATTTCGACAGATTTGAAAGGACCCATTAGAAATTTCCATTAAACCTAACAAAAAACATCTCCCCAGCGTTACTGTGTGCTAAGTGTGGAATGAACTACTTTTTACATATGCCACAATGTCCTATTCCATAGGGAACCCCCCTATCTGGCTGCAGTGATGTATTAACTGTTACCACACCGTTCTCTCCAATTCCCTCAGATGGGCGAAAATATACCTTCCAATTGACTATAGGTGCATGCTGATTGCTAACAAGGTTTAACATGAGCCCTGTGAATCTTTTAGAAACCGCAATAGCCTCAGAATGAAGACTAACATAATGTTGTATCGCTCCATCTCGCACTATGTTAACAGTCCTGACTGATTAAAAATGCATAAGGAATGTCTGGGACCCGTAAGAGGAGGGTTTATTTTTTCATGCCTCATCTGGAACAGGAAGGAAGCAGAAGATCAATAGATCTGATCCGGCCCAGGGGTAGAGGCTATCTCCTCCTCCTACCTACACCCGCTACCCGTTAGCAGTTAAATGAGAGGTTTCATGTTGTCGGGGCCTGATGACTTAATGGCTTTATATAAACACTTATGCAAAGAGGCAACAGAGGGAAAATACATTCCTAACCACAACACCAAATTTGAAAAAAAGGGGCCCCTGGCAGCAAAAGGCAAGAAGTTCAGAGGAATCTGGTGAGCATTAGCTTCCTGTTAGTTTCAGACATTCTTAACATGGCTTTGCACTGTTCTCACCCAATATGTACAACTCACAAGTAGGGCTGAAGTTGTGTAAGATGAGCACCAACTCTGACAGACAGAGCCAGCGGTTCTAACACAAGCCCAGGCCTCATTTCATGCTTTGTTTGAGAGGATATTATTGAAGCTACTGCAAGTACAACAACATACAAAGGTCTTGAAGACAAATTATTGTCCAACAAGTTTTTTTAGCAACACCCTCTATCCTTAGATCATCGATTTGGATAAGGAAAAACTCCAGGCATGAAGATATGAAAGAGATGTTGTGTGTACAGTATATACGTAACATTTTCCCTTAACTCTGCCTTTTCCCAAATTTTATAATGAAATTTGGGGTTAGGGAACTTAATCCCAGATCAGTGCCTCTTCCTCAGCCTCTCCAACCTCTCACTTAAATCCACTGTAACCTAGCACCGTCCTTTGGCAAAGTAACCGGGACTACTGATTGGATCATGTATTACCCATGATCTTCCATATGCTGAGTGTAACACCTCTCTCTGTCCATTAACAGCCTTGTGAAGTTTCATTCATTCATTTACTTCTGGCAGCCGACCAATTGTGGGCATTGTTTGCAAGATGTATGGGGCATCTGTTGACATGGTCGTTAGTTACCATTTTGCCTGAGAGAAATAAGCTACTGTAGTATATCACTTGGCATTCCAACACATAAATGGTTGTGTCTGTAACATAATCTATCAAACTCAGACGAACTGGCGCGCTCCATCACAGCTGATGAATCTCTCGCAGAATGATCAGGCGATGATGGAAGAATGCAAAGCACAGTACATCTTGTCAGACTTTTCAGTGATGATAATTTCCTTGATACTTTCATGTAAGGTTCTTTGTGTCTCTAGAATCACTGCTAATTTGCATATGAGGTAAACATTTTACATATCACTGATGTTGTTTGTCCCTCCAATTTTTTTTTTTAAACTTTAATTGAAAGATTACATGAACCATGATCCACAAGTTAAAAAAAATTGGGAATTTCTCTGACAGTTTGGGCTCATGGAGTCCTTACAGAGTTTATTTGATATTTTTATTTTATTTTAAGATGTTCTGTTATCAGCTAATAACAGTGTTTCTTCTCAATTCCTGAATTGAGAAGGGTAAAAACAGTGTCTGACAAATACTACTGTTTGATTTGTTTCTGTCTGATTACCAGGTTTTGTCACAATATGTATCACTTTTAAATTTTAGAGTGGCTCAGTTGCTCCCTAGTTTGCACTATATTTACTGTAAATACAGTACCAAAACTGACTGCAGCTCTCGCCCTGTTTGTGTTTATCCAGGTTGCTAACCAGAATGCCCTCTGAGGACCGACACCTGTCCTCGAGCTGTGGTTCTTACGTCAAAACCGAACCTTCCAGTCCTTCCTCCTCGCTAGTAGACACCGGCAGTCACCACAGTCCCAGTGGCAACTCTGACGCCAGCGGCGGCTACGTTCACGGCAACAGCAGACACTCACACGCCCTGGACTCCCCGCCAATGTTCAACCCAGCCATGCTCGGAGGTGGCGCCACCTGCCTACGCCGCTACGAGGAGTGCTCCGGTGGTGTGGCAGATGACTCGCCAATCAAGTGCGAGTACATGCTCAATGCCATTCCAAAGAGGGTGTGCCTGGTGTGTGGTGACATTGCCTCAGGGTACCACTATGGGGTGGCCTCCTGTGAGGCCTGCAAAGCCTTTTTCAAGAGGACAATACAAGGTATTTCCCACTTCTTCTTACAACTTTCACTGGCTCACCTGGGCTGATCTCTAATGTCTGTACGCTCTCAGTTAAACATGAGAATAATTGTTTTCTGTAATTTCCCAGGTGATTGAATATTCTGCAAAGAAAGTGTTACCCCTTTAATCCAGGTGTACTGTAACTTTGGTCACAAGACAAAAGTGCCAGTTTTAGCTTTACCATGACAGTTGTGTTTGCCAGAAAAGCATATTGACCTCATGAAGAATCCATTGTCATGTGTTCCACGTGTTCCTCAGTGCTTGTATCCAACCCTCTGCTCTTATGGGACAAATGGGAGGTAGTGATTACGAGAGTCTACAGCAGGCATTAGGCCCAGACTGTAAATCTGCTCTGGGTTGTGATTTTTTGATGCGTTTGCATGTGATTCGTACATCTGGCATCAACTCTGCCATGTGTGGGAGCTGTTCCAGAATAATCACTTGGACAGAGGTAATGTGTGGCAAACTGAGATGCAGAATTGTGAATTTTATCTGCAGGATTTGTGTCTGTATATAAACTCAATAGTTTGTACTTTTGCAGAAACAGAAATAAATGTCAGTGATAACGACTCCAACATGATGTGTGACCACCTGTATTGACATACAAAATAAGCAATCAATTAATTCCTTTATCTACTTGGAAGAGCATTTTTGAAAAGGTCTTTTTTTGGTCATGGAAAATGAGATGGCAGGAAAAACAGACAAAAAAAACAAAATTTTCTAATGTATCTGTATTATGGTGGATATGGTTTGAGAGACAACAGCCACTCACTGTCTTTCTGGCTGATTTAAGCTACCTGACTACTGGCTAAAGTCAGTGTGTTGAAGGGATTCATTCAACATGTTACAATATTAACATAAGAATATTTTTTAAGTGATGCTGAAAAAGTACAAACGTCCATTCAGAATGTTTAAAAGGACAAATAAAATGCAAAGAACTGTTTCAACCTAATTTTGGCATTTTAGCCACATCTTAAATACCAGTTGATGTTTAATTATTAGTAATTTAAAGGCTGCATGTGTCTCAATCTGACCAGCAACACAGTAAAGGACTGTAAATAATGTTCATGTGTGACTTTGTGTTGTCTTGCACAGATCCCCCCCTCTACTTCTTCTTCCTCTTCCTCTTGCTCTCCTTTGTGGAGGACAGGTCCATAATGAACCTAATCTGTCCGTCATTCGTCCTGAGCCACGGGAGTTTCAGTCAATAACAATCAGTGTTGGGTGACTGTAATTAAGAATCAGGCATTTCATTGGGAGAGAGTCGAGAAAGGAAGGTGGGAGGTGTGGATCTGTTCTTTGCCCCCGGGCCCCTCCAGCCCACACCCAAGGGGGAGGGGATGGGGGCCAATTAGAAGCTCAGGCACGTGTTTTCTGGGCAATAACAGAGGAAGGGGAGAGAGGAGAGAGGGAGACGCTGAGGAGTCCTCCAAATAAAAGGCAGAGGGACAAGGAACAGGGGACGTGGTCATTCACTGAAAGGAGAAGCCACTTTAATGGAATGGTAATCAGGAAGGGGGGTCCCGGCCTTGGTAAAGGAGGAGGACAAGGAGAGGTCCAGCTTGAGTGGAGATGAGCGCGTGGATAATAGCATGGCATAACAATATATCAAAATTTAGAGGGAAAATAAGAGAGGTTAAGGAAGGATATTAGAGTGGTTGAAATGTCCTTTGAGAGATAAAGGTGGACACAAGACCTGATTAACTAAGAGGATATGCCGACAGTGAGCTTTTAGAGGTAGGCAATTTAAGACTATTGTGGACCCCTAATGCAACCCCCCACACACACACACACACACACACACACACACACACACAATCATGAACACACACACACACACACACACACACAGGTTATTTTTTATCCATTCAAGTATAAAATGTTCCCTTTAATAATCATAAAAATCATAAAAATAATATGTTTATGAATTAAAAAAAAAAATAGGATCAAGAAAAGGTAAGCAAAGTCAGCATGCATACCAAAAAACACTCCACTCAGTAATTTACTCTATAGTGAGCAGTAAATTGAGATTTCGGAAACATATGGATCATCATCATTTTGCATCATCACTGACAGGTGTACAGTGCTGCACAACAGTGCAATGTGATGCATTGCATTGTGGGATTGTTAGCAGAAGGTATTGTACATGCCATGGACAGTACTTTTCTGTTCCTTAGTGGAAAACACACAATTTGGACACTAACATGATGGACATTAGATAAAGTGCGCTAGGGAGTGATTTAGGATACAGCCATAATGTTGATGTATACTACTTCCCCAGAATGTGCTCTCAGCTGCAAACTGCAAACAGCAGATGTTGGTAAGACAGCTCAAGAAACAAAAAAAGAAACATTACATCTTTAGAAAAACATTTAGTTTCTCCTTGTGAAGTTACAGATTGATAGATGTCCAGCAGCAGACATTCAAATTGGGACAAACTCACTGAATTGTTGTATTTTACTGCACAAACAGTATAATATGACAATTAGTATATAGTACAGGCTGTATACAATTAGTTTGTAGTATAGAATTGGTACACAGCATGTGTCTCTACACATGAGCACTGCACTTTACTGTATTTTCCCTCTGCTAACTCCTCTCCACTTAAAAACTTTACCTACCCTGAAACCAGCAGAAGCCTCTGCCAACATCCTGGCATGGTGCCCTGGGCCCCTCACTGTGCATGTGACCCTGCTGGCACCATCTATGCTAGGGATCCTGACAAATGTTGGCACCTTCTCCTTGACCAACAGGGGATTGTGCTGGGGGGGGCAGCTCTGGCAGATCTGGCAGATCTGCAACAGACAACACCTGGTTTGCTGTTTTTAGGTACCATTAATACATCTCCGGACTTACGGGACATTGTTTAAACATTCAATCAAGGGATTTGGATACTTGGGAAAGAGGATTTGTCATTGGATTCTTGGGGTCATGTCAACTTTTGAAGTGGCCGCGTAATGATCCTGAAAAAATTTGTTAACCGGAACCTGGTGAGAAACACAGGCAGCGGTTTCATGGCAGCAGATTCAATAAGTCTGCTTTTCTGGCTTTTTTCGGACCAGAGTGATTAAATTGCATAGGAAATATTTCCATAGTGAGCTAACAACCGTCACGTGAATAATACATCGAGCTTTGCCACATGATATGGGAGTCATAGATTGGCGAGTCTAGCAGCAGCTCTTGGTCTTTACTGGAGAACATTATGCAGAGCGCTTGGCTGTGCGTCCATCTCTTAGCCCTTGTGTTGTTGAGGGAGGGCAGCTTTCCCATCATCCTTTAGCCGAAGAAGGATGGGCTGGAAAGGGTCGTGGTGAGCGTTGCAGAGAGGACGCTCTGCATTAATGAAGCTAATTTATCTGTGAATCAGAATGGGGGTGGGACTCCAGGGCGGGAAGGTGCTTTTTACATGTCCCATCAAAATGCCACTAAACCCTCCTCTCCTTCAGAAGTGTCACATGGGGTCACCTTGGGACAGGTGTGTGTGTGTGTGTGCGTGTGTGTGTGCGTGCGTGCGTATGTGTATGGGCACACGTGTTGTGTTTTTTACTGTCTTTCTGTGCCTGTTGTTTACCATTTCTGATTTGGTCTCCTTCTTTTCTATACAATAATTCTAAAACTAATTCCTCCTAATTGCAAATGTGCATCTTTTGTGCTCACAGAATTAATGACAACATCTGTTTCTAATCTTCTACAGGGAATATTGAGTACAGCTGTCCGGCCACCAATGAATGTGAGATCACCAAAAGGAGACGCAAGTCGTGCCAGGCCTGCCGCTTCATGAAATGTCTTAAAGTTGGCATGTTGAAAGAAGGTGAGTACTGAACTTCAAATCAATTAAGCATTGTAGTGCTGAAAGTTAGTCGAATCATCAAGTCGAATAATCATGTGATCGGCAACTATTTTGACAACCATTTAAACGTTTAGGTCAAATATCTGTTGGTAAAATTATCTGCTTCCAGCTTCTCAAATGTGAAATATTGTTGCTTTGCTCTGTGTTATATCATGCCATTCACCCTGGAAAACTGGACGGCATTTTTCACTATTTTGTGACGTTTCATAGATAAATTAATCGATAATTGAAATAATTGTTAGCCGCAGCACTGGTTTTATACAGGGCTTATTGGTCTCAACAATTCAAGATAAAACTGATAAAAGTAGCATTGACACCGCAAAAAACTATAGTTATATATACTCCAATTCTTCTGATTTCTGCTTTTTATAATAATTTAAAGCATTATGTAGTCCTGTATGGGACCAAAAAGCCTCAGCCAAATTATCATGAAGTGTTGATTATTACAAGGTTTTAACCTAAACGCTAACAAATAAAGGAATATTATTTAGGGTTATACTGTGTATTGGAATGAAGAAAAAAAAGGGTCTCTCTCTCTATCTTGAGTTATTTTAGAATTTTGAATATAGGCATCAGTCACAGTCTTACTGGGGGGATAGAAGACTGGTCAGTGATCAGATATTAAATCCGGCTGTGGCCTCGGGGAGACACCAGTGACATCACCCACAAGCCTTACTTACCTCTCCTCACACCGCCGAGCCTCTCAGCGTTTAACTCAGACGGGTGGAAAAAGCTGCTGAGTTGGATGTTCCTCCCAAGATTGACTGAGAAGTGTAACAGTACTCTTGAAAAGCACAGGCTGTTCCCCCAAGACTTCTCTCTCCCCTGGGCTCTGGGTGTCTCTCTCCCTCACCCTCTCTCTCCCTCTCTGTCTGTCTGTCTGCCTTCCCCTCTCTTGCCTGGAATATTGATCCACTAAATGCTTTCCGAACATCCCACCTCACTTCCTGCATGTGTTGTTTCTCCTCCCCTGACAGACCTTTGGGAGTACAGAGGGAAAATCTAGCCGATAGATTTTCTTTTCTTTTTTTGCCAAGGAAATGGGGGGGACTGCTAGATGCAGTCTAGCTCTAAGTTATGCTTTTATCAAGAGTATTATAATAACTAATGCTGAATTGGGACTTCACTGTATATATCTTAGGTGCTACCTTTTTGGACAGACTTTTATGCAACCAGACATCAAAAATGTCTTGTATTATGAAAATATGACCCCTTTTTTATTGAAAAATACCAAATACATTAAATGTGGCTATTTGACAAATTTGTGTTGCCAGTATTCCACAGCTTATTTTTAATATTTTGATTGTAACACCACAGACAGAATAGCAGTAATGACAGGCAAAACTCTTAGCACCCCCCATTGCCGCAATTAACGTCATAATTTGTACTCCTTCTTGTGGTGATAACTCAGTCAAATCTGAACACACAGACATGAGGCACATATTTTTAAATTCAGTGTGACTTAAATTCCCAGAGAATATCATTATCCCGTTATAAACGGCCATAAATCCGCTTAGAAATCATAGAAAAAAAGACGCTCCTTACAACTCCAGAACTAGCCCGAGAATCATCACGTTATTAAGTTTTCGTCAGTATCAGAGTAATCCAGTGATAGGTGTCTGTGCATCCATGGGTACACTGCAAAAAGGAACTGCTAATAGCTAATTTGGCTGCTTAAAAATGTAGGCTAAAAAAAAAAACATGGTTCAACTTGTAAGCCACATCTAACTAACTGACTCCTAACTGACATTATACTTCCTGTTTGCATATCCCAAAGCAGTATGGAAACTAGTTTCAAAACTTAGAACATGATTATCTACCAAATAGAAGTAAGACAAAGAATAATATAATAGGTGTGACAAAATCCATTGATTTTTCATATTTTTTGACATTATTGAGGCTCACAATGTTCCATCAACATGGGCCAGGGTGCTGATGATAACGGAGGGTGGGGCGGGGGTGTTGCAGGGGGTGCGGCTGTCTCAATTTTGTCTGAGGGGGGGCTCACAGAGTCAGACTTTTAAAACCCTTAATTTAGATCCACCATACCAACACTGAGTTCAGTTGACAAATAGCAGCTTTATAGTAGTGTGTTTTAATACTTATTCAATAGAACATTATTTGAGCTCTGATGGCATTAACATCCCTCCACAAAGTTAGGACCAGCATGAGACTCCACTAAGTACAACGTTGTATCCCAGTTTGGAGACAAATTACACCAGGTTATGTTCTGGAGTTCAGCCCACTGCCATCCACACTGATTGTATGATATATATCCTAATATAAAAAGGAGCGTTTAAAGAATTTGTTTATAGGCTCCACTTACAGACACAACAGTCATAAATTTCCTAAAATAAAACCATGGTCATGCAGTTTTGTTGTGTTCTGCCAGCACCAAACACATCTCATAATAGAAGCCAGAAGCAGTTAAGTGCAATCTGTGCTGGTAACACAAGATTGTATGTCAGGCTCTTGGTTCACTTCCACTAATACAGCTTCACTATGTCCCGACGTAGCTGTGTTTGTTCATCTCAGAATTAAGGGTCATCCATTGTATTGCCATTACAACACTATTTATACATGCGATACGCCCACTCTTGATGTCTTCATCCCAGCCCACATATCTCACACCGAGGCTTTGACTCTCAGCCAGAAAAAACAACGTTGCTTCAGAAATAAAGCTGAAACTATTAGTGCATGCTTAGAGGAAAAACGGAGTGGTATTGTCTGTGGCGAGCCGAGCTAAGCCATTGATGTGGACAGTCAGTGTGTGTGTGTGTGTGTGTGTGTGTGTGTGTGTGTGTGTGTGTGAGGGGGAATTTGACAGCGTGGCCTCCACCGCCTGCTGCTCCTGAGACGCAGCATCATAGCCACCGCGACATGTGGCACAGTAGGTGATTTTCTGAAAGTGATGGCATTCAATTAAAAGGAAAAAGGACATTTAATCGTGGCATAGTGCCGTGGCGTGGCCTCTTACAGACTTGGGGGGGCTTTGATCATAGAATCAGTGGGGGACAGCGGCTTGCCCTACTTCATGTAATGAGACCACCACATAACAAGTGGCCAAGGGCTGGTCATGGAAAAGGAATAATCACATAGTGTAATATGAATGCATGCAGGTGTCATGTATGAAGCAATCTAGTCTTGAAAGATCTGCATTACATCACCACCACATGTCGTCGTCATCGTAAACCTCTTTCTATTTTAAAATCTATTAACTATTAACTTCTATATTAGCATACAAATTTTGATCAAATCATTAACATTTTATAGTTATTTCCTCATTAATTCTTTTTAGCATTGCTCACATTATAAACTTCCTTTGCTCACAACGTCCCAAAGTTATGTTTTTACTTGTTACAGTGCGGCAGTATCATAAAAAATGCCTTGCACTGCAGAAGATGTTGAGAGAACTTATGTGATCAGTCGTTCTAAAAGTATCTTAATATTTCCACCAGGACCCTCTAAGCTCCGCTCTAAGCATGCCGTCCTGAATTATAAAGTGCCAGCTGCCACAGTTATAGACCATGCACCATTGGTAGGCAGGGGAAACCCCTCCTCCTTGTAACACCTGCCCCTAATCAGCTGACTTGAGTTCTCAAGCCCAGTTTGGTGGCTTCAGGTGTATTTAGTCAACTGTTCTGAAGTAGCAGCTAAACACACTTCAGCAAGGAGCAGGGGAAGCAAAATGTGTTACTAAATGAAATAAACATTGTGCAGTTTATCCCTAAGCAATGCAAGAGAATTTGACCGTTATACATTAGGTCTGCTTGACAGTTGTGTGTTTTCTGTGTGGGTGCACATTACGTGAGTTTGGAGGCAGGTGACCGGTTTTTGTGTCAAGAAATGAATTTTATATCTTGTATCTGAGAGGAAAATCCAAGTGACTCCTGAAAAAAATATTGTAGATGACAGGCTTCTTTCCAAATCCGGCTTTACTGCTGTGTCACAGCAGAGCGCCTGCATTGGGTTGAAGGTAGCGGCAGGCGGCTGTTTGAGGAAACCAGCCTCGCTCAGTGACCCTTTAAATGTCCAGCTGAGGCTGATAAAAGGTCACAGGTCCAATGGAAAAACCCACACGTAATTACAACTTGCGGAAGGTATGGTGTCAGTCGCTACTGCCAGGAGTCAGTGCCCACAGCTAATAGCAGCGCTAATAACCCCATAGCATTACTGTATGGTGTTAAATGATGCAAGAATTTTTTGCACAGAATTACCATTTTTTGACTTTGCGATTTGAGTCACTTTTGTTATTTTCTGCTGAAGATGGTAGATTTATTTTTAGCTTTTTGTAGTTTTAGTGCTGCAACAAAATCTCCATATCAAGTAATCACATCATCATGTTAGCAAATTAGCATGTTTAAAAAATATGTCCTATTGAAACAGAAGCATACAACCCCTGTAGGCTTACCAAATTTCTGTCATGAATGAAAATGTTTAACAATTTCAATAAAAGACACTTAAGCCTTTGCTCTTCTGAAGTCAATGCTTGCCGGTTTTAGTGTTAGCTCAGTGTTTCTGTGGTGTATTCTTTGCTTGTGGGGATTTTCTGACACCACTGTAATGTGCTGGATGAATACAAGCTGCCAGACTATTTTGGCAACCTACACTGCTGTCTCGCCCTCGCCCGACCACAGATAGGGATCAGCAGTCTTTCCTGAGCGAACGTGGCTACCGGGGTAACGTTACAGCCTTATTTTCCTCCAGCCACATACACAAAAGATTAGTAAAGCCGTATCCAATATCACAGACTGTCAGGTCCCCTTCCAATCAATAGGCTTAGATCAGAAACCAATCTATACACTAAGATTACATCATCAAAATAAAGATATAGCAAACGTCTATACTGTATGGGTGCCTTTAAAGTCTTAGCCGATACATTTTAACAGCATACGTCTACAAAACCAGATTCAGTTTTGCCTGTATTGCTCTACATCTGTGTATTCCAGGAAGTTAAACTGTAAAGACTGAATGCCCTCTGACCCCTTTGCCACTTGATTTTTTCTTGTACCGCAAACTTGTTTATCTAACAGCACATATATGAGGCCTTGTTTGCTTTTTAGGGTGTCAGAGTAGCTGGCAGACCGCAGCTGAGATTCAGCGCCCACCCAGCGGCTCTGCACTGGCCTGTCCTCACTGTCTGGCAGGTGATAGATCAGACACGGAGGCTAACACGTGTTCCTCTGAAGAAGGGGATTTAGCGAAGTGCTGACCTCTTTACAACCCTCCAATACGCACACTCGACTCACAACACACACATTCATGTACACACATGCCAAATGTATATCACCCCTGACAAGTGACATGGATTCGGGCCTTGAGGTACATGTCTCCTGCTGGCACCCTTCTCCCACTGTCTTTTTCTCTTTCACCCACTCCAACACAAAACAATTTGTGCAAATACCGCAAACCGAACGCTGCTGCCACATATACACCGGGGATGCTGAATCGACCCAGCCTTCTCCAGCCGTGCAGATGTTTTTGATTACAGGCGCATTTGTGGTCAGCGTGGCTCAGTAATACACAGTAATACCCCTTGTGGACACGGCGGCTCAGATTTATGAAAAGTGTAAAACATGATAAAGAGAGCGGTGCAAGTGTGTGCGGTTATGGGAGAACAACTCCAGCTTTGTCTTGTCAGCCCATCGGGAGTTAGAGCAGGTGGGACGCCATGGTGATACACTCCCCTCCTCCCCTTGTCCCCTACACATTTTCCTCTACCCTCCCTCTCTCTCTGCAGCCCACCCAGCCTCTGTACAATCAAACAGAAGCTGTCCGATGCCTTTAGCTCTTTGCAGACTTGTAGACTCAGCCCTCAGAAGTAGCTCTGGAAGGGCAAGGTCCCTGTGTAAAGGGTGAGCGACTGTGTAGGAGGGGGCGCACACTGCATCCCTCTGATTTTTCCCAGCTAAAATAGGGAGCTCCTAATCTCCCTTTGGCAGCGTTAGCCAGCCAGCCAATTCTGACACATTCTCTAGAAAGAAGTGCCTCTGACAGGTGAAGGGCTGAAAATAGTTGCGTGAGATACATACACGCACTCATGCACATGTTCATATAGTAACACACAAGCTTGATACACACTGTATGACCCACATGCACATTTGTGTGATGAAATCTATTCTCTATAGAACTTTTTCTGCTTAGAATGAATTAATCTCACATAGATATACTTTGTGATACTTTTTGTTCGGGACTGTATTATATTTGTTCATAGTTTTGTTTTATTCTCGAAAGTTTTAGCTGTAGATGTATATTTTTATTGCTTACCCTTCTTAATTAACTAAACTTAATTTCTGTTGTTTATGGTTAATTTGTTCAGCATTTTTCTAGTTTCATTTATACAGTGTGCAGGCCTGTAGACGTTGAGGACGCTGAAGTCATGTTGTACTTTCTCTGGGAATTTAACAATGGTGGGGGGTTACATGATATAATTTAAACAAAAACTAACACATCATGGTCATTTTATAGGATGATTTCAGTATTTTTAGATTCAATATTTGTATAATTTTTACGGCTTTTATGCCAGCCAAAAGATAAATAAATTAGATTCATTATTTCCCCACCAGAGGTTTGTTCATGGCAGCATGGAGAAGGCACATTTAGACCATGTTGGGTCTTTTATGAAATTTACAGAAAATGTTACAATTAAGTAAAATCTGACACATTCAAGTAATTATTTTAGTGAATTTCTTTAGTGACTTTATTTTTGGTGGGACATTATACCGAAAACCCTGGCTGCAAACCTGGCTGTATGATTTTTAAATTGTTGTTTTTTTTATGTGGACATAAAAGGAGGATTGGTGAAGTGAATAGGGATCCATATAAAGAATAAATAATAAACACATAAAAGAATAAAATAGTTCCACATGACACATACACACAACAGCCGCCACATAAAGGAAAACACAGCCGCTTCAATCAGGAATGTGCTTTAAGGTTGCACGAGTCAATAAAGATATTGAATGTGAAAGTGAAGCTGGGGTCAGGCGGCCGTAAAGATTGCTCCTATGCAAACATGCCTCATCGTCTTTCCACACACACACACACACACACACAGAGCAAGGATGGACTGTCAGCCAGTATCTTTGTGTCTCAGGCCGTTTCTCTCATAGTCTGCACTAAGTTATGAGCAGACTGTACTGTACTGTACTGTATGATCTTACCGAGCTCATAACATTCAGCACACACACTACCACCACCTCCCATTCCCCACACCATTTTACCCCATAACCTCACCCGCTGCTGCATCCATATTTTGGCTGCCACACTTTATAAAGGGCCAGCAACTGTAAAAAATGGATCTGGATGCTTTTAAGATGATCTGTGCACCCGCCCAGCCCCCGTGTCACTGGTTCTCCTCTGGACACGATTGTCTTGAAGCATGGAGGCTGCTGTGGTTTTGGGCCTGAGGTGTGGAATGACGATGACACAACCCCCCCCCTCACAGGCCCTCTGCAAGGGGCCTCATCCAGCTGTCTTGTTGTGGTCAGATTCTCAGTACTGTGCTGTATCACATGGGGAGGAGATAATCCTGCACTGGTCGGATCAGGCGCTGGCTCGGACAGGCAGGGCTGTCAGGGAGATGTACACCCGATGCTGAAAGGGAGAGAAAAAGAGACAGACGGAAGGAAAAGTGAGAGAAAGAAAATCAGAGATCTTGCAGAAAACTGATACATTCAGCCAAAAACAGCAGCTTGTTCTGTCTTATTCCCCAACCCTCCCATTGTTCAACATTATCTAACTATTTTTTTTCCTCTCTGTCATTCTCTCTGCCCTCCTGTTTTGGGTCTCTGCCGTTTGCAGCACCGCTAAGCTGTAAACTGAAACTGGTTAGCGCTGAGCTCTTAATTCTTGTCAGCGTCTATTAATTATGGGCCAGTTGGATGTTCCAGTTCAAACAGCCCCCGCGGATCTTGGAATTCTAACTCCGGCTGTTTGGTCACTTGTCGCTTGTCGCAGCCACATGACCCTGCTGACAGTGTCTGTGTGTGTGTGTGTGTGTGTGTGTGTGTGTGTGTGTGTGTGTGTGTGTGTGTGTGTGTGTGTGTGTGTGTGTGTGTGTGTGTGTGTGTGTGTGCGTGTGTGTGTGCGCGTGTGCGGATGGTGGTAGATATCAGGGAGAAAAGCAGCAACAATTCTCTGTCACTTAGTCTGACAAGTCTATGGTACATGAATTTAGGGGATACACCTCCTTGATATGTTTTTGCATTACACAAGCTTATTGTTGTGAAAACCTTTACTAACTGCATATCCCTTTTATTAGGCATATGTGTGTCATTAAATAGAGAGACGCTATCGAATTGATTTAATATCTGGAGTACATGTGCACAGTTTCCTGAAGCACAATTTATAATTTTAAATTTACCTTAAACAAGAGTAATGGTAAGAACAACTACTAAAGCTTCATCTATCGCAAACCCAGTTCCTAGCTGCCTAACTGACTAATTAAAACCGCATCCACATGTGTTCAAAGAACAAGAAGTCTATTTGCAAGCCTTATTGATTACTTTAAGGCGTACAAATGGAAAGCTGTGTTAGGAGAGGGGCTCTCGATTTAGCTTCAATCTGCCAGGCATAAAATGATCTCACTGTGTTTGCTGGGAAGAATGAGCTCCCTCCGGGCACGGTGGGTAATTAGGTTAGTGGATAGTCAGTGTCAGGAAATTGAAAGACCATCCTAATCGGATTCTTTTGTTTCCAGGGGAATCAAAGGAATTTATGAGTCACTGGGAAATCTCACACGACTCAGTTCCACTTGACCATGTAAAATCTGTTTGCTCTCGCTCAATGCTCAAACAGCTTTTAATACAAGAGTGTAAATCCAGCACATAAGGTGCATCTGATGTAGCCTGTGTCCTCTAAAATGGCTTTCAAGATAATCCCATATATGTCCGTTTGTATACTAACCAGATACTTATACTCTTCCGTCTGTTACAAGGAGGTATTGAACAGCCCCTCTTTCAGTTAAAAGGTCAAAAATAAAGGAAAGAAACTCAGTAGTCCCATTTACGGTAAATGCATATACAATTACTAATACAGGAATAAATTACTACAGTATTTGAAAGGCTTCCTTAATGTGCTTGGAATACCAGTTAGGAATATACTATGACCAGAAAAACACATATTTGGGCAAAGCTGTAAATGATACTGAAGAAAAACTCCTCAGTTTTGGTTGTACAGGGTATGCCATAATGAATTTAAAAATAATAAAAACACTGAAATTCTTGAGAGAGATTTATGACTCAGCAAAATACATGCAAAGAGGCTATTATCATTAGAAGTAGTTGTAGCTATAGAAGTAGATGTAATAGCAAAAATTGGCCATGTGGCATTTTAACTAAATCTAATGATGTCAGATTTAGCTGATAGAGAAACAAATGAACCAGCAAACAGAACATGCAGCTATAAATGAATGGGAGCTCTTTGCTCAGATTAGTTCTATTTTATTAAATTCTGCTAAATAATCAGTGAGTTTTATGCACTCTTCAAAGTGCCTTTGGTTTATCTGCCATTTATAAATGTATGATATTTTTTGCAGGTGTACGTCTGGACCGGGTGAGAGGGGGGAGACAGAAATACAAACGGAGGTTGGACGCAGAGAACAGCGCCTACCTCGGCCTCACCATCCCCCCTCCAGCCAAAAAGCCATGTGAGTCACAGAGTTTGGTTTTGTTTTCTGACTCAGCTGAATGTTGCAAACTTTGATGGTACCTAAGCATTACAGAAAGGCTTCATTTTGCTTTTATATCAGCACACACATGTCACAACTTGGGACATTTATAGAAATGTTGGGACTTGGAATTCTACAATTAGAAATGTATTCATTTTACAAAATATCTCATTGAGAAATATGTGTACAACGACATTTTGTAGATGCGTAGATGGATTTCCACTGTCATGTGGGAGAAAAATCTGTGTTCAATTATGCTATAATCAGATTCATCACCAGGCCAACCTGCCACCTTTTTTAGACTTTGCACCATATTTTATGAGATGCTAGACTATATTTTAAATTAAAACAACACTTTGCAAATGTATTATTTATTAATTTATTTGTAATTTTTGTGTCCCAGTATAATCCAGCCTTCGTTTTTGTCATTATATTGTCTGTATACGTTGTCGCCTAAAATTGTCTCAAAACACATTTCTCTCTCCATTTCTGCATCCTTCCTTCCCTCCTTTCAGTGACGAAGATCGTTTCCCATCTGTTGGTGGTGGAGCCAGAGAAGATCTATGCCATGCCTGACCCCACCATGCCCGACGGAGACATCAAGGCCCTGACCACGCTGTGCGACTTGGCCGACCGCGAACTGGTGGTCATCATCGGCTGGGCAAAACATATCCCAGGTAGAGAGACATGACTGCTAATGAATGACTGTGTTGTCTGGGATATGGTTTTCGGAACCTATTTATTTCTTAATTTCGCATTTCAACAATTTCAAGTACTTAATAAATACTTTTTTTTCTGCAAAGCCAAATATGTGCTTTGCCAAAAATCAATCAATGAAAACAAAAACGTCATTATTTTTTCAATTGATAGACAAATAACTACATGACATAAGAAATAGAACTTTGATTATCTGACCTGTTGTTTGGTTCATAAAATTTAAGAAATCTATTTCTAATGGAGGAATTTGTGAGTTTATAACTTAATTGATAACTCGATTCATGAAAGGCAAATTCAGAGGTCTTATTGGTAAAGCAAGGAAGTAAACTCACATTTGTACTTTAATTTGCTGCAACAAATACAGTATGAGATTACTGAAGAAGTTACTGACTATTGCACACACATAACCCACCCCCACACACACACAGACACACACACATTCATGCACACACAGGATAATTAACATCTGCTACTCATCTGCACCTAAGGGAGAAGCTAGTCCCATATTCTAAAATCTAATCAATAAAGAGCAGCTGAAACCTTTGATTTGACTGGGTAGGGTGGGAGAGTCTGGGGGGGAGGTCCGCCCCTATGTCAATGTATTCCATTTCAATCCCAGACTTAAAGAAAGCAATCCTCTTACTTACTTAAGGAGACTACACAGGGCCTATTGTAAAATTGATTTATTTAGGGAAATACTGATGGATTTCCCCGGTTCCCCTTGTTGACGAATTCTTAAATAAGACTTGTTATGCAAATGTTCCAAGATCTGCTTTTATTTTCATTTCTATCAGTTGAAACAAACACTTTAGGCCTCAGTATGTTTAAAGGGAGCACAGGTTGGACTCAAAGTAGATACATCTCATTGATCCAGTCAAGTATTGTACGTACAAAACTGCACATGTGGCCAATTCAAATCAATTCAACATTTTTAAATGCAATGTAGTGCTGCAACAATCAATTAACTGCCAGTTATTTTCCCAATGAATCAATTAAATGCCCATCACAATTTCTCAGAGCACAAGATAACACCCTCAAATGCCGTACAAAAATACAATACAAAACAGTACAAGATGTTTAATTTACAATGATATAAAACAAAGAAAAGCAGTAAATCCTCACATTTAAGAATCTGGAACCAAACAGTGCTTGATGTTTTTGCTTGAAAAACTACTGAAACGATTAATCAATTATGAAAATAATTTGACTATAATGCAATGACATGTTTCAAATTAATTTCTCATTCACAACTACACAACAAAACATAGCAAATGGATATTTTTTCCTACCTGTGGATTTATTCACTCATTTCCTAGCTGGCACAACACTAACCAGCTGTTTGTCCAGGGTTAGCCTTCATCACTGATTTGTCATCAGGTTTATGTTTGACACCCTAATGAATGCAATTTGGAGTGGCTTAAGGTGTGTTGATCCCAAACCTGACCTAGGAATCTCATAGGATTGACTTTGCAAAGAAACAGGAGAACTGTGTGGTCTGATTTGGAGATTTAGCTTTGGAGGGACGCTCGGGTACGAGGCAAGAGTGCTGCACTGGAAAGACGCTTTAACAGGGAAAAAAGCAGCATCCCTGACCTGATATTTTTCGGACTTTTTCGGTGAAAAAGAGGCCAAATAGGGTATCTACAATAAAATTCTTCAATTTAATCATATTAATAAATATTTGTGATGAATAGCAGGGCTCAGGACAACCTACTATGATGAACTTTAATGTGCACAAGTGTGCTTTTTCTTATTATGAAAGCAAATATTTGTACCAAATATAAAGTAGAAGCTTTAAAAAAAAAGCAAATAAAACACATTTTGCTTTCAAGAACAAACCTGGTGAGAGACATGTTTTTTCTGTGCGTTTGTAGCAGAAGTTAAACATGTTTGCAAGAATGTAACTCATCACGAGGCAGCCATTGATTGGATGTTACACACACTGTCATGAAAATGGAAACAGAATGGTAGCATGGTTGTCAAGGGGTCAGAGGTGGCCACTAATTTGTAAAGCTGTTAACACACACACACACTGTCTCAGACATGTAAGTGCACACAACGTATGTAGATTTATATTCCCGGCAACAGCATTCAGCGCCCTCTGGAATTTAATGATCACTCAGTTCAGCGCATCGCTTTCTTCTTCTTTCCTCTCTTTTTCTCTGCCACTCACACACAGACTCTCTCTGCCATCATATCTTTCACACACACTCTCTGGCTTCCTTGTTCTCTTGTTCCCCTGACTCTCCCCCTCCTACTCCTCCTGCTCATATTGGGCCCTCTAGTCTCATTATTACCTCTGTCTTTTTATTAGGCCCATTAGGGCTCTTAGGAGGCCTGTAATGATACTAAATGAACAGAGAGTGAACTGCTGTCTGTTTTAGACCTAGCTCTCAATGACAGCTTCAAGCTTCACTGCCAGCCACTCAGTCTCTTCATTGTACTGAATAGGGATTCAATTACATATCTGATCTGTACCTGTACTGTACTGTTGCATAGCCAGAGCACTTTTATTTCCTGCAAACAATCACTAACATCCCACGGTATGTTGAGGATTGGGTACCTTATAGAAATAGACACGTGGTATAATGTTAAATAATATGGTACAGTGGTTCAGTATGACCTGTAACACTGACGTGTTACATGTAGATTTACAGTCCTAGTAACTAGAATTTAATTTCAAATTCACCATCCCTTAATCCTGCGGTTGGGGAAAGATTGTGGTTTCAGTTAAAGGTTCTGTATATGAGATTCTGAACATTAATATAGCAGAAAACAACTGTTTGCTATATAGAGATATAGTGGCGTAATGGTGTCCTGAGCGAAGAATGGCATCACACCCCCTCTGCTATTTGTTGAAATCAGAGCTTCTTTGTGCTTTGTTTATACAGCCGCATCAGCCGTGCATGCATGTTAGTGCATGTGAGTTCCTCCTTGTGAAACTGTTGGCTTTTCTCATCTAACGCAGTGAGTTAAGAATTTATTTCAACCAAACCAGAGTTGGTGAATAGTGGAAAGACTAACTGAGACAGTTTTGGTGAGTTTTATTTTGTTTCTGTCCCATTTGAAGGAAGTGTTTTATGACAATCTGTAAGGTAAAATTACTGTTTTTCTCAATGGAGTCTGGTGGGCTATAGTGTAACCAGCCTAGTGTCAGTAACTGCTATCTCAGCTGTGAACTCTGGTGAATTCACAGTTTGGTGTGTTTAAGTTACCTTTAAATCACGTATTTAAATGTATTAGACTGTAAATTGATATTTCTTTCGATTTCATTATAGATAACCCATTTACTTAGACAAACTAGTTCAAAATGACAAGAGAGGTGAAAAAACACTCCTTATTTGTAGATTCTGCATTGTCCCCTTGGCTTTGCTGAAGATTGTCCAAAGGCAGAGTGCTGTTTCTGCATTTTTTAGGTGGGCCTATCCTATATAGTCTATGACTGTGATTTCTTTATAGCCTTAAAAGGTATAAAATAAGGCATTACAACCCTCCTATCTGTTACGCAGTTTGCCTGCCAGCCGATAAACTTTAAATTCTTTTTTCCTTAATTTCTCCTTGACTGCTCTCTGCCTTTATAGGGCAGAATAGTAGATAATAATTCCTTTTCTTATAGTGTAATAGAAACCTGTTGTATCCCTTGTCTCTGTTCATGCTTTTTGTCATCACAAGGGAAGAAGACTGCAGAGACAGAGACATTCCCCAGTTTGCTCAATATTGTGTCATGTTTGGTCAAACGGCAGTAAATCAGTAGGGTGAAATATTGATATTTCATCAGGGGGAATCACCCTCCACTGCGACACTTAACTCAGCCACCTCCGGGCGATGCACCTGAAGCTCCGAGGTGACCCCCGGGGAGCCAGGAAGTCACTCCATCGCTTTAGTAAATTGAGTGGAAAGGGAGAAAAAAAACACTGGCTGGGGAAAAGAAAAGAATGATGAGGAAAAGGAGGAGACAGCTGAAGAGGGTGGCGGTTCGTTCACAAAATGTGTAAAGAAATGGAGTATTGCAAAAAAAGAAAAAAGTGAGCACATAACAAAAGAAATGGTGCCCCAAGCGTAAAAGGTAGTATGAAACCGATTTATAAATGCTTTTTTGGTAAAAAGCGTATGAGAGGTGTGATGTATTAAGAATTCATAATAAGCAATATTTTATGTCTGAATCATTGCTCCTTTACAACTGTTTTTGTCGAACTCACTTTGGCTTTTTCCAGACATGTAGCATGTTACAAGTACAGTCATTGATCCTCCCTCATTATTCGAAATACACCTGCATCCCCAAAAGTTAGAGTCAATTCATGAGTTCCTGATGCAGCCTACAGTATCTACATTTAGAGATCCCGTAGTCCCACCACCCCCCACCCCACTAAATGTGTACCGGATGTCCTCCGTCCGCTGTCTGTTTGTCAGATCTGAGGCTTGGATCGATCCCCCTTTCGCATTTGGTGGACTGATTACAATCTACTAATCAATGACACCCCCAGCACTCTTTTCTCTCTGTCTGTCTGTCGTTTCTCTATTTGCTTGATAAGAACCATCGGGAGGACCTCTTTTAAGTCAAACTGCCCATTCCCATCCATACATCCTCAGATTTAAGTAAGCATAGTGGTGGGTTCAAGGCCCTGGTCAATACCCCCAATCACCTTCCTATTCACTATAGAGTGGTGAAAGGTATTGTGGTGCTTGAGGTCCTTTCAGATGTCCGTCTGTTTGATGTGGTGTGTGTGAATGTTGGAGAAGAGAGTTGATGGGTCGACCTCGAGATCGCAGATGAATTGTTAACCCAAGTTCAGAGGGTTGAACACAAGAGACAAAACAATCAAGAAGGTGTTTATCAGGTGGAATATGTTTATGTTTTTGTTTTGTCTTGGACCACCTCACCATCACCTTTGCTCCCATCATAATAATTTAATATTTAATAATAATAATGAAATTAATTTAAAGAGAATTCCTGTAATTGTGTTTATGACTGACATAATCTGAGGTTGCTTTCAATTTCTTTGTATATAGTTCATCAATTAGTCAGGTGACTTAAAATAGACTTAAAATATAAATATAAAGAAATATAAATGACCACAAATTGTAGATATACACAACATTACAACCAGTACATTATCTAAGGCAACTGAGCAATCTGATGCAGGCCGGGAGGTGTAGTGGAAAGCTTAGGAAAAAAAGATACTGTTATCCTAACTGAAATTCATTTTCTTCAAATTTCTTGTTTTTTGAGAACAAATGTAATAATAAACTTGACTTCAATGACTTCAAACAGAGCTCCTTATTTAACCCTTTCAGGCTTAAAGTGCCTAATTGTAAATCCAAAATACCTTTAGTTGCCTCCTTCTTGAAAATTCACATGACTAATTGATTAACTTTATATAAACAAACTACCCTGATGACGGCATGATAGCCGAAAAATGTTTGAGGAATGAAGCCTGCTATATTGGAGAAGAGTTTTGCAACTTATTTAAGTTTGCTGGATAACTTCGTGCTATGACAGATGGTGAAAAAAACCCGAAATAATGGTCAAGTGAATGAGGCCACTTTAATTTCAGTCAATTTTAAAATCCAGAATTCATTTTTTTGTTACAAAGACAAATTAATTTTGTATTCTTTCATAGTTACCATGACAAGAATAGGAGGTGGTTAGGTTTAAGAGTGGATTTGTCCTCACTAAGCGCTTTCTCATGCTTATGTACAGGATTACAGAAAGACTGACTGTCGATGCTTGAAACAGCCCTGGCTCATGTTTCAAAAGCCTCTACTCTTGACTGATTTATAGTCTCCCCTTAAGCCACCACATGCAATCATCGGCCTCTGTTTCAAGTTGGACTTCTCCGGGGATTATGCAGCGTTATATACACAGCCCATAAAACATATGGGGGACTTGAGACGGCCAATTACAGTGCAGTGAGGTTAATAGGTTGATGTCATGATTTGCCATGTGGTTATACAGCGTGAGTGCCCAGCAATACCTGGAAAGAAATTCTCGAAAAATATCACGTTCTTTTTTTATTCTGCAGGTTTTTCCACTCTCTCGCTGGCAGACCAGATGAGTCTACTGCAGAGTGCCTGGATGGAGATCCTGGTGCTGAGCATCGTGTTTCGCTCCCTGCCCTGCGAGGACGAGATTGTGTACGCAGAGGACTACGTCGTGGATGAGGAGCAGGCGAGGATCTCAGGCCTGTTGGACCTGCACGTCGCCATCCTGCCGCTGGTCCGACGCTACAAGAAGCTGCGCATGGAGAAGGAGGAGTTTGTCACGCTCAAAGCCATTGCCCTGGCCAACTCAGGTATAGTTAACCTCCACAATCCCACTGTTGACTCATGCAGTGCAGCCAAACATTGTTCAAACCCACAGAACTTTATTTTAACTTCTAGTGGAGTAACCAAAGTTTCCAATTATAACAAAGGCTGAATTTTGGGGAAATGTTGAAAGACATGAAGAATACTTTCATGTGATGTAGTCTTGGGTTTTTTTTTCACTGGCATATATATATATATATATATATATATATATATATATATATATATATATATAAATACTGTTGCACAATATGAAATGAGATTTTTTTTCAACCTTAAAAGGACAGTTCACCCCAAAATCAACAACACATATTTTCCTCTTACCTGTAGTGCTATTTATCCATCTAGATTGTTTTGGTGTGAGTTGCTGGGTTTTAGTGATATCGGCCGTAGAGATGTCTGCATTTTTTTAATATAATGGGACTACATGGCACTCAGCTTGTGGTTCTCAAAGCGCCAAAAAAACATATTTTTTGGGTGATATCTCCAAAACCTGGCAACTGACACCAAAACAATCTAGATTGATAAATAGCACTACAGGTAAGAGGAAAAATATGTGTTTTTGATTTTGGGGTGAACTGTCCCTTTAAAGCTTCTTAAAGGGGAAATTAAAGGTCATACAATAGAAAATATTTTAGCACTTACACTGTAAAACATTAGATTACTTTTGGTTCAGGCACTTGACTTATTAACAGAAATTATATATTTAAAGTTATTATCAAGAACTTGTAGTTTTATTGTAAATCGTAGTCATTTGGCCAAATATCCTTTATTTTGCTCTACAAACGCAGAGGTGTCATGAGCTTGACAGGAAGGTACATCTCTTTGTTAAATCTTAAATAAATCTAGATAGTTGGCATTTAATTAAAGCAAACAAAGAAATAAAACAAAAAAATGTCAAGGGGTTGTCTATATCTGGTGAGCCGATCACTTCCACAATGAAGGATACCTGATAAGAGGGGACAAAAAGGTCAGAGGCATGGCTGTTTAATTTAACACTCCCTATGTGTGAGAGTGTGTGTGCATCTATATTTTAATGTGTGTGCACATGCGTGTGTGTGTGACTGTCACATTGCGCTCTCATTCTCTCCATCTCCATAACAGTAGCTGCCAGCGCGCCACAGCCGAGGGAGATATATTTAGCATTTCATTAGGAAAACAGGGGCTGTCAATAAAATGTGTTAAGTGGAGTGGAATGAGCGTTGGGGAGCGACGGGCCTCGTTTGTTCCAATGTGAAGATGCTGCGCCCGTATCGACAGTTTGCTTTTCATGAGGCTGGGCCTGTCCCCACTAATCAATGCCTGTTAGGAGTCTTTTCTTCTGCCTGACTGAAAAATGAAAAATGCTGAGCCCAGAGCTTTAGTCTTCTGATGACAAACTCTCCATGGGAGAGTGAAGAGAGGGGAGGATAAATGGGAGGACCGGAGGGAAGGGGGGGGGGCTCAGGGCAGCTTCAGGGAGGGCTCAGGGCAGCTTCGGCTCGTTTGAACACAGTCTCGGAGAGCTTCGGCTCTAGGGGTCCTGTGGGTGTGACAGCTGTGGAAATTCATGGCCATTGATTTTGTAATTAGCGGAGTATCGACGGGATTGACGCCAGGCTGCTGACGGATTACATGGAAATTGTTTCTTCAAAGTTAGTTTTGGATTCCGCCCCTAACCTCCTTCAACACACACACACACACACACACATACATATGAACACATTCTCTCTGTGTATTTACACACACTGACACACATTTTATAACATATTCTTTCTTTCCCTCTCCCCTCCTCTCTCTGCTTCTCACACACACACACACACACACACACACACTCACACAGCCAAACGAGGATCAGATCAGTATTAACATGAAGGTTTCAAATGAAGAGTGCTGGAACACATGTGCGGTCCACATAGCCTAGTTAATTTCCCAAGATAGAAACGCAATTTACACAGAAGGCGACTGGTAAAAGAGACTTAATCAGTCAGTTAGGAACATAATTAGCCTTGTACTTTCCTTTTTTCTGCCTCATTTACATGTTTGTACACGGTCTTACTTCACTCCGAAGCATAGCAGAGCTGATCTAATTCACTCAACACGCGTCAATCAGCAGCCACATTTGGTTTGGCTCTAGTAATACAATGTGTTTAGGATGAGACAAGTCCATCTTATTCTGTTAGATATATCAGGATGAATTGTTTGGATTCAATTATAGTACTGAATTGAATACACATTTTGTTGTGCACAATTTTATCTATCAGTTAATGAATTGTGGATATGATACACACACAGATTAGACCTGACACTGTAAGTCTGTGCAGTGAAATTGGCTGAAAGCAAACAACTGCTTGTTCATAAAAAACACTCTGTCTGCTTGTCCTTTGGAGGACAAGCCTGTTTTTTTTTGTAGACTTGTAGACTTACACATAGAGAGCAGTTTTTAATAAGTCTCAACTGGTTTTATTTTAGAGCCTATACATAAGGGGGCCAACTGCTCTTTCTTATGGAAATGAAGGCCATCTGCCGCCATCATTCAGCTGAGCGATATCCTAGTAATGCAGCCATCTGAATTCATTAGCAGGTGGGATGTATGTGGTCCATGATACCAAAAGAAATGAATCTTTTTTCTGTCCCACCATATATTTATACAGACCTACAGTACCTCTCCCTCTCTCTCCCTAGAGTCCTGGCCACGCATAGGCATTTATTTAAGGCATGTCATTAACCACTAACAAGAGAAAACCTCTCTCCAAAATTGCATGTTTGCAAAGACAGGCTGCAGAATTTAAAGCTGCAAAACACAAAGTTGTTGTTGCAGCTGAAGATTTTTTAGCATACTGCAGATGAATAGAACATGTTTTCTTTTCATTTGTCATTTAATATGTAGATTTAACACATAAATTATCTTTCTTTCCATCCTTCCCCACCACCCTTCTTGCTCCAGACTCCATGCACATAGAGAATATCGAGGCGGTCCAAAGGCTCCAGGATTCTCTCCACGAGGCTCTGCAGGACTTTGAGGGCTCCCAGCATCCAGAGGACCCTCGACGGGCAGGCAAGCTGCTAATGACGCTGCCTCTGCTCCGTCAGACCGCCACCAAGGCCGTTCAGCACTTCTACAGCATCAAAATGCAGGGCAAAGTCCCCATGCACAAACTATTCCTTGAGATGTTGGAGGCCAAGGCTTGACACTTGGGCCAGATGTTTGACAGACAGCTGCATCACCCAATGGGAAGCAAGGGACAGCCCATAAAAAATAAAGGTGGTGTGCCAATTGAGAGTGAAAGGATGAGGCTTGGACTACAGAGTCATTTTAACACTTTTAAATGTTAATAAACATAAACGAAAACAGGACTTGAGATGGTTTTAAAAAGGGTGAATATCAACCTGATTATGGGATCATGATGATGTATATAAAGATGTGGTGTACAGAAATCAGGCAACTGAGGTCTTGTTATAACCAGAGACCCATTGCTCTATATCACCTGACGCTTCTGTGAATTTGTTTCTTATCTTATTTTCATCTAAAAAATGGAAGTGTGTTAATATAAATGTCCTAAAGAACTGTACGGCTACGTAGCCACATTATGTGTTTTTGTTTCTTCCTTTCACATTTTCTAATCTCAGCTGTCAAAGCAATAGTCTCTAACTGGTCTACATATAATATGTGTACTGTATATTGTGTGAAATTGCACTGGGCGGGGACGGGTGGGGGGGAGAATTGTTAGACATATTCTTATATTCGTCAAGAAAGCGGTACCCGCCATGGGTATGTAAGATTCTCGATTTCCTCGTAATATATTTACCTCGTAGTAGCGTCATCGACTCAGCCATTTTAGTCAACTTGGTGCTTACAGAAGGACAAGGGTTGGCTAGTGATCATAGTTCACAAAGAGTTTGCACTAAGCATCTATGAATAACGTGGCAATAATGGGTATTGTACTAGCGAGCTCTGGTAGCATCTCAGTCAGTGGTTTTTGCTTATAGTGACTAAATCCCCTTCTCACCTATGTGTTCAGTGTCATACACAAATATTGGCAACTAAGCATACTGTGAAAAATACACATGATAAGCTATATTCTGTGCTGAGAATTTTTAACCTAAACTGTATGGCTTGTTTAAAAAAAAGGTTTATTTAGATTTAAATACAGGTAAATGACACAATAACAGCAACATCTATGCAATTTAATGCAATCTAATCTGCTCCTTAATGCAGCCTGATAGCCTACAATAAATACTACCTTTGTGAAGTTTATAATGTTCAGTTTGTATCAGATAGGTGCTGAGTCAATGCTCTGGTCATTTTTGAGTATATAGTTTTTGATGGTGCTGTATTAGATTGCAATATATTGTATAGGTTTAGATTTTTCTTCTATCCCCCCCCCCTTGTTTAGGTTGTATTCTCAAACAACAAGTGTCACTATATAGACAACATTAGTTCCACAGCTAATCACATTAACCCTTTGTTTGTTTTGAGTCATATGTGATACCAAAGTCTGTATGCTAGCTTCATGCATCTAAACATTAAACAGTTTTTATGATCCTATATTTTGTTCTCAGTGTGGACTACAGGTTAAATATTGTGACACTGAGAGGGGAAACTTTGAAATTTTGACTCTGCTGTCAAATGTCTGCTGGGCATTAAGATTAAGATATTTTACATTCTGAATTTCAAATAACCCATAAACGAGACAAAACACCTTAACAAAGGCCTCATGTCTTCATGAATGGTAATATAAGCCAATAGTTTTCAAGTACACATAACTGCCACAGCTGAAGCTTGACAGATCATGATTCCCCTTTATCTTCAGTTTTGGTATCAGTTTCAGGGTGGCAAGTTCAAATAAAGATAATGCACTTTTTTTTTAGCTAAGGGTCTTGAGTCCCTTTGTCTCCTTGATCGTTGAAATTTAAATTTAAGCTTGCTGCCATTTAAAGGTTTAAATGTTTGTGTGCAACAATATAATGACACTTGTGTTTCTGAGAAGAACTTGAATTACCCTCTGAATTGAAACAACAACAATGACAGAATATATCAGACCTCAGATGTTCTGTATCTTTGCACATCTTTAATGAAGGTGCTACTCATTCAGACTGGCACTGTATGTACATTTCTACAAACGCTGACACTCTGACATGCTGAGGTGCACAAACTAAGTCAATAAATCAGTATATTCCAGAAGTGATGGTAGACTTTTATAGCATAATATCTATCAATTGTAAACCAGTTGCCAAATTATTCAAAGAAAGCAATCAAAATTACGTGATACAGTTATCAACATGTTACAAGATCAAAATACTACAATAATAGATTAATGAGCTGCTCTTAGGATTTTAGTGTAACAGATATTGTCCCTTACAAACACTTTAAAGCAGTAGTGTCTTTAAAGTGTCAAGTGCCATTAGCTTCTGCCCAAACAAGAAAAAAACATAAAGTCAAGCGACCAGTAACTACAGACATAGGCCAGTTTCTACAGTTGAAAAGATCCCCACAGGAACAGACGCTATTGATTCACTGTAATGTAATGCATAGATAATTATAACCCAATGCAGTAGAGAATACAATTCCCATGATGCACTTCCCTAAATGTGTAACCAGCTAATCCATCCCCAATTCAAGCGAGGGATGTATCACCTATACAGTAGCGAACTGAAGCGTAGAGTCTTCAAATACTTTCAAATTAAACACAAGTAACACTGATAAAACTGCATTTTGAGCCAGCAAGTGCAATAAGGATGTTATTTACATTATATTATTAATGGTTATACCTTCATTCTGCTAATTCTGCTATTCGTTTTGAGCATCCTCCAAACCTACGATGGCGGTGATAGGAGCTCAACAAGAGGAAAATCTTTTATCTTTTTTCAATGCATGCATTGATTAAACATCTCTTTGCCAATATGAGACACTGTGTAAAGTCTCACCCAGTAGCCTCCCCAAGAGATGAAACTCATAAAAAATGTTTTTCATATTATGATGGTTAAAGGAGAGTGTTTCAATGAGCTGTGTGAAGTGTTCGTGAACACATTCTGGCCAAAAGCTTGACCAAACCAGGCAAACTGACTGTCTCTCCTCTGACCAGAGTTCCTTCACGTAGATCCTCTGTGCACTTTGGAGACTGATAGCAGATAATTGTTTCCCAACTTTCCCTTCTTCTCAAATTAATGTAAGAAAATAAAAGAAAAATGCTTAATTTATTTTCAGAGTTCTAAAACGGTTCTACTGCATCCAATTAATTCTAATTGTCTCCTAAGCTGAAATTCTCAAAAGAAATGGAGCAATTAAATTTCTGCTTTGGCTCTACCTTGGGGACAAGAGACGTTTTATTTCGGTTGACGGTGGGGAGGGTTTGTTTAAACCTTTACAAAGGCGATTTCATGGGTGTCTGTAATAGTTTCATAACAGAGCGATCACTGGGCTATGCAAGGCAAATATGGCCACCTATGTTCCTTGTGTTGTGGCGCATCAGACTGACATTTAGTTGTGCTTTGTTTACAACGTGGACATGCTGTACAGTGCTGTACAGTGCAAATGTATTGTGCATATTTCACCATACTATACTGTAGCTGCTGTGCATCGATATAACTATGATCATTTGTTTAAGTTGCCCGTTGAATGAATTTCTCATGATGTAGCCTATTAGCAACTTCAACACAAATTCAGAGCCCACCTGAATAGCTGTGTAATATAAATCACTGTACTGAGTCAAGTGAGAATAATAAGTGAGTTATATTTGGCCTAAGGTGGGATATTCTCTCATTTGCTTTTTCTTTTCTGTGTCTTTGTGTCTCTCAATGCTGAAACACACACTGTGTTATCTTCGATTTTGGTTATCAGCACAGCAGGACGTATAGCGAGTGAAGAAGTCCAGACCCTATACCTCAATTCATATTTTGAAAATTACACTGGGTTTGGAAAGGGGCCATGGGTTCCTCCTGGGAATCAGTGGCACAGAAATAAAGTGACATCACTGACTTGGTATTAAAAAAAATGTAGATGAACCTACTGCAATTGGGGAGCACATTCCTCGGAGGAGAAAGCTGCTTATTCGCTGTTCCATTTGCGGACTTATCTCCGTGCACTCTGAGATGACGAGATTTACATAAAACATGGAGGAACCTCCCTGGCCACGGTGTATAAAGGACCCTGCTAGGTGTATGTACCATAGACATGTGATTACCCAAGAGGTTTACTCCCCTCTAAAGCAATATGTTAGCAATTGTGATATATGAATCAAGTTAAAAGGAAGCTTTGGTTCATTTTAATTATAAACTTACCCCATGCTCAGAAAAGGACAGGGTAACTATGCACACAAGTTCACAGTCCTGGTGAGACAAAGCGAAAAAATGTGAAAAATGCTGGAGAAGCAAAAAGCCAACCACAGCTGGGTTTCACTGGACAGTATTGTGTGGCATTTTCTTGTGTTTTGTTTGTTGTGTTCATGCCTAATGTACCCATGTGTAAATATATGCTTTTTTTTGAGTGAGTCAGATCTAACAGTGCACTGAATGTACAGTGACAATAAAATCACATGGTTTATGTAATCGCTGCAAATGATTTCTTTAAATATCTTCAAGTCAACAAACATGGGGAAGAAACAATCTACAAAAACAGTTGACTCATTAAGTTTGTACCATATTTACTGACAAGGTTAATTTAATATAGGCCTATCACCATTTTTTCAGGATTACAAGGTCCTTTATGGATACCAAAAAGGAGGAATTTTACATGGACTTTTATTCTACATGAACGTGACAATGTTTCGACCACGGTGGTCTTCGTCTGATCCTAACCCCAAACCTCAGCATGTACCTTTTGATGATTGCCTCTATGGATACTCTCAATAATATTGTATCCTTGGGTTTATAAAGCATTTTGAGCACCAGTTTGATAAACTCTTAAATATGTGAAGATACATGATAAGACTGCTGGTTTTAGCTTTTAACAAGATGCGACAATGCATTTACCCTAGAATGATGTCACTGATACTATACAATGTAATATAATTTTTCAAAATATATTTTATTTGCATTTTCCCCTAACATATTAAAAATATACACAGCCTTAGCATAACCTAAATTTGCAGTTAGACACACAAAAAATAGTTGTCAGGTTAGTTTTAAAATCATTGTAAATTGCGACTTGCTAAACTTTCTATATACTGTAAGGGTTTCATAAACAAGCAAAGGTCTTGTATTTCCCTTTGACAATTAGTCATTCTCTCCAGTTCTTTTTTCCACCTGTATGTAAGATAAAGTAACTTTTAAATTATTTGCTGTAATGTGCTGTGAACAGTCAGATTTTTAATGAATGGCTATTAACAAAATATCAGAATCAGAATCAGAATCAGAAATAGTAAATAATAGTAAATAATAGTAAATTGTAAATGCATGCTCTCATCAGATGCATCTATATCCAGTGTTACAGTACAGCCTTGTCCTGATCTCAGGATAAGAAATGTGCAGGCAAACGTTGCCTAGCATGACCAATCATGTATGTGTGCTTCTGTCTGTGCACTTGTACGTTTAGCAAGATGGTGCCTTGGGGTGTAACGGCATCCTCCTTCCCCGACTGTCAGTTGGTTAGCTGTCTACACAATGTCCCGTTTGACCTTGTGTTGGCTACAACACTGGCTGAATGCACATCTGACACACTCCCTTCCTTTGTGGTGCAATCCTGTGGAAGTCATTTCATTTACTGGGCTTTCAACTTCAGCCAATATGGGGGTTGGGGGAGTAAGTCTGTGTTTAATCAGCCTGCCACAAACCATTCCCCTAAACAAAATCAACTACGATGTCCAGCGAAAAGATCTCTCAACAGAAGATTGAATTAAACATATAAATGGGCTTGTCACTTTTTCATTTTTTATTTATTCTCTTGGCACGGCTATGCCGCCACTCCATATTATTGCTGGAAATAACAACTGTGTATTAACTTGTGGATTGTTCTGCACAGTGTGTCAGCACTGCCAGAATGTTAGTATAGTGAATGTACAGGTGCTATCCATTAAGGACTGCTGATAAATAACCTGCAAGGAAAGTAAAAGAAGCTCAAAAACATAGGAAAACACATAATCACTTGTCTCATGAACTTTTCATCTTTGCAGCTCTTTTCTCGTAGGATTGCGAGTAGTTTTTTCTCTGTTTTCAGTCTTGTAGAAGGGAATTAGGGCATGGCCCACTGTCCTTAGAGTGACTTTCCATCTTGTAAACCATGTTTTATTCTCCTTAAATCGTCACCAGTCATCAGGCCTGTCTGTGCTTAAGAAGGGGCAGTGACACTGTCACACTGCAGTGTGTTAATCAGGCAACCTTGTTGCCTAACTCTTTCAGAAAATCTATGATCACACTGTTAGTGCAACCTTGTACTGTCACCACCGGGTTTAGCTCCACTACCGTACGCTCCCACTCCTTCCTTTGCCTCATGTGAGGATTATTCAGCAGCTGAGGTGAGAGTCCACTGAGAATAGGCTGTAAAGTGTCAGTCATGGTTACCCAGAGTGGTGTTGTCTTAGACAATGTAACTAGGTGAAAGTGAGTGAAGGAGATAGGAAACCATCAATATGCTCCCTGTGTAAATTGAAGAAGGTCATGATTTATGGCTCCTGGCTACAGCGTACATACATGCTGAATCTACTTTTTTTCCCCCCTCTGTCGCCTGGCTCAAGGACAGGTAAGGGTGCCTTTCTCCGCAGCTCATCCACACCATCACACAGTCTGTGGCACTTTGTGATGGACGGCCCTGAAAAAAGCCAGTGTTTTTCTAAAAGAACTGAGCGCCATCTATAGGTAGCCACGGTGACTGAGTGACGTACCGCTGGTGTACAGTGAGTGCAGGGAAGAAACAAACGATCAGACATGCATTACAATAGTGCACTCTGCTACCTGTGTTACTCCTCATCCACCTGCCTCTTTGGATTTTTCATCACCTCATCAGTCACGTCCGTCTTTCAGTCTCCTTTTACTTGGGGACTCAGACAGAGAAGGGGCAGCTGTGGGTCTTCTAAGGCCTCGCAACAGCTGCAAACCCCGCATGGCATTGCATCTGTTCAAGTCTTGCAGCATTATGGCCTGTATCTCGACTAGCAAGTTACATTAGGGTTCGTCATATTGGGGTTCTCTCTGGTCTTACCCTATTAACCAGTGAGCAGATGGAAATGATATGGCAGGGTGTTAGGCCTGAAAATGGACTGCAAGCATTTTGCTGTCTCAAGCACGCAGCTAAAAATGGGACAATTTAAATAAGGACACATGAGAGAAATCAGGACTTGGCTGTAAATTCATTCGAGGTAGCACAATGAATACCATGAAGTCTTCCCTGAATCTTAAAGTTTATAATTTATTTGGATGATTTATTATGTCTGGGTGCCTCTGACGTTGTTACTTTGCCTTTGGAGGGAGCCAGACGTAACAAATGGAGCACTCATTAGCATTTGACCTCCACATTATGCTTTGTTTACCTGCCTCTCCTCACCTCTATATCTCCTCAGACAAAATCAGGGCTTTCACAGAAGGCTCAGAGTATGACACAGTTTTGTTACTGGGCGGTAAAGGTAAGTACCACATTTGCATTGCAAGATTTCTCAAACAACTTGAGCATGCAGAAAAGGGGGCTCTGCTCCTCGGGGACGTAGCCACTCCCAGACGCTGTCGTCTAGGCTCTGGAGTCCTGACAGCTGCTTAAATCCCCAGAGACGATACAAAGAAGTATGAGCAAAAGTTACAGTAAAGAGTCACAGGCACATCCTGTTGTGTGAAGGGAAGAGATTGTTGTGTTTGGATTGGAAGTTGTTCACCACTAATTGCTTATGGCCAGAAATTTCATGAATACCTGATAAAACATGAATTAACAGCACATGCTTGCAAACAGGTTTGCTTTTCTTCACCTATGACAGCGATCACACAATGTGGTTGCAGAGCCATTTAAAAAAAAACATCATCATCAACATTTCCAGGTTTCCATAAATGGTTCAAAATAATAATAAAAAAATCTGCATTAAAGGTATTTTAGTCTATGTAAATATTTTAATGTGTCTTTTGTCATGTCCAATGTGCATTCATACAGTACAGCCATACCAAAAAAAAAACACTTGTTATAAGAAATGTAGCTGAAAAACTTCTCTATAAAAAAATAAAGAACAAAAATCATTACAATTGCAATTATATGCTCTGTGCAATTTTAACATTTCCACATTTCATGCACAAGCAGGTCATGCATACAGTGTGTGTAAAGAGAATCATAAGCAACAAGTATTGGCAAACTGGCAAACATCCACAAAAATACACCCACACACCACATGCACACACACACACACACACACACATTATATTACCAGACCGGGGGGTGTGGCAGGTAGATGTGTGTGCTGTAGTTAACTGCGCAACGAGAAACTGTTCTCTAATTTATTTCTTGCCTGTCCATACAAGAGTGATCATGAAACCCCATTCATTTCACAGAACACAATTTTCATATTTAATGAGCATGACTCCAATACAATTACAGTAATTAGTCAAATCTCACTCACGGCCAATGGAGCTCGCCACCATTATTAGTGGATCTTATTAATGATGTTGCACATGTGGTGCACATAGGGTAATTGAGGGCATGTGTGGGTATGGGAACAGGGGTACTGGGGATTGGAAAGCAGTGGTGGTGTCAGTCTGTTTTCTGTCTCTACTGGGTCTTGTGTTAAATGGAGGTCTGCTTGATATTAACTTTGAGATGTTTAAACATGGTGGCAGGCAGTGCTATTGATTTGACAACATGGTCAACTGTAGTGGCTTTTGCCATAAATAGGATAACTTGATCTCTACATAAATTCAATTCAATCACTGACTTTGGAAAGACACATCAGTTTGTTGCTCCATTAGTTGACCTGAAAGTTTGTATTTTACAAGCTGCTTTAAATATTTGCATATCAGTTCACAGCATCACCGCTGTGCCCCAGACCCAGGAGGATCACAACAAAAAAGACAAAGGGAGATGCTGGGAAAGGAAGCCCATTTACTGTGAGTGATGATACTGCAGTGTCTGACATTTTGGAGGTTTGTGGAGCTTCTCTTTCCAGACTGATCCTTATTAAACTTATAGAGCTGTGTTGTATCTGCAACAAGAGCATGCAGCAGCAAGTGACACATTTTTCTTTGTGTTGGCATGTGCAACTATGATGAGAAGATTTTCTAATGTGGACTTACATCTGTGATATTAAATTTAGAAACCTGAAGGATAGCAACGTTTTACATTTTGCCAGTGTCTTTCAGAAAGGTAGAACCAGCACAAGGCAACATACAGCACTTTGTATACACACCGTGGTAAAAGCTATGTCTTATGTAGTTTCATGTGCTTTGAACCAGTTAGTGTCAGGGTTGATGTTTATAGGGAAGCAATAATTTTAATCAAAGAAAAGTGACTTAATGTCCTCTTATCCAATTAAGGGCAGTGTCACCGCTGTGTTAATGAGTGTAACGCTGAAAGAGAAAAAAACTCTATTAACACAACATAATTAGCGGAACATGGTGGAATTAGACAGCAGCAATGACAGTGCTTTGGTGTTTTTATAATTAAACACGGGAAAAGACAACAATTAAGCCAGATCTTAAAACCCCAGTCTCATTCAAGCCAGAGAGGACATGCATTGTTTTTAGGAAAGCTCTTGAGATGGGGCTGCTGTTGTCTGAAGTTTGAATTACAGTTCAAAGACAAGAGCTGAAAGTGAGGGAGGTCACGATGTGGGGGATTCAGGGAGGCCGGAAGACTCACACACACACTATACAGTAGACGCCATGTTTGTTATAGAGAACTGAATGACAGCTATTGTAAATTTCACAACTGTATTTCTGCCTTTTGCGCTAAAGAGAAAACATGAGGGCTTGGATCTTGGATGGTTTTACTTAGGACAAATTTTCAGCTTAGATTACAAATACAAAAACTACATCTATTCCTGTTTACCACAAAATACATTTTTCTGGTATAAAAAGATAAGTTGGTATGTTGTCGATAAGGAGCATAACATGTTGTTATAACAACAGATGTTTTATTTATTTTTTTTGCAGTGATGTACTGCTGTAATTCCAGATTTCATTTGTGTTTCTCTTTCTTTACTCTGAAGCAGCTATGATGAATATTTTGAGCCTAGCAGCGTGATGGCGATGTCGGTCAGTCCACCACTTTGGTTCAGACTAAAATATCTCAACAACTATTGGATGGATTGCCAAGACATTTACACACATTCATGTGCCCCTCAGGATGAACTGCAATAAGTTTGGTGATCCTCTGTCATCTAGCTCCATCATCAGGTCAAAATTTACCTGCAAAACTAATGACATTTCCACAACTGTACTTTGCGTTTAGTGCTAATTAGCAAATGTTAGCATACTAACACACTATAATAATGCTGGAAATGGTAAACCCACTGTACCTCCCCAGCACCAAATAGCTGACAGACAATGTTAGCAACTAGCTGGTGAACATAGTGGAGCATTTAGCAGCTAAAGAGCCAGAAATGTTTCTCAGGAGTTGATGGAGACCAAAAACAGAGCTAAAAGGAGAGGACTTATATTCACCAAGTGGCCAGATATACATCTGCAAATTAATGTTAATGTTGCTAACACATTCGCCATATCAACTTTATGAGGTGATAATATGTAAGTGTTATGACAGCTTGTTGCACTGCCCCCAAGAGGCCAAAAAATATATGATTGCAGGTTTAGATGATATTGTAAAAAGAACGTGACATTGACTTTACATTGCAAGTGAATGACCTGACCTGAAAGTGTTTCATTTGTTTGTGGAAATTAATTTTCCTAACACGGACTCACAGTGAAGGGTTGTTGGGATGCATCTCAGTCTGAACCAACCGATTATTCTCGGTGTAGCATACTGGAGGGCAGGCCTTATTAGTGATGTGCTAATGTGACATTAATTGCTTTTACTTTTTCACTCCATTAAGAGGCTGCTATCTGTTTCAGGAGCCTGGCCAGATGGTTTATCGGCTCTGCTCCGGCAGAGGTGTTGCTAATGGACTGAAGCACGGAGCTGTTAAATAACGACAGCAACAGGCGACCACGAGAAATGCCCATAATTGAATGGCAGGTGTGGAGGTACAGTGCACCTGTCACATTGTGAAAAGCAGCACAACTGATCTGAAAACTGGGTTGTTGTTTGATATCGTCTTTCACTCTAATATTGACCTGACAAAAGCCGAGATAAGGAATTTGGAGGAAAAGAACGGCAGGAAAAAATTAAACCTTTGACCTCAAATAGATCAAGTCTGTTTATTTAGAGTATTTTTAAGCTTTTGTTGAAGAGCACTGACAAGTCTTCATTCAAAATATTGGCAGCCATTGACTATATGCTGAAAGTAAAGCAGCCGCATTGAGCAATAAAGCCAAGACCAGGGTCAAATGCTAAATAAGAAGAAACTGGCACTAGAGACACCCAAGGGAAACCTCTCCCTCTGTGTCCTTATTCTCTTCCTCCTCTGTCCTCACTCTCCCATCCACCACCCCTCCACCCTTCCCCTACCTTGATGCCAAACCTCCATGACCTAGGCCAAGATCAATAGCACAGTTTAAAGAGGATGGACTGTGTAAATAGAGACGATAGATCCTGCCGATGAGGATGCCTTGACCACTGATGGCCTCTGACGGGTGCGGTAGCATTTGATCAAGTCTAACATTGATGGCTGTCGATGCATTTGGCACAGAGAGGTTTGGAACTTGTCAGTGACACATCAGGATTGTGAAATGTAAAGGGGTGGGGTCCAAAGATGAGTAGTCAGTTTTTAGATAATTTGTTGTGTTACAGTCGAGGATGAACTGGGGCCATTAGGGATCTGGAGTTGCAGGCAGGAATTGGCAAATGGGCTTTCAATAACATCATCCCGTGGGTGTCCTGTGTGCAGATTCACCTTGTTCAGTTCAGAGTGGCTGAAGTACACAATCATTCTGTTAATATGCATCTTAATATTAAGAAAAGCTAACATTATTCACACAATTTAGTCCATTAATTAGTTGATCGACAGAAAATTAATCAGCAGCTATTTTGATAATCGATTAATCATTTATCAAGCAAAAATGTCGAACATTCCTCAGTTCTGGCTTCTCAATTGTGAGGATTTTCTGCTTTTCTCTGTTTTATATGATTTTAAATTGAATATCTTTGGGTTTTGGACAGTTGGTCAGACAAAACAAGACATTTGAAGACGTCTCCTTGGGCTTTAGGAAACTGTGATGGGCATTTTTCACTATTTTGACATTTGACATTTTATAAACCAAAGGATTGATAGAATAATGGAGAAAATAATTGGCAGATTAATCGAAAATAAAAATAATCATTAGTTGCGGCCCTAATCACGGCACTTGCAAAATCCCAGTGATTTTGCAGAAAAAAAGAAGGGAATAAAGAAACATTTAATCAAATAATTTGCCATATTATAACATGAAAACTACTAAGTGAGATGTGTAATTGGTCTTTTGTAGCAGCATGTTGTAACCTGTGGTTTTACACATGGAACAGCAAATTATCCATTTCAGTTAAGATGAAGATTATGGGCTTTAAAGGGTGTATAAATCAGTGTCTTGTTATTGGTGAGGACCTCTTCTCCATTGCCTTTTGATTATAAATGTTTTTCATGTACGACCATGATGAGAAATCAGTCTGTAATGTGTGCACACAGTTCCTCATGGACACTAAATTAGCTGTTTTCATTTTCCACAATGATATTATGCATCAGGTTGAATTCCCCAAATAAAACCTGGATGGCATGCATTTTCAAAGTGATTTATTATAAATAAAACATTTTTCTGCATCTTTGAAGACTTACATTACCATATCTCAGGCATCAGCTTTTTTGTGCAATATTACTCTTTGCAGCAGTTTTAATGGACCATGTGTGTGATTATTTATATAGTTTACAGCTTAGATGTCATAACATTTACCAGACCCATCCCTTGGCAAACAGCCTCTAACCGCCAGGTGCATTTGTAAACTGGCACTCAGAGGGCCAAACTGAACTTTCATTTTGGAGGTTCACAGCAGGCTTTTTGGTTAAGAGCTGTCACCTGTTCTGATATTTTGACATGAGGAGAAGGTGCAGCAGATCATTTAAAGTGCTAAACAGCAGCCACATGACAGCAACTTAATCAGGCTCACTAAAAAACAAAGCTATAATTAAGATCAAATATGGTAAAATACATAACTCCTGTAATGTAAACATAATCCTAGTTCAGTCTTTTTAAAGTTTCCAACAAGCTCCAATTATGGAGGGTGCAAGGTGCAAATGTCAATGTAAGATGAGTAAAGAGGTCTGAAGGATGCAATCACAGCAGTGTGTAATCACAGTTGACTACTGAATACTGTGTGTTGTGGAAACTCTCCAAAAGTGTTTTATAACATGTAATAAGTGTTAAAACAGTTTTTTTAAAGACTTGTCCATCACATTGTCAAGAAAGCTTGTCAAACAGTCACGCACAAAGAAAACAACAAATATGATGTCCTTTGTGTTTTAGACCAAAAGAAGAGTCTTTTGGTTAACTTAAAAGAGTGCTCCACCGATTTAGCATTGCACTCCACTAACATTGTCTGACTCACGATAGACAGTTTTAAAGAAAAAAAGTATCAAAATTGATGCAGCAGAACCAGAGATATCATCTTTTTTATTAGCACATTCTGCTTCCTTGTCAAAACCTGGTGCCTACATTACCCACAATGCAACTCAATCACTGACGGTTCGCCTGGAGATCCGGGTGTGGTATGCTAGTAGCAGCTAATGTTGCCTCAAGCCTCAAGCAGAGATGAGGAGAGGGCTACAGAGGTAAACTTCTTTCTAACACCACACCCCCAGATTTTGTCATTTTGAAACTTGTAGTCTTCAGACCCAATCGACACTGACTCAAGTGACATCACTGAGGCAATTCAACACATTTTGCGCAGCTCCCTCTGGAGCCTTTTGTTTCCCCTTTGTTTTACTGAATACCCTGCATATGAAGGAATAGGTTAAATATGATACAAGCTACATGAGCGTGTAAAAAAAAAAATGCTAACCCGATACATTGATTGAACGGGTGAAGTTATGGTGTAATCCATTCCTGAAGCATAACTATGAGCAAGATTTATATGTTTTCTGAATGCGGAAACCCACCTATTTTACACTTTTGTATAGATCACATGAGCAGATAGCATCTTGCCATCTAAGTTTCTTCAGTAAAAACAAAAACATTACTCACCTACATTTACACAGCATACATATCCAACATTATACTTTGTAAATGTAGACTGTGTGTAGTCATAATTCTTATCTCACATGTGTGACTGCTCACATTTTAGTATATAAACCAACCAGCCCATTACTGTCTCTGTAAGTTAATGCAACAACACAATCTGTTGAACCTGTATCCGGCCAGCTGCTCATATTAATCAAATAGCCCACTTCCCTTTATGACACAAAGCAAATAGTCATAAATGCTCTTATCAGCCTTTCTAATAGTGTGGACGTTACAATCAGATTCATGGTGGCATAAACTATTACATTTCATCTTTATCATATCCAGCAATCAGTTCTTTTTCATGAGCATCGTTTATAACCACCAGACAGCTTGTTGCATAATGAAATTCAAAGCAGTCTATCGGCTGGAGGGATCTCACACTCTTTACTTATATTTACATATATTTATGTGGATTTTGTTTTTCCACAACAGACAAACAGGCATGATGAATGTATGGCTGCGGTCCCGCTGGGACATGTGGCTCCCTGCAGAACTGCTCTGTGGCCAGGCAACTTCTAGCTTTACTGTAAAGTCTGGAGAGCCTCAGTCTGTGTAACGTTTTATTACAGCGGAGCCTCTTCATCATTTCAACATGTTGTACCGACAAATAAAGACTCAATCTTTTCTTCAAAGTAATGTAAGGATGACATTATTGCACCAATGTCTTTGAAAAATATAGTAGGCCTAATACATAAATAACTGTTGTCAAGGCAAGCAGATGTTTTAATCACAATATACTGAAAGAAAATTATATTAAAATTATCTTTTATTTTACTATTCACAGCAAAAACTTCAAAAACATATTTCACAAATAATTCAGTCAACGAGGAAATTTAAACAACAGCTAAATATACTGTATAGTGTGTATATAGTCAGATGTCAGTAAACAGGTATGTTTGCATCCTGTGAAAGACACTGCAGCATTCTTCACAATCAAATATGAGGGAAATTTTCAGACCTCTGCTTTGTATACTCCCCCTTTAATTTGGAGCACTTTGATTAATCAATTAATATTCCTTTCTCAAGGTCTTTTTATAAACCTCATCATTAATAAAAGCAGACATTCAATTAGCAGCCAAATCTTGATTGCCAATTTTGTCATAACAGTCTCCCTTTCCATGCTTTTTTTATTTTTTTGGTTCGTTATTGGGAGTATGGTGTGGGTAGGAAGAATTAACTAATTTCATTAATCTAATTGTCATCGCTTTCAACCATCCCACTAATAAGTACAAATTAATATGATTAATCAATTTGACGACATAAACTCATTCAATTACAGTTTTTCAAAGGCAAGTGGGTGTGTTGGGGTGATAGGGAGGTGCGGCGAGTGAAGGGAGGTGGGCAGCCGAGCAGCTTGCACTGTGAGGAACCCAGCCCACAAAATTGAAGTCAAGTCAGGCAATTAGTCATTGTGAATGATAAATAAATGGTGATGAATTGTAGAGGGCAGATACGCCACTAACTACATTTTTATTTGATTCATTGAAATTTGGTGCTTTTTATGTAGAAAAATAACTATAGACCATAGATTATTGGATGTTTTAGTAGTTTACCCCTGATTTGAATTCAGTATCGGGACCATGGCAGGACAAAAAAAACGTTGCTTTTAGATATGATTTAATGCAGAACTGTCGAACTCTCTTTACCATACATGCACAGAACTGAGAAACCTTTAGTAGATTAAATTTTTAATTCTCTTCCTTTGGTTACTGAGCCACCATTAGAGTTAGGCATGAACTTCTCACTAAGAACCACAGGCTGCACAATATACAGTTAACTGTAAGAAATTAAATATAAACATTATTGTTGGGCTGCGTTTACAGGTGTGTAATTCTATTTTTCTTTCCTCTTTAATATCAGAAATACAGAAATCAGAATCAGAAATACTTTATTGATCCCAGAGGGGAAACTCTTTCATATATGGAATATGAGTGGAGACTACTGCCATAAATGTATTATGTGCTGTATGTAGTGTATTATACTGCATTGTTTTACATGGAGTCCAAGTAAAGAAGTTGTTGCCAAGGTAAGTACTAATGGTGATCTAAAAAAGTGCCAGTTCATGTGTTTCCATATAGTATCCATGAAGTAGTAGATTTATACATTTGAATTAGTTATGGGTAATCTCTTCTGTCACTGTATATGTAATTTGATCTTGCAATATCAGTACTCAATAGTAACTTAGTATTGTTTTGGGAAATCGATTGAAACACAGTTTATAGGTAAAATAACAAGACAGGAAGGTCTGTTTCTATCTAATCCAGTAAATTCAATACCTGACAAATAAAGTACTTTATCACATTGATGCAAAAATCAAATAAAACCCAGTTTTCCGGTAAAGTATTCCTGCTCATTGCAACATTGCCCACAATGTACAAATGCAACCAGAGAAAAGGACAGATACCACAGCATAAGCTTTATGGAAACATTTCAGTTGCACAAATTCACATTGTCTCACACCACACAGTTTATTGTCATGAAGCCCAACCCTACTTTTAATTTCATTTTTCGACTTGTCATTGTAGGAAAAGGTGTTACTCATAACATTGATAATGGCTCTGTTGTATTCAAGTGTGCCAGTGAGGCAGCATGAACACCACCAGGACCCTGAAGCTGAAGCAGCTAATTGGAATTCAGCCATTATTAGTTTCATTATTTAGACCTGTGCTTTTCTTACTGTGACATGTCAAAATGTCTTCTGTGAAAAAAGGCCTTTTATAAAGAGGACTTTTGATCATGTCATAGCACAGAAAAACAAACATACAAAAACACATTTAAATCTCAAATCGGAGAACTACATGTTTGACTGCATAACCAGCGTTTTCAAGGTCATTGATTTAGATAATTTTCCCTTTGTGTTTCTTGCTGTCCTAATTCAAATTAGGCTCATAACTAAGATTCAAATAGTATGAACTGGTGTAGATTAACGAGGAGCATATTTACTTGGAGCAGCAGATTTTATTTGTATATTTCAGATCTACTGTGCTGAGAGGAAGATGTGCTGGCGCAGCGCTTTGAGTGATGCCCTTTAATGTGCTCTATCTTATCAGCCCAGCATCACCCCTATTCAAACCAGTGTCAGATTGAGCAGTGTGATGTTGTTTGGGTCTTACATTGGGAATAGTTTATAGAGGCACCGTCTCTAATTTGTGAAGTGAGGTATTATAGAGGAGACAATTAGACCAAGGTTCGATTGGCGTATAGAGGCTTGGATGCTGACAGTCAAGAGAAGGCTTTCAAATGTCATACCAATTAATCTATCCAGCCATCAAACAATATTCTGGAAACAAAGTCAGGGGGGGCGATCAATCCGCATCACTTTTCTCCTCACCGGGTTATGGGAAAATTGATTTGTCAAACAAAGCATTTTGGAAGCAGTGTATGGACTTGTTCGGGATCCATTAGCCTCCATTGAGCATTTTGTTTAACATAGGATTTTCATCACAGAGAAAATGCAGTGTCCTCAATACTGTGAGCTACAACTTTACGATTTCTGATTTCTTTGTTCTTGCTTAGAAAGCTTTAGAAAGTGCTGATGAAGATTGAAAAGGGCTAACTTCTGATGCTTTTAAAACTATTGTTGTTGTTTTCTCTCATATGTTCATCAAAATGGTCAAGAAACTCTTCAAATTGTATTGTTATTAGTACACTACACAAATGAACAGTATAACAATCAACCTCCTTTCATTCAAAAAGCATCAGGCATTAGTCCCCGATATGAGTATTATTGTACACTGTGGGGCTAACCTGCCATCCTATACAGCGTGGAGCCCTAAGCCGTATCATGAATTCCCTGTGCAGTGTATTGTTCTAAGACAGAACTGTATCACATTGTGCCCGTCATGCTGTTTTAGAGGGGAGAGAGCTTCCTCTATGGGATTTCTCCCAGCCCTGTCCCCTGATAATGTATCTCTCCCTAAAGGCTAGGCCTCCGTGACCTTGTCTTATTCATCGAGGGCGTCTTAAGCGAAAGAACTGAATCCTGAATGGGCCATTTCCCCTCTTTTAACACCCCTTTAATGTCATCAGTGAAATATGAAGTCATTAGGCGATATTAAAACACTGCTGACAAACTAATTAACGGGAGACATTAAACAGGACGGGCTTGATTAATCCGCTTTAACGATTCTTTTTAAGTGGTTCTGGTCAAAATTAATACAGATTTACTGGTGATCTTAAGAAAAAAAATACTCTTATGTGTATCAGACCTCAAGGGCAACCTAAAGTCACTGGTCTTTTACCTCCCACTGCTCTCCCTCCCACCCCACCCTTTCTGTTGCTAAACACAGTCTGAACTCACACAGTTGGTCCCTGACAACAAACTACTGTAGACTGTATGGACACACATGCTATAGGTATATCCTAAAAGATTTTTCAGGCAATTTTGATTTATTGTTTCATAAGGAATCATTTGTAATCAAAGTAGTTACATATATCATTGTTGTTGATTTAAATTATAATATATTACTTCAATTAGCAGCCTGACAAATTTCCATGTCCATGAAATGTTTTTAGAGCTGAAAATTAGTTGGAATTAATAACTTGAATTATTGATATTTTTATTACTATCATGATTATTGTTACTACTGATTCATATGAGGCATAGACCGTTACTGATTCATTTATTTATATTTTTTACAGACAATGGTGCCTTGCTGGGTAGAAATGTCTTTGTATATGTCTCCCTCTTGTGGTAAAAACACAGATCCAGGGTCAGCTGCTCGGCATCATGTGAGTAGCCGTTAAAAACCCAAGAGAACATACAGAGTAGTCAGAAATCACTTCTGACCACGTTTTAACAAAAATTCCTTATTTTATTTTATTTTATGCCCTGTTTTGTGTATTGCATTTTCACATTATGCATTTTTGCAATTTTGTCTGTATTATGGTAAGCATGCATTTGGTAAGTTTAGTGCAAATAAACGTTATTATGACAATATATTCATTGGTAAAGTATCTGACCTGACAACGATCGGCCTTTGGTACCATGTAGAAAACATGAATATCAAATCGAAATGACGCTACTAGTACAGCTACTGCTAGTCTGATGATAATAATAATAATGATAAGAACAAGAACAATAATATGTGTGAGCTAACAAGTTTCCCCCCAAAACTTTATTAATCAAAAATAAAAAAAATAAAAACATGAACAAATAAAATGGCAGATTAAGTGTTTTCAAAAATGCAATTCTAAATTAATTGTGTATACTCTACTGTTTTTATGTAATTTTAGAGAGTTTATGAAATATGTAAAGCCTTGAACTAAAAACAGTTCACATTTGTGAACAAAGGTTTTTCATCATAACATTCAGCGGTGCTACCGGAAGTGGTCACCTGATAACGTGACGTGTTTCCGCCGTCAGTGTGTGCCCTGTGCCTTGCACTGTATCATCGCCTTTCTAAACGATTTTGTAACATATTTTCACAGGCTAAAAGTGCACATTAGTTTCTCTAGTGGATAGCTGTTTCTTACTGCAGATGTGGTATTTATAATATTTGTTCAATGCGGCCTGGCCCAATCTGGAAATGAAAATGTAAGTTAGCTATCGATATCTGAAGAGGTAGGTCAGCGTTAGCTGTTAGCTTTTTTAGCCACTTAGGCCCGGCTGTATGTGAGCACAAAGCCCGTGTACACTGCCTCGTTTTTTTAAATAATGTATCCCTCCTGGGGAAATTTTGGAGGACCCCAGTCGCAAAACTATGGAGGCTCTGGGCCCCGTAACGTTAAGCAGCCTGGTGGCGGCCACACCGCCCCGGGAGCGGGGTTCGGCGGCTTCGAGGCCCCATCCAGCGGCTCGCTGTTCTCCAGCCTGCAGGAGCAACACCTCCAACAGATGCAGCAGCTGCAGATGCTGCATCAGAAACAGCTCCAGTCTGTGTTACAACACGGTAACAATGCTAATGCGTACGCTGGTGGACACTCCGGTGGGCATTCAGGCCCATCGTGGCATTCAGGAGGATCAGGGCATCCAGATAGCGGTGTTGGAGCTCAGTCGTACTATAAACAAGACGAGATTTCTGCTCAGCAGGGTCACCCACAGCCTCCTCCGCCTCCACCGCAACCGCAACCCAACGACCCCCAACCGGTTCCTCCCCCTCCAGAGCCCCCGTCATTAAAGTCACCGGAGAACAACGGTGCTCCCAAATCCAAAGAGGCCAACAAGAAACATTCATCCACGACAGAAGACGACAAATCCTTACCTTTGCAGGTAATGTCTTGTATCTGTTTGTGTTGACATGTTTTGGTGCAAAATTACATCATTTTGATAAACATTTCCGTGTTCTTTGCTCTACTTGCAGCCAAAGATTACCGTAGCCACTAATTTATTGATGTTACTAGAAAAAATTACCAACCTTTGTAGACTGTAAGTGTTAGTGCTATTTACTGGCATTTCATCATTTATGGCTAATTAACATTAGCCATAAAATGTGTTTACTGTTTTGTGTCCTGTTTTGGTGGCAAAAACAGGACACAAACTAATTCATAAATATATTGCAAGCAAGCATCATACTGTGCATGCATGCAACTGATAAAGGGTATGGAATTACACGTTGTGTGGTATTAATCACACACAGACTGAACCAGTACTACTAGTATAATATTTCTACCATAACTCATACACTGAAACTCAAACTCACGACCCCTAGCAGTGGGAACTAGGAATGTCTCACACATATCCACAGGAAGTGGATCAAGAATCAAGACCAATAAGAGTTATTTTTTTAATATATTAGTATTGGCTGGGTTATGTGCCGGATGTTAAATATATCAAAATATAAATATTGCTTGGTTTTGGTGACAGTAGATTCAGTATGAAGGATTTAAATCAGGATTAGGGTTTAAAATCATTGATTTGTACATGCCCAAGTTTTGTTCCTTCTGATCAAAGACATCAAAGCAGATGATTTCAAAATCAAAGAGCAAATAATAATAAATGAAAGTATGTAAACTATGCTTGGATGAAAAAATGTGGATATTCTTGGCCTCCACAACACACATTTTGTATTTATTTATTTTTATTATCAAATAAAATCAATTAATCAAGAAACCAGACAATCCAGTCTGAAATCTGGCATGTCATACATAGAGATGGGTGACAAAACCAACATGAAGTTTCTTAGTATGGAGTCAGTCCATCACAGGCCTCCAGAACAGCTTCAGTGCTCCTTGCCAAGTCTGTGGAGGGATGAACACAATTCCTCCACAAGATATTCCCTCATTTATATATCAAACCTTTATTTAATCAGGTTATCTCATTGAGATCAAGCTCTTTTTTTGCAAGAGAGACCTGAGTACAGCAGATAGAAAGAAAAACAAACATAGCCAGACATAACAAAAAGACATGTAGCATCAGAGAAAGTCACAGACATTACTAAATACATTTGAAGATTAAAGTTTATATTATTATAATTTGGTTTTATGGTGATGGAGAGCATTGTCTTACATGTTGGTCCAAAATCTTCTATAGGTGTGAAACTGGGTTGAGATCTGATGACTGTAAAGGCTGTAACATTTTATTCACATCATTTTCAAACTCACCAAACCATCCAGTGAGCCCTGGTGCACGGAAGCATCTGCATTTGATATGTTTCTCCACTCTTATTCAGGTTTTTCCTTCAATTTCTCCCCCGTCTCTGTACAGCCTGAGGTTGTGTTACTGATAATGGAATGCAGAGGTCGAGTATTACTTTCTAATACATTTCAGCGTGTTTACAAAACTTAACTACAATATAGAACATCAATACATAAAGAACAAGCCACTCTTAGTAATCGCAGAAAATAATTTAATTTAGAACTTCAACCTGTTATTGTAGATGTCTAATGTGGTCAGTATGAAATGTGCAATGTCAAGCATGTGAACAAGGAAAATAAAAGTAAGGACTGTAAATTCATTTAATAGTTAAATCAGTATTTGTACTTGAATTGAATTTTGCCCCAGTTGGGTTTCCTGTATTTTTTGTGTTTTCAGGAAAGTGAAATATGAGCGGATAAAAGAGCTTTTCATGTTGTTTTAATGTACACTCCGAGGATTCAGGGTTTAAATTCAAATAAATGCAAAGCTAGTGTTTGTTTCAGGCCATTGACATAAAGTTTGAAAATGTAATCCTATCACAGTTATCAAATTGAGCTATGAATGGGCAGGTAATACATGGAACGCAAGATCCCACAAACACTTGCAGTGTGAAAGTGAGAACAGATATTTGTTAGTACAACTCACAGGTTTCAGCATGTGTCCTATGTCAGGGTTTGTAAAGGCAATGTGTTTTACTAATGAATCTTCTCACCTCTGCAACTTATTAAACTAAGTGTATGAATGAAGTAAATTAAGAGAACAAGGTTCCTGGTGTTTCTTTGTCTGACAGATGTCCTTGTAATTGTTTCACCCAGGAACAACAGCAACTTTGGTACAAACAACATCTTCAAAATCTACAGAAGTTAAAGCAAGAGAGAGCCAAACAGAACCAGAAAGAGGGTGATGGTCCTGTGCCGCTACCATCCGTGCGCCAAGGGGTTCCTCCTCCTCCTCCATCAGAACCACCAAAAGGCATACCGCCTCCACCCCCTCCAAAAGAGGAGCCCCCAGCACCACCTCCACCCCCTGAGGAGGTAAGGGTAAGTATTCTTAAAATGTTAGAGATATTTATGTCAGAATTTAAACTCAAACTCAAATTCAAACATGATCTTGTATAAAGCCTTTTTTTTGGCTCCAGAGGGCGCTGTGTAATATCTGTTCAGTTGCCTCAAGTGATGTCACTTGTCCTACGGAACTGTTGGCGGTCGAGTTGCGTTGTGGGTAATGTAGGCACCAGGTTTTGACAAGAATGCGTGGAATAAAAAGTCGATCTCTGGTTCTGCTGCATTGATTTTTATCTTTTTTTTTAAACAATGTTAAATCCCATATTTAGTCACTTAAATCATGTATATTGATGAACCAAATAATAATACAGAGGGAATGAAAGCATCTAACCTGCATACAACAGTTTAGTAGTATAAGCGCAGTAGTAAAGTTAGTAGTAATGTAGTAAAGCTAAACCCTTTTTTTTGTATCTATGAGGAAAAATAATAACTTGTTTCAGGTTGTCCAATATGTAGGCACATAACCTACTTTTTTCCTTCAGAGCTTTCCATTTCATAAAATGAAAATAAAATCAATTTATGAATGTTTTGTACAAGTATGTAAAACTATCAGTATACTGCTCGTGAATTCAAAATTGGTGTGTATGCAAAGGCTGTATGGCAGGTTTGTGACAAAAATATTCTGCATTGGGCTTTGATTGCTGTAGTGAGCGATTTTAAATTTTCTTGTTAACGGTTTCAACACACTGTCAATAGCAACTGGGTAACAATGTCATGTGATTAGTTGGGCTTTTTAGTTGTTGGCTAGGGGTGCATTTTTTATGATTGACTGTTGTGATAAAATATTCTTAACTCACAACACTCTAAGAACATTATAGCAATGCTATAATATGTATTGTATAATTAATATCTACTGTATAGTAATTTCTGTTTGTCTGTATATGCTAAAACTGAATGGTGCGACAGTTAATTTTGTAAAACAGTTCCATTTAAGTTTCAAATTTGTGTGTATTGTCTCCAAATAGGCATGAAAATGAGGTATAGACCTACATGTGTTTTGGGAGGAGTACCCTGCCCCATAATGTAGGTTAATTAGTAAATGTAGTATGATTAATTTTCAGAGTTAGACAAGGGGTAGGATTAGGCATCTTAACAGCATTTATTTGGCAGAAAACCCAAAGTATATTATTTAAATACAATAGTCAGTGTACCACAGGGCATATCTATCAAGTAAATTTACATACAGCATCACTTGTGATCTGCCTCTCTCACCAGATTCATCACACATTCGCAAACATATTACTGGTGATTTTAAAGTCGCATCTCATATCTACTGTGGCGAATATGACTGTATAAGTGAGCACAACATCACAGCCACCTATGAAAAAAGAAACTAAATATGCTGTTCGGTGAACACAACGCGTGCATGCGTACAGGAACCAGTTAGTTTGAAAACCAATTGGGACATAACACCAGCGAGAGTAGAGGGGGCTTTCGTGAAACAACAAAGCCAGCTGAGGTAAACGTTAGCGGTGCAGTATGAAGTTCCACAAAAAGCAACATGAAAAAACTTTTCCCCACATCCAACCTACCGCTCTGGTTATTTAATTGGCTTCAAATGAGGCTTAACATTTACACAATTTCTCTTGACTGTCCCTCAATATTACAACATTAGTCCAACATCGTTCCAGCCAGTGGGAGTACAATAGATGCTAGCCACATTAGCCCTGCAACATGCTCACGGCACGTTCAACAGGTTAACGTGCAAAATAAACAGTAAATATACATAAAAATGGCAAAACTTACAGCTTCCAAGTTTGAAATCTTTGTACTGGCCCTCATTGAGAAAGCAGTCCAAAGTAAAATGGTTAACTTTGTGCACACATATAAGAGTTTTCCAGTTGTTGTGGGGACATTTTCATCAAAAATAAAGTTAAATCACTGGGTCTTCACTTTCTCAGACAGTGGGAGTAGATGAAGACTTTTGTCTTGGTTTTTGCAGGCAACAACAGAGAACTTGGCATGCTTTGTTCATAACGTCACCTTCTACATCTTTGTGTTACCACATTCAGCGTTAGCAAGGAAAATAGCTATGGATGGATGTAACTCCAGTTCTATGAGTACGTGCGCCCTCTACCTGCATGTTATCGCAGCCACGGTAAAGCACATTAGTTTTAATATGCTAACACATTTATCACGTCAGAACATGACACCGGTGACGAAACCAGTATACCCCCAATCCTACACCATGTTAATAATTTTGATATTGTTTATTGCTTTTTTAAATGCCATATATATATATATATATATATATATATATATATATTTTTTTTTTTGGTATTTGCAAGTGCTTTTGTAATTGCTGTATTTGACAGCCTTTAAGAACACTAGATATAAATATTATATATTATATATTTGATAGATATTAGATTATTACTGGATCTAAACATTGTTTATATTGTTTGCATGAATTTACAGAGGGAAAATGTAGGAAAATCACCTACATTTACAGACACAGTAAGTCCCACCACCAACTCTCCCATTATCACCATGTCCATAGATATTTAACCCCAGTTATTTTGATGACTGCCATGTCATGAATGTGTGAAATTCATAGGACTCGAGCACATTCCTTCATCTTTGATTCACCTTGATTTTAATTGCCCCAAGTTACAGGAGTGAAAGTAATCCACTTGTATACATATTTTTACCCCCCTCTTGCTTGTCTATAGGTCTGGGAATCGTTGGAAATTTCTTCAGTATCAGTGCCAATATTATATAGAGTTTTGGACTTGGTATCAACTTGTTTAGAGACCTTGCTTTGCTTATTATAAATACAATTATCTAGAATGGTTTTTACAAAGTAAGCCAAAATGTTTAAATGCATCAGTGCCTAATGACAATATATGGTCATACCATAATTTCGTGCCAGCTTTCTCTGCTTGACAGTTTGGGATATTTGGTGCTATGGAAACAATGTGAGCACTACTCAAAAAGTATTGAGGTTTGATACCCAGGCCTGTTTGACCAAAGTTACACATTGAATGTTGGTGTAATATGTTTTCAGTAGTGCCTTACCTCCATCTAAAAACATTTTTCATCCCTTCCATTACAAACTACCCTCAGTTATGTCAAAAATATTCTTTGTGAGTTACAAATATATGCTTTGCTTCAATCTTGCGTTGTTTATTTTCAAAGCCCGAGGTCCCACAAGACCCAGAGGAGGCTGCCCGCCTCCAGCAGTTACAGGCTGCAGCAGCGCAGTGGCAACAGGTGCAGCAGCAGAGAGCAGGCTTACAATACCAGGCTCTCATGCAACAACATGAAAAGCTTCAGCAGATCCTGGAACAATACCAACAGCTGATTCAGCAACCTGCAAACCTACAGGTAGGTAAATGGTAGTTACTTTGACTACTACTACTGTATCTGGCTAGTTTTTTTCCTGGTCTTAAGATGACCTGTGGAGAAAATGAAAGGTGAAAAGAAAGCAGCTACACTGATCTCCTCCTGGTAGTCCTGAGTAGCCTGTAAACTAGTATGTTTAGTAGAACCAAAAGAGGATATTTGAGGCCCGTAAGTTTTCATTTTTACAAGTAATGTACAATGTCCTTTGTTGCAGTCAATGTCTGCTGAAATGCAGCTGAGGCACTATGAAATGCAACAGCAGCAGTTCACTCCTTTGTTCCAAGACTGGGATCGCTCTTTCGTCCTGTGGCATGAGCAGTTCCAGACCTATCCCCACAAAGACCAACTACAGGACTATGAGCACCAATGGAAGCAGTGGCAGGAGCAGATGAACGCCACCAATGCCCACCTTCAAGAAAGGGTGGCCACTCTCACTGCCATGGTACCATTCACCTCAAGCCAGTATAGTAGTGGGATGATGGGACAGTATGGCCAGTACCCTGGACAAGACATGCAAATGCAGCAGCAGTCAGTAAAACCGGGTATGCAGCATTCCCCAGTTGCTGTTGGTCCCAGAACTCAAGGTCCACTGCCCGCTGGCTTTGGGGCACATTCAGAATCACCTGCTGGACCCCCTGTAAGAGGAGGTGGCCCTGCTGGCGTAGTCAGACCCCCAGGTCCCCCCACCATTCAGCCACCAAGCTTCAACAGCATTAGAGGTCCACGGTCAGTAGGGATTGTTTCGTACTACTGTGTTTTTTGTTTTGTTTTTTATTTAAAAAAAAGTTACATTTGAGAATGGGTTTTCAAAAGAAAATGAGAGTATTTGAATTCAGGTGGGCTATTGAAATTGCATTACAGTACCTCATGCTTACAATAAATATGTATTGTTTTATATTGTTAGGCTGAGAGTCTGTAGAAGAAAGCATATCTTAATAATAATGTTTTCTCACAATTTCAGTTGTCCTACTGGTCCCAGTGGAAACCCTAGATTTGACCAGCCACAGCAGCGCTTTGATGGTCCCCCGAGGTTCGACCAACCACAGCAGCGTTTTGATGGTCCCCCGAGGTTCGACCAACCACAGCAGCGCTTTGATGGTCCCCCGAGGTTCGACCAACCACAGCAGCGCATTGATGGCCCCCCGAGGTTCGACCAACCACAGCAGCGCTTTGATGGCCCCCCTCGATTTGACCAACCACAGCAGCGCTTTGATTGCCCCCCTCGATTTGACCAACCAAGGCACCGCTTTGATGGTCCCCCCAGATTTGACCAACCACGGCAGCACTTTGATGGTCCCCCCAGATTTGACCAACCTCGTTTTGGGCAGCAGCCTCGGTTTGAGCAGCCCCCAAGGCACCCAGGCCCCCCGCCTCGTTTTGAACACCCTCCTGTGCCCCAACAAATACAACAGCAAAGTCCCCAACCTAAGGCAGAACCAGCCACTAAACAACCTGCCAGTATGGATTCCAAAACTCCAGGAAAATCATCTGGGCAACCACAGTCTGAAAAAGAAAAAAGTGAATCTGAACCAGATAACCCTAAAGCCAATGCTGAGGACATGACAGATGACAACTTGCTTGGAAATGAGGGCTTTTTTGTCCAAAATGACCCCATTCCTCAGACATTACAAACAAACACAAAGCTTAAAGAACCTGATGGCAATAATGCTTCTGACAATAATGAAAAACCCAAATCTGTTAACAACAAGCCTTCTGTAACTACTCCTTCACCTGTAGCATCAAAAAATAGTGCTGCTCAAAATCCCCTCAAACCAGATGGTCCACTGACAAACAAAAAAACCCCACTGGTTCCAAAGCCCCCTGGAATCCAACAGGAGCCACAAGCTTCTGGCCAAATGCAGTCAAGACCAGATCCTCCAAGGCCTCCCCCTGTCAGGGGAAGAGGCCAGCCCCCTGTCCAAGTGCATGGACGAGGACGTGGGCAGAGGGGCTGTGGAGACTTCAGGGGACCAAACACTGTACCACTTGGGGAGAAGATGGGAGAAATGTCATATGATTACATGCCATCCGAAGAGGACTTGGGGGTGCCAGAAGAGCAGGAAGAGTATAACTGGCATGATCCTTCATATGAGGAGTGTGGTGGTGGGGAATCTGAAGTGCGCCCTGAAGAAATGTGGATGCCAGAGGAACATCACTTCTCAACAGAGGAAGAGTATTATGAAGAGCGAATAGGAGGGCCCCCTATGGGGAGAGGAGGCCCCCCAATGATGAGAGGAGGCCCCCCTATGGGCAGAGGTGGTCCTCCTATGGGCAGAGGTGGTCCACCTATGGGCAGAGGTGGTCCACCTATGTGCCGAGGTGGTCCTCCTATGGGCCGAGGCGGTCCACCTATGGGCCGAGGCGGTCCACCTATGGGCAGAGGTGGACCGCCTATGGGAAGAGGTGGACCGCCTATGGGAAGAGGGGGTCCCCCGATGGGAAGAGGGGGACCTCCTATGGGAAGAGGGGGACCTCCCATGGGAAGAGGGGGACCTCCCATGGGAAGAGGAGGACCTCCCATGGGAAGAGGAGAGCCAATGGACAGGCACTGGGAAGAACCTGAGTCAGCAGAGTACTCAGAGGAAGGGGACCCTTACTGGGGAGAAAGGAGACCTCCAATGAGAGGCATGAGACCCCCGTTTCCACCTGGTCGCGGTCGTCCCCCACGTGGTCATCCTGGTTTTATGCACCAAGGAAGAGGACGCCCCCCACACCCAGCACATGGGCCAATGGATCATGAGCCATTAGGACATGAAATGGACACTGAAGATACCGAAATGGATCCAGCAAGGCACCCCATGTACCGTGGACATGGCCCTCATAACCATCCGATGCATCCTGATATAGGAAGAGGCAGGCATCGTGTTCCACCACCACCACCTCACGAAATGATGGATTCTATGGAGGAACCATTGTACAATGAAGAAATGGAGAGAGAATTAGGGTGGCAACCGCCACATGGCAGAGGCCCTCCTCTGCCTCCACGTGAGATAATAGATACGGGAGGAATGAGGAGGAGACCTGTGGGTCGAGGAATGGCTAGAGGCATGTGGCGGCCAGGTCAAACACATGAGGAATATGAAGAGGGATATAATGATGGTTACGTCGAGGATTATGGTCATGGGGAAGACGGGTATCGCTGGCGGCCACCACAGGACTATCCTCCTGACCCTCGACATGAGGCCAAGTACTATGAGTCTGAATGGGACAGAGAGCGTGCTCCTCCTGAGAGGGACTATCCCCCCCGCATGCCACCACCAGAGCCCTACAGAGATGGCCATTGGCTAGAGGAAAGAGAACGAGAGAGAGGTCACCCATATCCTTATGATGAGCATGACAGGGGAAGAGGAGAACTTAATATCCGTGAATACAGGGATGAGTCACCATACCGGCAGGAAGACCCACCATACCCACCACCCTCACCTTCAGAATGGGATAGGCCTTCAAGACTTCCTCCACCACAAGAGAGAGGTTATCCTGCTGACTATGAGGATCGAAGAGCCCGCTATGAAGAACACAGGGAAGAGCCCCCTTTGGATAGACCTCCACCTTTACCTTCAACTGCACCTGTGACAAACTTGCCAGAGAGCTCAGTTGATCCAGCAACACAAGGAACAAGCGGAGCGAATGTACTTGCTCTTTCCCAACGGCAGCATGAGATCATCTTGAAAGCTGCTCAAGAGCTTAAACTTATAAGGTAATTTCTAGACTTTCATCTTTGATTAATACATTACTGTATATGCTAGGTTCACACAAATTACATTCTGACTTATCTGTAGTGGAAACTAGCCATGCAGATTGCAGTGTTATTATTATTTGCCTAGGTTTTGAAATATCCACCTCTGAGATCATCACCCAGAAACTGTGGAGGTGAATGGAATATTTGTGGTGCTCTCTAGTTGCAGCTCTGTGCCATTTCACTAGTATATTACCTACTTTACTTTATGGTCAAATGGATTTTAGGGAACTTTTAGGTGAACCTAACTTCTATTCTTTTGGGTTTACAGGGAATTGCAGGAGGGGAAGACACCTGGTACTGAACCTCAGCCTGCGCCAACTGACATTCTGCCTGAGCTTCCTGCTGGTCTTCTCGGTTTGGAGATCCCACCAGAAGTCAGGAATGTTCTGAAGGTAATTTATATTCAGTTACACTTAGCTATTTTAGCCCCATTAGTAAGAGTGTATTGCTGTATGAATGCCAAGATCGTTTGGTTTTTCCCACAGGATGTTTTGAGACTGTGGTGGGTGGACCTTGGACCCTCTAGGGGGGTCCATGGGCATGGGCTTTTTTTTTTAAGAGTTAAATGCATCAATCTGGTGGCGGGGGGGTATTGTAGAGGTGGGTATTGTTAGGATACTGACTGACTTGGAGTGAGAGATGCTTTGCTGAAGCAACGGTGCAAAACACACCGTTAGAGATCTTCTAAGTTATTATGAGTTATGTAAAAATATTTTTGTTTCATTATGAAACTATGGCGTGTCGCCACAGTCTAGGTAATTAATGGGAAACACTGTCATTATGCAAGTTGATTCAAACCATGTTGGTCAAGTGGCATGTAAGGAGCAGCAGAACCATTAGGCAGACCTTTAACCTTTCTATTTTTGATACATTTTCACAAATTCGGTTTTAATTATATTTTTACTTTGCCATTTTATATATAACTATAACATAACAAATTTGTCATCCTTAGGGAATGACTGCATCTTCACAGACAGCTGTAACTGAACCTGTGTCTTGGGATACCAAGCCTGCTGCCACAGATTACCAGCCATCTCTCACTGCTGCACCCACACTTCCAGTGATTCCAAAGACTGTGGATTATGGGCATGGGCATGGTATGAGCGGCAAAGATGGACACATTTGATTTTAGCCGATGAAACCGGTTAAGTTTCAGGACTTTGTTGGTGACATTAACACTCAATGTTTCAGAGCCTGGAGCAACTGTTGAGCGGATCTCTTATGGTGAGAGAATTGTATTGCGGCCTGACCCAGTGCCGTCCGACAGGGGCTATGAAAAAGGTGAGTGTCAGTACTGTAAAGCTTATCTTTCTCTACTCAAACAGGGCTTGCTTTTGCAATTTTCTAACCATTGTTCATTGATGAACTATTTAATTCTCCTAGAACCTCTTGGTCCCAGAGATCCTTACAGCAGAGACCCATATTATGAAAGACGATCAGACCCTTACATGGACCGCCGGGATTACAGTAGAGAGAGGGAATTATACAGAGAAAAGCCTCCACCTGAATATGAAAGAGAAAGATTTGAGAGGGAGCGCTATCCCCCAAGAGAGAGAAATGACAGGTAACACGTTTCCTCTGTGGCTCTTACACCCTTTTTTTCCCCAAACTATGGGGAAGTGCGCTGCTTCCGTACATATGTAATATTCTTTTCTATTTGTCTGTTTTTGATTCAAGCACACAGTCAATGGTTGAAGAAAGGTACTATATCACATTGTGTCATACATTGTGATTAGTCATCAGTGTGTGCCAGTTTGAAACAAAAAATTCTGTTTATGAGCAAAAACGTAATAATGCTCCTCCTCTGTGTAGATCTCCACTGGCACCTCCTTTGCGCTCAGGATACAGGGAGAGAGACCGGGATCTTCGAGAGAGGGAGCGAAGTGACAGTCGTGATCGAGATGAACATTATGGAAGGCCTGGCTATGATAGACCTCCATACGAGCGTGCTGGACTCGACCGCAGTGGGCCTGAGCGTTACAGCCATAGCTCCTCACCTTACGGTATGTTCTGTTAACGAACGTGTATTCACATACTTCAGGTGTGTTTGCTAGAATTTCAGTGAAACTCTTCACATTTAAGTCACAAGTTTATTTCTCAGTTACTAAAATGAGCTTTGTTGCATTTAGAGGATATGGTTGAAAACAATCTTCAACCAAAGTAAATGTATAATAAGAAAAAATAATGCTATTTAGAGAAATACTTGAATTGCAAATAATATCATACAGTGGACAGAAGAAGTTACCCAGAGGACCGAGGGCCTCCCACTGTACCACCCCTCCCACCTCCACCTCAGCCACCCGCACGAGTCGAGAGGAAGCCAGAAATCAAGAATATCGACGATATCCTCAAACCACCTGGCAGATTATCTCGGCCTGAAAGGGTACTAATTACTTCTGCAATGTTTCTTGATGTAACAATATCACATTGTTAGTTGTACAATATTGAGTACTTATTTAAATTATATATTTTAACAGATTGTCATCATAATGAGAGGGCTTCCAGGAAGCGGCAAAAGCCATGTTGCAAAGCTCATACGGGTGAGTGGAGTCATACCAGCAAAATCAAATTATAGTGTAATATATATATTATATTATAATGTAACTGAACTTTAACAACAATATACAACAACAACAAAAAGATGTAACAAAACATTACTGTCTTTTGTAACAAAGCAAATGGAAATATGAAAACTTTGCTTTTCAATCTTGTTGACATTATTAAGGATAAGGAAGTTGATTGTGGCGGTGCACCTCCAAGGGTTCTTGTTTTGGATGAGTATTTCATGACCGAGGTTGAGAAAGTTGAGAAAGACCCAGACACGGGGAGAAGGGTCAAAACCAAGGTGAGCAACAAAGTGGTGCTAAAATATAAAGTTGGAAATCAAATTCAGCATCAACTGGCAGATGTATAAACAATGTAATACAAAAGATCTGTCTTGCAGGTTCTTGAGTACGAGTATGAGCCAGAGATGGAGGATACCTACCGGAGCAGCATGCTTAAAACATTCAAGAAAACTCTGGATGACGGCTTTTTTCCCTTCATCATTTTAGACACTATTAATGACAGGGTTAAACATTTTGATCAGTTCTGGAGTGCAGCCAAAACGAAAGGCTTTGAGGTGAGTTGTATTCATGAATGAGTCCAAAATTAATTTCTCCAGTCGGCACTGTGCTAAAGAGGTTTTGTTTTTCTTCCTTCCAGGTGTACCTGGCTGAAATCACTGCAGACACACAGACTTGCTCAAAGAGAAATGTCCATGGACGCACGCTGAAGGATATAATGAAGGTCTGTAAGATCAGTTAGCTCTCTCAGATTGATTTGTAATAAGAATAATGTCGATTAAAGCTCATCCATATAGCATAC